>NW_008334003.1:7651131-7676872 GCF_000622305.1 Nannospalax galili
TGGTGGCTCTGATGGCTAACTGGTCTTCTTAGTAGGATTGGTGATGTTCCTAACCTTTATTTTATTGTCAGACACAAAACCTGCACACATCTCTCAATAAAATGTAAGACATTTTCATCCACACCCATAAAGGACTTGGCTGTTGCAGTGCAGGAAAACAGGATGCTTGAATCTTTACTTTGACAGCTTTATTTCACTAATAACATCAAATTTACATGCAGGGGGTCTTTGTTCCAAACATGGATCTTTTTGAAGATTGACAAATCATGCCATCTGATCAGTATCCTTGCCACTGGTGAGTAGTGATTGTAAGACATCATTGAGTATAAGGTACATCCCCATTTTAGAAAAGTTAAAATGCGAACTGAATGACCCTAGTCCATGATTTATCAGTATAAACAGCCAAAGGATGAGAAAAGCATTGTTACTGGAGCTGAATGACAGGATGGAATTAGCAGTGGTGGACAAGCTCTCCATTGACCTTTAGGTGGGCTTTGTTTTGACTAGACTCCCTGACTTCTTCTAAATTAATTTATTTTAACTGATACACATGAACATAGGATCTTTGCATGTTAAGGACATAGCATGTGTTGTTTATGGGTATATATCTTTTTTTTTTTTTTGTCTTTTTGAGACAGGGTATGGGTATATGTCTTATAATGTGTAACCAGGTTAAACGTAGCTATCTCCTCAAATTTTATCATTTCTTTGTGGTGAAATCTCTCAAAATCCTTCCCTGTAGCTTTTGAAATATATACTTATTGTTATCCATCGTCACCCTATTTAAGAATAACACAGCAGAACTTTTCCTTCCTATGGAACTCAGTACCTGATAATTAATGTTTCCTGTTTTTTAAAGCACTGACTTTAGAAAACATGCGCTTATAAATTCTTTCTGCTCATTTGAGATGTAACTATTTTATAATCCATTTCTTTCTCAGGGATTTGGGGACCATCACTTTGAAATGCAATTATCTAAAGAGGTATGACTTCTGACTTCCAGTATCCTGGAAGGATACTAATGTAATGTTGAATACTTATTGGTAAATAAGAAGGGCCTAACACATCAACCAACCTCCTTTCTTACTATTCTCTAATATGATTCTATTAACTAACTCTAGAATTTAAAACTCTTTCCGTTCTGTCTTTTTTCAAGGGAGTTGAATTCAATCTCTCTTCCCTATTGAAATAAACTAGAATAAAACCTTACTTGCTTATTTAACTGATCCTGTACAATTTTTCCTTTACATTCATAACCCAGTTTGAGAGAAATGGCCAGTATTAAAATGATCCTTGTGGGGATGGAGAGATGGCTTAGTGGTTAAGAGTACTGGCTACTCTTGGAAAGGACCTGGGTTTAATTCCCAGCACCCACATGGTGGCTGACAACATTCCATCCGTAACTCCAGTTACAGGGGAATCTGAAGCAGACCTCTGTGGGCATTGCATTACACAGGTACACTTATATACATATAGGCAATACATTCATATGCATAAAATAAAAATAAAAAAGATATTTAAAACGACCCTTATTTTAGTAATATATTTCCCCTTATAGGATTTCCATGTTGTAAATGCTAAGTATTAGTGTGATAAGGATTATTTCCATGTTGTAAATGCTAAGTATTAGTGTGATAAGGATTTTTGGTTAGAATGGGTCATTTTTGTTGCTTAGAACTCACAAGTGTTGAGAGAAAAAAGGCTATTCTTTCAGTCCAGGTGTCTAATTTTTCAGTGTGGTAATTTGTGGCTGAGAGAGAGTGTTTTCTCAAGATCATGTAACTAGTTAATGTTGACCAAAAGCAAGCCAATGCTGTTTCAAGTGGTACAACGACACCTGGCATTGAGCTGTGCAATAAAGATGCCCAAGGAGATTTGAAAAATGAGGACGCAGTGCTTTCTGTCTCATAATTTGATTTAAGATTCTCTGGTTGTGGGTCTAAGCATCGGGGATTTATAAAACTTGCTAGGTGTTTCAATAACACAGGCACCTCTAAAAACCATCACAATATGCTTTCTCCCTAAGTGCAAGAGATTTCACGTACAAGTGATTGTGTGTGTGTGTGTGTGTGTGTGTGTGTGTGTGTGTGATTGTATGCCACATGCCCTCAGAAATGAGAAGAGAGTATCAGATTCTCTGGAGCTGGAGTTACAGGTGGTTGTGAGCTGCCTGATGTGGGTGCTGGGAACCTAACTTAGGTCCTGTGGAAGAGCAGCAAGCACTCTTGTGCTAGCTCTCCAGCCCATCATTCCTTACTTTATCCCTTCAGTTGCTTTGGGGCATAGAAGTGACAAAGTTACATGTGGTGTAACTGTTTTGGTGGTTAGGGAAGTTCAAAGAACCTAGGAAGGTAGCCTTTGTTAGAAAACAAATAGCCTATTTGCAGAATGAGCTGTTGGGTGTAGCAGGACAGTGTTTTCCAATAAGCACTTCTCTAACTATCGAGCTACCAGAATGCTGGTCTATAATCTGTTCAGGTGATAGGAGTTTTGCAAGTAAGGCAAATATATTTTGTGAGACTACATGCTCCTGGGAAGACAGGAATTCTATAAATGCAAATGATTATTTTATTATGCAAATAAGTGAGTTTAATACAGTAATAATTGCACTTAAAAAGAAATCTAGGTCCCCACAACCCAGAGAGCAACACCTTTGTAGAGAAATTGTAACGAAACCATTTAAAACTGTTATTACATGCCTTAACTGCAAAGTTTTTGAATAAGAATGAAAATTTTTAAGTGGGCGTATTTTTTTTAATCCATTAAGCATAAATTAAAACAAACCAGGGGACTGAAGTGTCTCCTCCCTCCTCCTCCCACATCACTGTGGCTTCTCCTGAATTTGCTGATGCTCACAGTATTTATAGGAGCACGGCTGTCTTCCAGAGCGAGAGCAACACTACTGGGATGATTCAGGGAAAGAAGAAGAAAGGATAGACTTTTAAATTTCCTTTTTTATGAGCAGTTTAAATTGGCAGGGAAAACACAATTAAGCAATTTCAAAGGTGTAATTTTATGGAGATTTAAACACTACATTTCTAAACACTGTTTAAAAAAGAAATTTGTAATTAAGTTTCCCTATTATTTATACTTCTAATCTTTGGAAGACAGTTGCAAAGAGAATTGCCAAGAATGGATTTTTACAAAGTAGCTTGAAAACTCCCACCCTAAAACGTTGAAACAGGAAAAAAAAAAAAAGGTGAGAGGATTTGAGGATCCAGATGTGAGAAGAGCAGGAAGCTGTGGTTGAGATCACCTGAGGACTCCAGAGCTCTGTCTTGGGCCAGCAGCTGATGGAAAAATGTCTAACCTGAATGTAAGAGACTGTGCACAGATTCTATAGAAGAACAGGAAATTACCAGATATCTTTAAGTCTTCTATTTTATACCCTCTCTGTAATCTTCCCATACAAAGATTCATTTTCTAGTAATCTCTGACAGCATCCAGGTCTGCTTCAATTACCTAGAGTCCTAGGAACTCCTAGTTTTTAGTAAGTCAGTTCCATTGCACAGTCCATCCTGTTGTTTTACTTGTTTAGAAATTCTCTAGTGTATCAATAAAAATCTACTTCCAATAAAAATTGAAAGTTTTTTTCTTGTCTAACTGGTTGCCTTGTTAAATTGTTTCAGAAATTACGTGAAACAATGCCTGCCTAGCAGAGGGCCTAGCTCTTAGTAAGACTGTAGACACTGAGAGTTTTTATTAGGTTCAATGACTTTTTGTGTCAGGAAAAAGTTTTGTGTACTTATTTCTGTTGGTTAAGATGGTTAAGGAGCATTATATAATTTTCTAAATTATGTCACCTGCCTAAATTTTATACAGTTCTGGTTAGATGTATACATTTACCTGCAACCAGTTTTGTGTACTTATTTCTGTTGGTTAAGATGGTTAACCTGCCTAAATTTTATACAGTTCTGGTTAGATGTATACATTTACCTGCAACCTCAAATGAGACCCAGCAGACTGTTAGCATGCTTGCATTTTTGGGGTTGTGTATTGGTAAAGGATTAACTGCCAGTCTCTCTAAACTCTTCAATTTATCTTACAAAACGAGCTCTAATCTTTTAAAGTAATGCTTATTTAGCCTGAAATCTGAGGAGATACATGGAGTATGTAGTAATTTCCTAGGTAACCTCTCTGTTTTGTCTGTCACTCAGAGCCTAGCGCCCTCTTGACCCTCTGCCATGATTACCTTCTCTTCTTCTTCATTAGTCCTTCAAAGTCAAGTTACTCTTGACACAAAAGCAGGAAACTAGTTGCGGCTATGACAGGCTAAGATGGCCCCAAGTTTCCCCTCCCACCTGGTGTTAATGTCCTGTGCCTAGAGAAGAGCCCTGAGAAATCCCCTGAACAGAGGAAAATATCTGGCTTTTATATGCTTTCAGGGGTTGAGGAGATGTTCTATACCACCCGACGTAGTCTGGACTAAGCATACTGACAAGGAGAATGGAAGAACGAGGTACCGGGTAGGCCTGTAAGTTAGAAGTTGTGAGAAACACAGCACAGAATGATGTCTGAACTCTGTCCTATGGGGAGAGCTGGAAAGACGGTGTAGCTGATTTCTCCAGGTTGCAGGATCTGCCTTAGAGTGACCACCATCTTTTTAAAAAATATATTTTATTGATTATTTTTATTTTATATGTATGAGTGATTGCCTGCATGTATGTGAGTGCACCCGTGTTGTGCAATGCCATGGAGATCAGAAGAGGGTTTCAGAATTCCCCTGGAACTGGAGTTAAGGACGGTTCCTAACTCCCATGTGGGTGCTGGGAATCAAACCCGGGTCTTCTGCAAGAGCGGTCAGTGCTCTTAACCACTGAGCCATCTCTCTAGCCTCTCATGACCTTTTCTATAATTATTATTGTTGCACATGCATACATACATATTTGCATGTCTTAGCTTTCTACTCCTATGATAAAACACTGACCCAAACCAACCTAGGGGGAAGAAATGGTTTATTAGGCTTACATATTCTGATCAGAGTTCATTATTGAGGGATATCAGGGAAGGAACTCAAGGGAGGAGCTCAAAGTAACCTGGAGACAGAGGCTGAAGCAGAGACCATGTAGGAATCAGCTTATTGGCTTGCTGCCCTGGCCTGTGCTCAGCCTGCTTTCTTGTAAAGCCAGGCCCACCTTCCCAAGGGTGGCATCACACAGAGTGGGCTGAGCCTTCACACATCAGTCAAAACTCAAGGAAATGACTCACAGACATGCCCACAGGCCAGTCTGATAGAGGTAATTCCCCAGTTGAGGTTCTCTCTTCCCAGGTGTTGACAATTGAAGCCATCTAGCACTGCATGTGTACACAACCTACTGAACCCATTTAGTATTGCTCTTATGTACATGTATTTAGAGCTTACAATTTGGGATTGGATAATTTATGAGGAATAGCATTCCTGGAGAACACTGATTCTCCCCCTCTCAGCAGCTATTGAGTGCCTCTAGCTCTTTGTCTAGAGGTGGGGCCTTGTAAAATTTCCCTATCTGCACTGGCATGTTGACTCTTATGCAATATTGCTTAGATTTCATGGGTGTGGCATCTCTGTCATGACTAGAAGACAATGTCCAACAGCAGGCATCTTCATCCTCTGGCTCTTACACTCTTTCTACCCACTTTTCTGTTCCCTGAGCCTTAGGGGTAGGGGTTGCACTTTAAATATACAAATTGGGGCTAGGCACCCCACAATCACTTATGCTCTACATTTTGACTAGTTGAGCATCTCTGTAATAGCCTCTGTATGCTTTATAAGGAAGCTTTTTTGAAGAGGGATGAGAACTACACTGACCTGTGGGTTTAAGGATGAGTATTTAGAATTACTTAGAATTTATATTTATTTAGGAAAATGACAGTAGTAGGCTCTCCTCTAGAGTCTGTGACCTCTCCAGCAATGGGTAGTTGACTAGGTTTACAGTACCAGTCATGAATTCCCTCCTACTGAGGGGCCTTTAAGTCTAATTATGCAGTTGTTGATTGCGCCCAAAGTAATAGTGCCTCTATTGTATCTTTGGAGATATATTGTTGGGCCAGTCACTGTTGTGGTTTGTAGGCTTTACAGCTGGGTAGGACTACTGATTGCTTTTCTCTCTTGCCAGCTTGTATAGAACCTTCTGATATTATGAGAGCTCACTTTCAGGGAAGAGGCGTTCAGGTCAGTTCCATCTCAGTACCTCGAAGCTCCATGTCTGTTGTGTATGGTGTCTTTAGCAATAAGATCTAACCTTTGAGTTCTGGGAGGAAATCAAGGGCAATGGCAATAGAATATGTTGTTTGGGAATATCTTGGACCCCACTAACAAAGTGAAGAGAGATTTTCCATGCCTAACAGTGTTGTTTTTGTTTTTGTTTTTGTTTTTTGTAGTCTATGATTCTTGGATGGAGGTGAAATGTTATTATCCTGTGTGGCATAGCTCCATTTGAACTGTATGTATATATGTAGGCACCCTGCCCCCCATATTTATGTATTTTTTGTAAGATGTGAGCTGTGAGCTTTCATTAAACTCGTGTTAATACAGGCAAGCCCTGGCTACCTCACGCATCAACCCATTCCCAGGGAGACCAAAAGCCTTCATACATCTCAAGTTGGGGGACAGAAAGAAGGAAGCCACAGTGGCTGACCATTCAAAAATAAAAACAAAAATCCAAAAGTATTAAGGCAGAAGATCTAAAAAAAATGTTTTGCATTACATAATTTCCACAAAAGCGATGTTGTCGCAAAGTAGGTGGCAGGTGTGGACCTCCGGTGGAGGAGCTACAAGGGACCTCCCCCTTCCCCACTTTAATCTCCTCTTCCCCTTCATGGCACCGCTGTCCCTCTCTGGAGCTCCTTCTTCCTGTTGCCTCCATGGTTTCTTTCTACTGTTCCGGCTTCCGCAGTCACCTGGTTGTGCACTGGAACCTGAGATTCAGAGTTAGTACCCACAAGCAGGGGAGAGCGCGGTGGGTTTTCACTCAGGTTGGGTTACGTCACTCAGTGTATTTTCCAGTCCCATCCATTTCCCTCTAATTTTCACAGTTAAATTTTTTTTCCCAGTGGATAAGAAATCCATTGTGTAGGCTCCACAGTTTCATTATGCATTTCATCAGTTGAGAGGCATTTGGGTTGTTTCCATTTCCTAACTATTGTGAAAAGAGCAGCAAAATACTTGACTGAGGGGCTGGGGAGATGGCTCAGTGGTTAAGAACACTGACTGCTCTTGCAGAGGACCCAGGTTCGATTCCCAGCACCCACATGGCAGTTAACAACTGTTCATAACTCCAATTCCAGGGGATCTGACACCTTCTTCTGACCTCCATGGGCATTGCATGATACGGGTGCACTTACATGCAGGAATATACTTATACACATAAAGTAATAATGAATACATTAGGAATACACTTACACACATAAAGTACATGCAGGAATACATGCAGAAATACACTTATACACATAAAGTAATAATGAATAAATTAAACAAAACAAAACAAAACATGACTGAGCAAGTATCTCTGTAGTAGGTCATCAAGTCCTGTGGGTATATGACAAACAGTGGTACAGTCTGGTCCTATGGTAGATCTTATTTTAGCTTTCTGAGAATTCACCACACTGATTTCCATCGTGGCTGCACTAGTTTACAATCCCACCAATAGTGAATGGAAGGTCTCCTTGTCCCAGCATGCTTACTAGCATTTGTTGTGATCGGTATCTCAAAAGGGCAGGCCCAAGATCTATTGTCAGAGAGATCACACTCATGGGTCTAGTCTTACCAGGTCACTTCTTAGAAAGGTTAGACTAATTCTTGAAGTGTTAGACTCAGTGATGGGAGCATCATATGTTGCTGGCTTTGAATTATGGAGAAAGCAATTTGTAAGGACATCAGAGCAGCTTCTGAGGGCTCTCAGACACCAAGTGACTATACCTCAGGCATGCAGCCTCAAGGAAATGATTTCTGCTTTCAACCTGAATGAACTTGAAAGTGGATTCTCTAACAGAAAACAACCTACCTGACATCTTGAATGCAGGAATCTAAGTAAAAGACCAAGGTTAACCTCTGACTTACAGAACTATGTGAAAATGAAGAGTCATTATTACGCTGTTAAATTTGTGTTAATTTGCTGTGCAGCAACAGGAAACCGGAAGGAGACCAGCTACCAGGGGCTGGTTGTTAACCGTCTTCCATCCAAACAGCTTCTGGCTGGCTGCTTACCATCCTGCAGGTACACATGTGGCCACAGGTGCCCCCTGGATTCTTCCCAGGGCCCCCAGTTTCCTTTGAAAATGATCTGTCTTTTCTGGGGTTCTGGCCCAATGTCCATCTTACACAAGTACATGTGCTGAGATGATTCAAGCAATGGGCTGAAATACAGTAAACGAACCAAGAAAGACACAAAACCGTGACAGTGCATGCATCAGTTGGTAAAAATATGAGTCTTTTTTGAAACAAGGCAGGCTAGAAATAATTGAATAAAAATGCTTCTGGCTAAAAGTTAAATCCATCTTTTTTATCGAGGCTTTTTCTTCTTCTTTGCACTGCCAAACAATTATTTCCAGTTGGTCTAGTCTATGAGCTTACTGGGGGGTAAGAGGCTGTGTTATGTTCATCTCTAAACTCCAAGAATAGGTGCTCAATATGTGTCTTATACATTTACCTGAAAGAGAAGCATTTGCAAATGAAAAGATCCGCAGCTCGCTGAGATTAACTGAAGATGCTCTTCAAAGTCGAAAAGCAGCGGAGAGAACTATCTGCTCAGAAAGACGTGAAAGGCTAGAGAATAGACCATGGAGCAAATACTTTTTCAGGATCAGAAAGCAATTTTGATGAAGCGGGAGGTGTTAGTGAGAGCTTTCAGGGAGGGAAATGAAGGATTGAACAAAATAAAAATGAGACACCTTAGAATTTGCCAAAGAACAAACAAGACAGCAGGTGATAACGCTGATGGTGTAGAGCTGCCCTCAAAGCATGTTTTCCCTGGTTTGTGAAGGGCACTGTCTCTCCTTTAAGAGAGACTAGGTTATACACACAGACATAGCCAGGGGATTTGTCTACCATAAAATAGCCAAACTAATACTAAGAGAAGAAAATCCACTCACAGCTGAAAGATAAATGGAACAGAGAAAAGTTGCAGTGTGGCAGGCAAGTCTCCGCTCCCATGTAGGAAGCCCAATTAGTGCTTTCTATCTTGGACTGCCTGTTACTCACAGCATAATCTGGGGCCAGTGAAAGAAGCAGACAGTGAGGGAATAGGAAAAACTCAAGCCTTATGTATTGCATACACAGCATGCACATGTGAGGACACTTTTAGCATCCCTTGGAGTTAGGGAATCTGAGGCTCAAAAGGTCAGTGGCCTGTCAAAGGTTATAGAGGCTGGGAATGGATCAGGTCAGCACTGGAGTCTAGTATAAGAATTTGATTCCAAACTCCCTGTTCTTTTAGACTGTGGAATTTCCTCTCAAGGAAGAATAAAGAACAGTAAAATAAGTACTTTGAAAGCAGCATCTAAAGTCCTCAGGTCTTCTTTGAGGTGTAGATGAAAGAATTATGCTCTTAGGAAAGTCATTTAATTTTTTCTGAAAAAAAAAAAGAATAACCCATTTGAATCTGATAAACTTTGACCTCCCCTGACTCTTAAAATTTATTGAGAACCCTGGAATGCATAAAGTACAGAACTGACACGTTCAGGAAATACAGAAAAAAATATGACTGTCTGTGCTTGCATACTCATTTACTTAACAAACGTTCACTAAAACTTTTCCTTGTGCCAGGCAAATGCTAGGAATTAATTCTAGAGTTAGGGCATTTTCTTCCATCAGCCAGTCTTTATTGAAACTTAGTACATAAACCTCCACCTTTTTGAGGTCAATGCTGTCTTAATAAAATTTCTACAAACAAACCGGAGGAAGTTACCTCTTTTGCATTTCTTTCTAATAGTTGTTACTTTTTCATTCGTGTTTGAGTGCCCCATTTGCCTTAAAGGTACTGATAGTGTTTCTATTTGTTTCCAGTAGTTGCTAGGTAACAAACCATTGACCACCACATTACATCACAGAAAATATCAGTCAGTTTAGGGTATTTGGTTTTTACTTTATAGTCTCAGAAATGAAAGAATATATACTTATTTTCAGCTCTACCGTCTTAAAACTTTACTTGATAATTAAGTAACTATCTAGATTGCTGGATAAGTGCCTATGGCACAAGAAAGCTGCTAGAGTTACCTTCTTGTTAGAAAGTATCAATTCCATCATTTGTAATAAAATAATCTGTGAGTCTATTTGATGATGCTGAATGAAGCATTAAACAACTCAGATGTTGAAAGTGAACTGATTATTAGGAATATCCACTCCTTCTTCCCTCTGGAGGAACTTCTGAGATAGGTGGAATGCTGTAAGTGGTCTATATTTCTCTAGGTTAAGGACAAAGAAACAGAAAATAGATGGTCTAATTGTCTGTCCTTGCCTTCACACATCTATTTCAATCACCATGCTCATCACTGTCCAGTTTAGTTGAGCAGCTTGTTTTGCTTTGCTCTCTCTCTCTCTCTCTCTCTCTCTCCACTTCCTGTTTTTGAAGTGGCCTTTATCAAGTACTCAGGCTGGACCTGGGTTTCCTCCTGCCTCAGATTGCTTTAGGACCTTTGACTGCATTCCTCTATCTTTCTATCTTTTTATTTTTCCTCTATCTGGAGCTGTCCTACTTGCTCTCTTCTTTATCTGTTTTCTTTCTTCTTTCTTCTCTGCTCTTAACACTAATCACTGGTCCCACCCTGCTTCTTTTCTTTGCAGCACTACCCTTAGTGACTAGTATCTTACACACATCCTGTGATCCTCCCACTCTCCTCAGGTTAAGGACGTTGAAGAGGCAATTGTTTTAAAAGGGCTAGAATTGTATTTTCATGGTGGGACTATCAGTTGTGGCTGCTTCTGCAGGTAGCAGTCCATCCTCCTGGTGGTGCTGAATCTAGTGTCCTGAGCATGTGGACTGAGGGTGTAACTACTGAGCTACACCTCCATTCCAGTGGGACGAAATAGCACCTCAATCCTACTATAGCCTAATGCCACTTGAACAGTGCTAGTACTTCAACTCAGAGAATGAGTAATTAAGAAAATGAAATCAAAGATGTACAAATACCACACAGAAACATAAGAATCCTGAAAAGACAGGGGAGCATGACTCACCTGAAAGTGAAATCAGAAGAAAACCCGGGGGTACAATGAAGGCGGTTCTAAGGGGGAGTAGGTGTACACTATGAAGTCTTGTCTTTTGCTGGAAAATGAATACAACTGGTGATCAGATTAAGTTAAATAAGCCAGATTCAGAAAGACAAACATCTCTTGTTTCATTTATGGATCTTAGATTGATTATACAAAGAGCACAAAAACCATACATGTATGTGAATATCATACATGTGATATGAAGGATGGGAGGTGGGGGAAGAAAAGGGACTTCCTGGACTAGGTAAGGAGAGAAAAGAAGTGGGGAATGGGGGCTGAATTTGGTCCAATTAGGACATACTCAAAAGAAGTTATCTTTATGAAACTCATCATTATGTACGGTGAATATACCTCAATGGAAAATTTTAATTTCATTTATTTTATTATTATTTTTTGTCTTTTTGAGACAGAGTCTCCCTGTAGCCCTACCTGTCCTGGAACTCAGTATGTAGACAACGCTGGCCTTGAACTCACAGAGATCTGCCTGCCTCTGCCTCCCAAGCGCTGGGACTATAGGTGTGCACGCCACCACACCTGGCTTTCTATTTTATTTATTTTTTGGGTGAAAAAATTTAATTTTAAAAAGCCTAATTTAATTCTTTCTAGAATCAGGGATAAAGATAACTCAGTCTTTTGGTTCATTTCTGTCCTGGATCCTTAGAGAGTTATGGAGATGCTGTCAGTCACTATCCCTGTCATCTCACTTCAAGGTCCTTAGTCTAATCCCACAAAAGAAGTTCCACAACTTTGTCAGGATTGTGGCAAACTAACCTCTTCTGTAAGCTCTGCAACCTGCATGACCCAGGAAACTACCAAACTGAAATGCTCAAGCTTCCCCCTGAGGTGGAATCAAAAGGCAGGGAATTGGGGACATGAAAAGAGAGAGAAACACCCCCACCCCTCCGCTGCCACAGGCATCTGGCCTAAGCCTCTGACCCATAGCCTCTGAGCAAGAGTTCCAGAACAGCTCAGAGCGGCTTAGTCTCTTTCCTTTCCCAGCCCTAAGTCTGCTGTTTTCCAGGAGTCTCAGCAGAAGCCCCATTTACAGGGAAAGGACACGGGCTAAACCCAATTTGTGCAACCCTAGGGCCTTCTTGGTTTACCTGATCAGATATAATTCCATCCAGGACATCTCTAGAGTTATTGAAAGGGCGAGAGAGGACAAAATAAGGTTTCTTAGCAACTTGAAATACTTTTATTAATTCTTTGAGAAGTTCATACAACATACTTTGATCTTATTCACACCCCCACTCCTCTCTGTAACTCCTCCCAGATGTAATCCCACTTCCCCACTCCATCAACTTCATGTCGTCTGAGATATAATCTGAGAACCACCAAAAGAGTCTATATGGCTAATGCTAAGACAGTTGCTGCTTCCAGAGAACTCAGCACCCACACTTGGGTACCTCTGACTGCTCCCTATTTTCCCTTGGGAAGTAGAAACTCTCACCTGAGCATGTTTTCTGAGAGCCTCTATTTCTCTTAATCTTCAGGCTTAAGCTTATAATAAAATATATTTGATAAAATCATCAACTCTGCGTTACTAAACTGGTTAGTCCTGAAATTCTTTTCAGCATCAAAGATACGAACCCCAGTTTAGCCTGCGTTGAGGTCCCTAAAAGATGAGGGGAATTCCTCGGTCTACTGGGAGTGGCAGTGTGTTGTGTCTTTTACCCCTAACCTCCGACCTGCCAATTCTCTACTCACTAACTACAAGAGAAGAGTAGCGGGAGGGGGGGCAGATGGCCTCGCGCTCAGACGTCCCTTTGAGTTTCCCACATGTCTGAGCTCTCAGGTGTCAGTACACTGCTTGCTCATACCCTCATTTGCATAACAGAGTCCATATTTTACAATATAGATTTTTCGCCTGTTTAGGTAGGCAAAGCCAACAGATCCAGACATCGCTGGCACTGAAAAAGGACTTTTTATCCTCATTAATCTCCGAAGAGGGAATGCTGGAGCAAGAGACCTGGCGGTGGGGACACGTGGGCAAGACACTTTTTTGAAGAGGAGCAAGGCAGGGTAGAGGCTAGGGTTAGTGAATTTGGATTTTACCGGGCTCTAGGGCACAGGGGTTGGCCTGGGTCTTTAAAAAAAACAAAGAAACAAAAAAAACCCTTGGGGTGGTTAGAGTAGTGGATAGGGCCCTGGAATGTAAAAACCTGCTAAGGGAGGTGGCAGAGAACAAGTTGATTGGTTTACATTTGAAAGGCACGGTTTGCTCTAGTTGTTTATGGTAAGTACTGGCGAACCCTGTGAGAGGCCGCCTTTCCACTCAGCAGGACTCCAGATGGCGAAGCATCAGAATACAGAAAATAAAAGACATGGCCAATCCAGTCCCCCTCTCAGCTCTCTTCACCAGCTGTGGACAAAACCTCCTTGTTTTGATTTTTCTCAGCATGCAACTTAAAATACCTAAACAACAGTGCAAAATGCCTTTCTCTGTACTAGAAGAAAGCAACTAAAGATATTCCTTTGAAGGCCCCGAAGGAAGCTGGTTAAAAGCAAATTATAGATCAGATGGACATGGATGGGTTTGAAACCCAGAACCATCTCTACTAACTGTGTGGTCTGAGCAACTGACTGTGTTCTCCAAGCTCAGAGTCATCATCTCCAAAATAAGGGAACTAAGATTTCTCAGTTTATGGACCTGACCTAATCATTTGAGGGTGAAATTCTCTGGCAGCCCTAACAAGCTAAGCTCAGCCACCTGTCCTCAAAATGCCAATTAAAGAGGCAAAAGTAATAGCGAAAAGCAGAGAAAAAAAGATTTATTCAGTGTGGCCACATTGAGAAAGGGAACAAATAACAAGGTCCAGTCACTGTCACCCTCCTGGAATCCAGTCCACCTTTTGGGTATTGACATGAGGTTTAGGTTTAAGTTGATTCCAAGAAGTATGCGTTAACTCTACAGGGCTGATCAAAGCGTGGTCCCATACATCACTGAATCATCATTGTAGGGGCCTGGCACTGTATGAAAAGTCTCCCAAGAAACAGGCCTCCCCTCTGACTAGTACCACAACCCCAGCCTTTTCCTTCCTCAGCGAATGACTCTTGGAGAAACTGCAACTCCTTCTGCCGTTTCAAAAGTCTGACAGCTGAACGGAGGGGCACAAATGTCTCTCTTTAGAATATCTTTGCCCCTACCAGGATGGTTATGTCATGAGGATAAAAGCAATATCCTTCATGTAAATGTGCACTGCTGTTGATAGAACAAAAAGAACAAATAGCATCACTCTAGGGAGTCACCCAAACTGGACATTTGGGGTCAGAAGTCATGCCCTGTATAACTGGTATAAATTCTCAGGTGTCTAGCTTGGGGTCTTCCTTCACAGATTTGGAGACACCTGGATAAGGCCTGATCTTATTTTCCTCCAGTTCAGTGTGGGTGACAGTGGCTCCTGTCCTCATCAGACATGATCTCAGAGGGGCATATCTCAGAGTTTGAGACCCCCATGGATCGTTTGGCCCCCTTCACTGATAGCAGTGTTTTTCCTGGAGAATGATAGGATATTATTTTCAGATGAGGTCTTATCTCTAGATCACATAGGCCAGTTCTAATTTTTACAAATTTAATAAAATAATTGCCTCAACCTCTCAGGGAGCATAATATCAATAAATTTGGATGAAATTATAAAGAACATTTTTTGTGTTTTAAAATTTTTTGATATATTTTTATGTGTATGTAGGAATATTTTGCTTGCATGTATGTAAATGTGCCATGTGTGTACAGTGCCCACAGAAGCCAGAAGAGGTGGTTGGATCCCCTGGGTCTGGAGTTATAGCCACCATATGAAACCTGGGTCCTCTGTAAGAACAGTCAGTACTCCTAACCCTTGAGCCATCTCTTCAGCCACTGAAAAAAGATTTGTTTTATTATTTGTATGTATTAATAAACTAAAAAGAAGACATAAAGCTGGGAGGCAGCTTGGGTGGGGCAACTAGGAGGAGATGGAGGTAGTGGTAGGTGAGAATGATCAATATATGTATAAATTATGGAACTTGAAAAGGATACAAATATTGATCTAATAATACACACGACATGCCCGTCCAGCCTTGTCAGGGTGAGTTACTCCCTGACATCTCAGCTCTCACCCCAGCCTGGATGTCTGAGATACTGCTCTGCCCCAGACTTGGAGTCCTGAACTTTGTCCATGAGACCTCCCTGTATTCTGCCATCTGAAATCTGTGCACCCCAGACCTGCAAACTCCCACACTAACCTACCAGCAAACCTGTTTACCTAGCAGCCCTCATCCTACACTCCTGATCCAGGATCCCGTGTAGTCAATTCTGGAATCTCAACTCAAAAGTTACATCTATCTCTAGTTGAACTGAGACCACTTATTTTTATCAGTATAAAGTGACCCCCAATTTGAACACCAAGCACTACTCAGCTGGTCACAACCTGACAGAAAACAAGATACAAACAAACAGCAAGGATGAGATAACGTAGCCATACCGACAAACAGCACCATGTAAGTCCAGATGCCCAGGTCTCAGCAAAGAAACACAACACAATTAATCAATATAATATGGATACTACAGAAATTAACAGCCCATCATGTTTTCTGAGAATGACAACTAAGTGGATGCACAAGGCAATGACTTCAGAAAATCAATCACAAACATATTCGAGGAACTCAAGGAGGATATGAATGAAAAACTGAATGAAGACCATGAAAACATAAATGGTTGTCTAAGTTTGCATGGGTCTTGTATAAGCTGTCATTATTGCTGTAAATTCATATGAACTGAACAAATCCTCAGAAATCTGGAAGGCTCTGTTTCCTTGTGGTCATGCACCACCCCTGACTCTTACAATCTTTCTGCCTCCTCTTCTGCAATGGTCCCCAAGTCCTGGGTGGGTGAGGTTTAATATGAGTCCTATCCAGGCACACACACTGCAGTCTCTAATTCTCTACATTGTGACTTTCTGGGCTAATTGCCCTCTGTTGCATGAGAAAGCTTTGCTGGTGAGTGTTGAGAGATGTATTAGTACTTTTTCTACCCTCTGTTTCACTGTGTTCCATGAGCCTTAGGAGTAGAAGTTCTAGTGTAGATTTGTTAGAAAGTCTGAAAACACTTTCAAACCAAATGCAAGAACACATAAAAAAGATTAGCCATTATGATCAAGTTGGCTTTATCCCAGAGATGCCGAGATGATTAAACCTATGTAAATCAATAAATCTAATCCACCACAAAAACAGACTCAAGGACAGAAACCACATGGTCATTTTATTAGATGTAAAAAAGGCCTTTGGCAAAATCCAAACATCCATTTATGATAAAAGTCATGGAAAACCTAGGCATATAGGGGGCATATCTCAACATAACAAAGTCCACATACCACAAGTCCACTGTCAACACCATACTAAATGGTAAGTACTGAAAGCATTCCTATTAAACCAGGAATAAGACAAGAATATCCATTCTCACCATTCCTGTTCAATATAGTACTTGTCTCAGCTAGAGCATAAGGACAAATGAAGGAGATTAAGGGGATACAAATTGGATAAGAAGAAGTAAAAGTATCTTTATTTACAGATGATAGGATTCTATACATAAAGAACTTTAAAAATTCCACCAGAAAACTCCTAGAGCTGATAAACATATTCAGCAATGTAACAGGACATAAATTTAACACCCCAAATCAGTAGCCTTCCTATACACCAACAGCAAACCCACCATGGAAGAAATTCAGGAAATGATCTCATTCAGGATAGCCTCAAAATCCATAAAATATCCTGGAATAAATCTAAGAAAGGAAATGAAGAACTTGTACAATAAAAACTTCAAGACATTGAAGAAAGAAATTGAAGATACTAGATGATGGAAAGACTCCCATGCTCGTGGATCTGCAGGATTAATATTGTGAAAATGGCCATCATACCAAAAACAATCTACAAATTCAATGCAATACCGAGTAAAATATAGCACAATACTTCACAAAAAATTGGAAAAAATAATCTCAAATTTCATATGGAAATATAAAAAAATCCAGGATTACCTAAATAATCCTGAACAATAGGGAACATTTACCATTGCTGATCTCCAATTATACTACAGAGCTATAGTAATAAAAACAGCATTAAAAAAGACACATTGACCAAAGGAGTGGAATTGAGGTCCCAGATTGAAATCTATACATTTATAGTCACCTGATTTTTGACAAAGGAGCCAAACATACACAGAGGAGAAAAGAAAGCATGTTCAACAAATGGTGTTGGTCAAGTTGGATGTAGAAGAATGAAATTAGATCCAGATCTCTCAACACACATAAAACTCAACTCCAAATGGATGAGGGACCTGAACATAAGACCCAATACCTTAAATCTGATAGAGGAGAAAAAAGTAGGGAATACACTGGAACTTAGAGTTGCAGGAAAGAACTTTATGAACAGGATTCCTATAGCACAGTCATTTTAAGTCCAACAATTGGTGAATGGGACCACATGAAACTAAAAAACTTCTGTACATCAAAGGACACCATCATTTGAGCGAAGAAGCCACCTACAAAATGGGAGAAAACATTTACCAGCTGTGCCTCTGGTTGAGGGCTAATATCCAGAATCTACAAAAACCTCAAAAAACTAAACACCAAAAAACCAAACAACCGAATTAAAAAGTGGGGCAAGGAGCCGAAGAGGGGGGTTCTCTAAAGATCAAATATCTGAGAAATACTTAAAAAATGTTCAGTATCAGCCGGGCGTGGTGGCGCACGTCTTTAATCCCAGCACTCGGGAAGCAGAGGCAGGCGGATCTCTGTGAGTTCAAGGCCAGCCTGGCCTATATAGTGAGTTCTAGGACAGGACAGCTGGGGCTACAGGGAGAACGTGTCTCAGAAAGAAGAAGAACAACAAAATGTTCAGTATCTCTAGTCATCAGGGAAATGCAGATTAAAACCACTTTGAGATTTCATTTTACTCCTCTCAGAATGCTAAAGATCCCCCCCCAAAAAAAGAAAGAAAGAAAAAAAATCACTGGTGAAGATGTGGAGAGAGGGGAGCTCCTATCCACTGCTGGTGGAGTTCAGACTGGTACAGCCAGGGTAAAAGACTCCTCAAAAAATCTTGAAATCAATTGTCCTAGCCATACCACTCTAGTGCAAAAAGAATTTATGTCCTCCTACAGAGATACCTGTTCATCCATGGTTGTTGCTGCCCTTTTCGTAGTAGCTAGGATTTGGAAACAACAAACAACATAGATGCTCATCAGTTGATGAATGATTAATGAAGGTATGGTACATATACACAATGGAATATTATTCGGATCTAATAAAAAAAGAAATTATGAACTAGATGTGGTGCTCATGTCTTTAATCCCAGCACTCAGAAGGCAGAGGCAGGTGGATATCTGTGTGACTGAGGTCAGCATGGTGTACATAGAGAGTTCCAGGACAGCTGGGGCCACAGGAAGACTCTGTCTCAAAGACACCACCACCACCACCACCACCACCACCAAAACCCTATAACCAAAAACAAAACAAAAAGGAATTAGGAAATTCGCAGGTAAATTAAATGGATGGAACCACAAACAATCATCTAGAGTGAGGTAGCCCAGACCCAGAAAGACAAATGCCACATGTTCTCTCTTACAGCTGGATGCTAGATTTAAAATCTTAGATACGCACATTTCAATTTGAAAATCCAGAGAGTTCAAGAGACTAATAACCATAGGTAGGTGTGTGTGTGTGTGTGTGTGTGTGTGTGTGTGTGTACATGCCTTGTTGGACACTTCCTGGCAGGGGTGGTAGAATGCAGTAATATGAAGGGGGAAAGGGGAACATTAGAGTATGAAGATTTAAATGGGACGGGCAATGGGAGGGCAGGGCAGAGGAGGGAGTAAGGGAGAAGGAGTAACACTGAAAGCCTTTAGAAAAAGCCATATGGAAAGCTACCACTACAGAAGATTCTTAAAGTGTACACATATGCAATATTAAAATAATTAAAAGGAGTTACCCTACAACAGGAGGACATTGCCCTTTATAGACATCATAGGCTAACAAAAGAAATTGAATTTCAGGAATGGACTCCCTCTCTAGAAGCTGTTGACCAGGAGTCCCATGGGTCCTCCAATAATATTAGCCAATGTCTCTGCTATTGATTACCCACCAGAACTGGATGGTAAGACCTGATTGCTGAAGACACTACAGACGTGAACTGTAGAACAAGCAAGGAGAAATCAAGCTGGTGCTGCCTTGAGAGGCTGATCTCTATTGGTTACTGTTCACAGTGCTGGAAAGTGCTATGCATAATGCTGGAAGGAAAAAAAATCATCAGCCTTATCCACTTGTGAATCTTGTAAACTACTACTACAACAACAACAACTGGCCAGACAGGATATGCTCATGGTACAATAGTGACACAAATATCATAGGCATAACCATCCACTCAGTTCATAGTGTAGAGCTCATACTTGACACTGCTGTAAGGCTTAGGAGGCTGAGGCTAGACAGGTCACAGGACATAGGAAGAGCCTAATACTAGTTTTCTACTAAGAAGTTATTATATTAAAACCGACTCCTAATGACTTATTGTTATACCTATAGATTAATGAATCTCATAACTCTCACCAAAGAGTTTCCTTATGCAGAAGATGGTGATTGGTACAGAAACCCACAACGGGCTATTATGCAGAGAACAAGAGGCTGCAGAATACTTATCCCTAAGTAGGACACTTATATCAAACTTCTGCTTCTAAAAACTCATGGATTTTTGCAGAAGACGGGGTGGAAAGATTATAAGAGCCAGAAATGGTGGATGACTACAAGGAACCAGTTTTCCCAGACAGCTGGTCAGTTACTCATATGAACTCACAGCAATGATTAACAGCATGCACAAGTTTTATTATGCAATCACAAACCAGGCAAAATCCCAGCATAGACATGCAGAAATGGGTAAGAAACCTTAACCCAACCTAAGTTAATTTTGGCAACCAATGGTTTTTGGGACAGGGAGAGACTGTCTCAAGGATGGGACTCTTGGTAGGTTAGCCAGGCTCTAGTGGATGGATCCACACTGAAGGACACTTGGATCCCCAAATTATACTCTATAGGCTTTATATATATGATAGAGTACATTAAACTGGCTGAGGGTGCAGGGAGGGGCAGATAGGGGAGAGGGTTTAAATACCATCTTTTTTTTTGTCTTTTTGAGACAGGGTCTCCCTGTAGCCCCAGCTGTCCTGGATTCACCATGGAGACCAGGCTGGCCTCGAACTCACAGAGATCTGCCTGCCTCTGCCTCCCGAGTGCTGGGATTAAAGGCGTGCATCACCATGCCTGGCCTTAAATACCATCATATTTTATTGCATGAAAATCACAATAATTCAACTAATAATGCATTGAATACTTTCATTTTTTCACTTATTTCTGTGCTGTCTATGCATTTATCATGTATTGATTCTTTAATCATATATTCATTTATTCAGGCAATATTTATTATCCTTCCTTTCATTAAAGCATTATGTTGTGCACTGAAATTAGAGTGATTTAAAAATGCACTGCGTCTCCAGGGGCATCCAGTTGCAGCTTATTTAAACTGCATTATCATAGGAATACATGCTAACTGAGTAGTCAGGCACAGAAACAAACTAAAAATGGTAAGTACGTGGATGATGGATGTGTTCATTGTTGTTTTGTCATCCTCTCTGGGTGTCTTCTGTAACATCCTGTGGTATGCCTCAAGAATTTAAAAAATATTAAAATTTATTTAAAAATTAAAAGTGATGCTACAATTGCAATTTCAATACATCCTACAAAGAAGAGTTAATTAAAACATCACTAAAATTTTTCCTTAAAATTTGTCAGTTTTCCCCCTAATGGCTCAGTGTTTAAAGTACTTGCTGAGAATACTAGAGTTCAGAACTCCAGCACCTCCAAAAAGGCCAGGTGGATGTGGCAGCCTGCTTATAATTCTAGCCTCAGAAGGTGGAGCTGGGATCCCTAGAACAAACTAGCCAGCCAGACCAACCACACTGATGGGCTCTGGGCTCGATTGAGACATTCTGCCTCAGTGAATAAGGTAGAGGAATGATAGAAGATCATTGCTGACATCAACCTCAGGCCTCTACATACAGCCACATATGTTCATGTGCGCATGTGTACACACACACACACACACACACACACACGAAAATGGAAGAAGAAAAAATGGAAAGAAGTCATGTAGACAAAGGGGTATGTTTTCACCATTCTGAGTAGTTCTGTGTGCATTAGCACACACATTTCTAGAAGTGGTAGCTGGATTATTTAGTTGAGAGGAAGACTTTAGCAAAGATAGTGCAGTCATGTATTGACAGAACATTGATTAAACAAGATTGCTAAGATTAATATTTTAAAGCAGAAAAAGTAATACAATTCATGATATATAGAGAATAAAAATATTTTTATTCTGTGAGGATTCCACACATTCATATGATGTATATAATATAGTTTGATCATCTTCACCCAGACCTCCTTCCCCTAACTCCTCCTAGATCCACTCCCTACTCTCCTACCCTTCCCAACTTCATGTCCTCTTTCAGTAACCCACAAAGCCCGTACATGCATGTGTATATGGTCATCCCCTGGAGCATGGTCAGCCTAGCAAGAGACACATCCTTAACTAAAGCTGGCTCTCCTTCCCCCAGCAGTCATCAGGTGTCATTGGCTCCTCAGCTAGGGGTGGAAGTGAGCTCATGAACCCCTACCTCTAGAGGATGATTTCTGATAGAGTGATCGTCTCCCTCTCTCCCTCCTTTCTTCCATCCCTTCTTTTCCTCCTTCCTTCTTCTTTCCCTTCCTCCTTTGTTTCTTGTTCTTGCTATCCCTCCTTTTGTCTTTAAGATGAGGGTCTCACTATGTATCGCAGTCTGGTCTTGAAGTTAGCGTATGCCCATGCTGTGGTGGTCCTCCCCCCTTGGCCTTCAGGGTGCTGGGATTACAGGTGTGCACATCACAATCTTCCTTTACTTCCTTTACAAAATGAAGACTTTTGAGCTGGTTCTGCAAATTGCATTCCTGAACTACATTTTCATGTGTCTTATTTAGTAACTTCCCTCTATGTTACTTCCTGAACCAAGGCTCAATTTCTATCCAATTCTTCCTTCAAAGTTGGAAATATGAGAAGTCTTCTAAGTCTCCCTACGACACTCTCTGGGCTTCCTTGAGTGCTGTTGTGCCCTGAGATGTATGATTCTGGAGTGATAACACATGGATTATAGCAAGATGAAGAAGGCAGAGATTAAGTTATGCACACAGCTTTATAAAATAAATAAATGCAATGACGTCAAAGTGCCGTATCCTTGCTTTAAGAAAACTTACTGGATTAAGGAGTGCAAGTTGGAGAAAGATGAAGGTTTTCACTAGAATATTTAGCAATGAAATTAGTTACTAGCATTGGTGTATACATAAAATATGTAGTTTCTACCACAAAACCAATTTATGTAAATTTTTTGAAAGGGAGAAATTGGAAGGAAGAAAGAGAAAAGTATTGCTGTCCCCCCAAATTTAGTCACTGTTATTCTGACACAGTTTTCATTTCTTTTCTATATCTAATCATATATATGTTCTGGAATCAGGCTACATATATTGCTTTTTATCTTTAAAATATCTATAATAATTTGCATATATTTATAAGTGGTATGAAGCTAGTATAATCTCATTTTAGTTGCTGTATAATGTTCCCAAGTAATTATAGCATGGCTTAAATTCTTCAATTGATAGAACTAAGTTATGATTTCTTGTTATCTTAAGAAATAATACATTAACTAGTTCTTTGGATATTAAATTTTAATAGAATAGATTTATGAGTCAAATTAGTGGAGTGAACAATTCAAACTTAATATTGAAAAAAGTAATAATAGTTTCTCGTTCTTTTAAAAAATAAATATTTTTATTTTAAGAATGTCATACGTTTTGATCATATCCAGTCCCAACTTTGCTCCTAATTCGTCCCATACCCATCCCTACCTCCCTACCCCCTCCTGCTTTAACTTTTTAAAAATTAATAAACTCCAATTTGTGTTGCCTCTGTATGGGGCCATTCCCTGGAGCATGGTCAGCTTACCAGGAGCATATCCTTAAAGAAAATATAATCTCCCTGCCCACAAAGCCATCAACTGTTCATAGCTCCTTAGCTGGGAGTGATGGCTCATGAACCCCTTCTTACTCCATGCTGGATTATTGACTGGCTTGAGCCTGAGAAGGTCTTGTGCAGGCGACCACAGCAGCTGAGTTCTGAGTACAGCAGTCCTCTCACGGCCAGAAAACACGGTTTTGCACTGGTCCTCCCTGACCTGTAGCTTACAGTCTTTCCACCCCTCTCTGCAATGATCTCTGATCATAGGGGAGAGGGTATGATATACACATTTTTAAGATCTTACATTGTAAAAGCAATTTTAAGACAATTTAATCACTTAGTTAATTTGTAATGCTAGAGATTGAAGTCAGAGACTTGTGTATCCTATCAGAGTCCTGACCCGAGATTCTTCTAATAAAGATCTAGTAGCCTAGAGATGGCACATTCTGTTTTATAATCAATATAAGAATATGATCAAGTCAGGTTGGAGAGATGGCTCAGCAGTTAAGAGCACTGGCTGCTCTTTCAGAAGACCTGGGTTTGAATCCCAGCACTCACATGGTGGTTCACAGCTGTTCATTACTCCAGTTCCAAGGCATCTAATGCCCTCTTTTGTCTTCTGTGTGAATTTCATGGCATGGGTGCACTTACATACATGCAGGCAATACATACATACACATAAAAATAATAAAATATTTAAAGAATATGATCAAGTACAACAATTAATTGCTATAAATAATATCTAACACAGATTCAAAGAAATCCAGAGGATAGAGTTAGAAATAAGGCTCTGATGATTCAATCCACCATCCAATTATTTTTCATGACGGTTGTAGAAATAATAAGAATTATTTGATTTCACTAATGTATCCTTCACCATCATTGAGCCAGAGTGTGATGAAAAGCAGCTAATTATCATAAACCACACATTCATATTCCTTAGAGGTATATCAGGCATGTGAACGTGTATGTGCATGTGTGTGTCGTTTTCACCTATATGTTCGGATGGTCTTCCTGCACTAACATATTAAACCATGACCTTGCTATGGCTATCTTACTTTCCCTAGCTACTAATTGATTTGTTAAAAGACAGATAATAATTTACCAGGAGATCTCTGGCATGCAAAACATCACCTGTTGTGTGATTTCCCCTCTTGTTTACAAGTTTACTAATTGAAATATATGATCCTCAGGACGCTGAGAGCAAATAAAATAGTTTAAGCTTTAGTGGGTCAATTAACCAGCAAAAACAATCCTAGACAACAGATTTCCTTTTGGCTACTCATGGGCCAGTCACAGTAAAGTACACCCAATGGCCAAAACACCTTGATGTGCCTGAGTAAAATTTTCAGGAAAAGATGAAATCTTCATTGGCATGGCAGTCATTCCATTATTTAAAGTTGGATTCCATTATTCACAAAGATTTTTCTAATTGTTCCTGTTGCTGAAGAGGCAACTACATAAATATTGGGTTCCAACTATTTCTAAAGAAATTTTGCTTCTCCATATATTATTTGACTTTTCCCTCTGGCTGATATCCAGTTGCTTACATGTTACTATCATCAACCGAATATTCATCTGGGGGTATCAAACTGATGAGGGAGAATAAGGATGTAAAACTCCATGGTCAGTCAACTCAGTTCCTCTGGGACCAGAGGTGGATTTAAAGTCAGACTGAAAAGTTTTGAGGCAGTGGTGTAAACTGACTTAACTATAGATCACCAACAGCTATAACTCAGAGATAGAATATCACACTTGTGAAACGGCAGGAGTTGGAATAGAAACCCTTGAAAGAATATAAATGGTCCCCTGTATAGCTCTTTCAGCTGCTCAGGGTAGCCTGTCCTTTGGGGTAGATGAACCAACGGGCTGTTGGGCAGACCTTCTGCAGTGCTGGATTTTTAAAGCTTTGCTCCTGTTCAGTGAGATGCTGTATTCTCCTCTCATATATGAGTTCAGCTTAGCTGTGCTCTAAATCAAGGGTGGACAGACTTATTCTATGAAGTGCTTGGTAGTAAATATTTTAGACTTTACAGAGCACATAATTTCTTTTGCAACTACTCAGTCCTACAATTGTTGGCAAAAGTAATTGTAAGCTATAAAACCAATAATCATGGGTATTTTATAGAATTTTATTCATAATGTTGGAATTTTATTTTCATATTATATTCATGATACAAAACCCTGTTCTGTTGGTTTTTAAACCACTTTAAAATTCTTTAGCTCATGAACCATAAAAAATGGACCAGGGCTGAATGTGGCCCATGGGCTTAGGTTAGCCAACACATGTTCCCCTGAACATTTCTTTATGAGTTTTGTCTTGAAAGGTTGCAACATGTAGAAAAATTATAGAGAAACAAGAGAAACTTAAGAGAAAATTCTAAAATAACCTGATTATGTGAAAGAGGGATTGCCTTCTGGGAAAGTTTAACCTTGAGGATATTCTTGGTAAAAGCCAAGAGGTGGTCAGGAAATGAACTGGAAGATAGGTTC
>NW_008334003.1:7678113-7681306 GCF_000622305.1 Nannospalax galili
CATTTGAGGATCTGTTCCTCAGGGGTCACATGGGCTTGGGAGGAGCCCCTGTTTCCTTTCTTTTACCAGTTCAATCTATGTGAAGATAAGTCAAAGGTCCTGCTCGACCATGGCTGGCTTCACTTGGAAGCATAAATTAGATGTTTCCTCTGAGTTGACCCTCTTCTTTGTAGACTGGACATTGGTTCAAATCAATCTCTTGGGGTCGCCATGGCTTCCCTGAACAAGAGGACAGGTGACTCATCACAGTTACGGGGCATTTTGAGAGATGTTCCATAGTCCCCTGGAACTTAGTCAACCTTGGAGGGCAAGGGGCAAAAACTGTCCTTTAATTCCCTCTGACTACATTAGTACAGGCTTCAAACTATGGCTGTAAAACATCCAATAAGGTTAGTACCGCCAGTCTGGTACTTTTAATTATCACGTGCTATGTAGACAAGGCTTGGGTAAAAACAAAATATTCTCAAATAAACCTTGACTAGATATATATTTTGTTCCTGAAACTAGTTGGCTAAACTATGACCATAGACATTTTAAGATTATGTGTATATTATTTTTATCTCATCCTTTATATATCATAACAAACCTACACAGACCTTCATCACTTGCTTAGGTTTTTTCATTTTTTCTATTTTGGAAAATATCTCCATTCCCATATCCTTTTAACATCTTTTACATTATCATTTTCTTTTTCTAAAAAATAATTATGGGGCATAATAGCATTAACAAATAAATTTTCCATCTGTTGTGAGACTTCTTTTCCTGTGGATGCTATTAAGCAATGCTTATTCCCTTTCAAGGTTCTAGTGTCGAGTCAATGTTTGATTGAAGTTTTACTGGGGAGCCAATGAATTTATTGAGCTTATTTACTGAGATAACTGAGGGGTTGCTGAGGTGTATGTATGACCTGCAGGTATGCACATTGGAAAGCCTTTACCCAGCATGGGTCATGCCTTCTATATTTTTTTTAGTTTGTTAGACTTCAAGTTTCACAATGGAAATCTCTGTGGCTTCTTCTTCCACAGTAGGCTGAAAAGAAAGGAGTTAGAAATGTCATTGTGGAGTCTTCTTTCTTTTCTGCTTAATAGGTTCATAACGTCTGTGTTTTCCTGACATGCTTATGCTAGTAGTGAACTGGGTTTTGTCTTAAAGATGCAGAGCAGCATAGGCTGTTTTGAAATATGAGAGGAAAATAGTGCCAATGTCTTGTGAGTTATTTGTTCAGAGTATTTGTGGGTGAGGGAGAAAATGAGTGGACATTGTTGAGTAGCTAGTGCACACCATGTATTATGCTCATATGAGTGGAATGCCTAGCTTAGTGAGTAGCACTAAATGTGTTGGCACTAAATGCACGTTTGTATGGTAGCAGGCATGGTCACCGTATTTTCTCCAATTTTTCCCAAGGAGCTATGTGTCTTAAATATTCTTGTTTATTTTGGGGAGAAAAAAAGTTTTATAAGGTTAATTTTCTCATGTTATGCAATTAGTAAATGGTTCTGGGTGTATAGTAAGTTCTCAGTAAATATTTGCTGAATTTTTTTTCATAAAACAGCCAACCAGATTGGAAGCTCACTGGTAGCTTTCTTGCTTTTACTTGGTACAGAATGTGGCCTGCGCAGGTGACCATTTTAATGCTATGGTAGCTACTTGATGTGCTTCTGAGATCACATGTAATGGACTCAAGAAATACATTCATTAGTAGCTGAGCAAGAGTAAGCTCCGGACCTAGAGTAGATGATACAGTTAAGGGATGCATGGGGCCATGCATGGGGTCATGATTAGCTACATACTTGGTGACACTTAACGTAGGGCTTTTGCCAAGGGAGAAAATAACATAGTTTGTTGGTCATATAATTAGATTTTTTTTTCACTCAAGTGAAAAGTAAATTGGGCACAAAATGCAAGCACACCTGAAGTGGTGGCTGAAATATGATTTAATTACAAGATTCATCAGATATAGGACTTCAGATGCACCAGGCTCTGCTGATTGGAATTCACAAATGTTAAAACCTCTGAAATAGCAGATTACTGGTCATCTGTGGTCCCCAGGAAATGTGAATCATTCATATCGGCACTTCATGAGGATGTGCAATCAAATCCACTTGAGGTACTTTTAAATAATTCTGCTTCTCTGTTCTGGAAACTTTTGTCAATCAGGAATCAGGGCAGCCGTTCCCTCTTCACTGCCCTCTCCAGCTTGGCAGCGGATGGACCTCTGTGGTCAGAGATTTGCTAATGCATCAGCTCAAAGGCACACATTTCATGTTTCCTGTGCCCTCTCATTTCCTGCCTCTCAAGACATTATCTCTCCAAGGATCCATTTCAGTGCTCCTAATAATTACCCTTCTCTCGAGACAGTGACTATGAGAAAGATTTCAGTGTGACTGGCCTCTCATTTTCCAAAATATGATCTTCTATTGCCTTCTCTGAGAGTTCTATAAAATCACATCTTCCCTGTGCTATACAACACCGTGACCCAAGCTAAAAAGAGTGAAAGATTGGGAGAGAGCTCTGTTCTGTACTTGGGGACTAAGGCACAGAAAAGCGTACTTCATATTTCTTTACAACATCACCTTAATAACGACTAATCGTGCGGTTTCCTAAAGCTCCTAAGTTAAAATCTCATTTCTAATAGAACAAAGTAATCCCAACTCACCACCTTTTGTTGGTCTCTTAAACTAACTAGACTCAAAAGTAAATTCTTTTTATTGGCGTGATTACATTCTTTTGTTTATTGCTTCTGAATTTCTTATACTTTATTATTTTCCAAAACTCTAATAGAACCCCTTTGCTTCCTATATATCCTGAAGTTTTTAAGTTTATTTTTATCTTATTAACACGTGTTCCTGTTTTAGTGAAAGCTGCTTCTAATTCTTTCATTAACTAGGAATCTTTATTTATTTATTTTAAATTATTTATTTAATAACCACATACCTAGAAGAAGCATTTCATTACACAGCATTGACATATTCAATAACATTTTCCTGAGCTAAGATGCATCTCTTTCAAAATTGGCTGTAAATTTTTAAGTTTACAGTTGAATTATTGTATTTATACAATATTGTACTCAGTATAAACTCTATAAGACATAAAATTAAATGAAGTTTTAACGTTTAAAAAAGATCTCCACTTCGTTGTTAAAATACACAGTTTCATACAGAAAAATTCATTTTAAGGCAATTGACATTGAGCC
>NW_008334003.1:7682027-7683457 GCF_000622305.1 Nannospalax galili
AGCACCCTCCCATAGCCTCCTTCCCCTCTCTAGAGCCCTTATACTCTGATATTCCTGCTACTGTATGCTGTGTTGTTGGCACCCCAGCCAATCCCCACTACTTGCCTTTCTGTTGAATCTAGTCAGCCTATCTAGAGGTCTTTGTTCCTTTAGATAAGATTGGGATCTGCTGTTCATTTTCCCAGTTCTATGCTGGGTTACTATCTGGGAGTCCCTTTGGCCACCCTGGCCAACAACTCAAAAGAAGGTATCTCCTATCTGGCATTGCTGCTTGTTATGTAGCCTTTAGCTATACATATGGACTCTTAAGAAATTATGTTGGCCTTTTTAATCTTCGGTTATACTTTCCTTTTGGGTGTTTAAGACCATACAGTTGGCCCAGATAAACCAATTTATTTTTACTCTTAAGGTTGTTTGAGGATCTGTTCCTCAGGGGTCACATGGGCTTGGGAGGAGTCCTTGGCTCCTTTCTTTTACCAGTTCTGCCTATGTGAAGATAAGTTAAAGGTCCTCAACGATGGCTGGCTTTGCTGGGAAGTATGGACGAATTGTTTCCTCTGTGTTGACCCTCCTCTTTGTAGGCTGGACACTGATTCCAGTCCATTTGGTGGGTTCTCCATGGCCTCCTTGAATAAGAGGACAGATGACTCACCTGGGCCTCATGACCTTCAGGCATCTTTCTGACCAGCAAGCCTCTCTCTGCAGGGTATGTGGATCGTGCCCTGTGCGCCTTGACTCCCCCAGCCTCATTTACCCTCCCATCCCATCTTCCCCGCTGGTCTCTCCTCCTAGCCTGGGCCTTGTCCCATTCCTTGTCTTGGCTCCCCAGACACCTGGGGAACCACCACTGCTTCCTGATCCTTTGCATCCAGACAACTCATTTCCTTCTTGGGTCCCCAGGAGCACTCTGGGCCTGGCCGTGCCCTTACCTCCCTCTACTTCCCTGGGCCTGCACAACCCCCTAGCCTCTTTCCTGGACACCAGGGCTGACCTTTCCTCTTCCTGATGCTTTGCATCTAGACCACCCAGCTCCTCAGTGCAGTCCCCAGGAGCCCTAGAGGGCAGCTTCCCACCCCATCTTCCTTTGCATCTCTGGGTGGCATGGCCACCACCTGGGCCCAGCTCCCAGCCCATTGCAACGCCCAAATTCCTGAGGCCAAAATCTTTCCTGGAGGGATCCAGACCTTAGGAGAAAGACTGAGAGCATCTGATCCTCATTTGACTTGGGCCTCTGTGGGAACTCCTAAAGACAAAAGCAATCTGGCCACTCCAATATAAAATCAAAAGAGAGAATGGGAAGCTTAGAGGAACCAGCTTTTCATGCCCCAAAAGTAAACCACAAAGAAACATAAAGTTCACAAAAAGAAGCAGACCTAAACTTGAAGGCTTGAGTCTCACACAAGAATCAGAAACTACAAAAGAAATTCACA
>NW_008334003.1:7683597-7688942 GCF_000622305.1 Nannospalax galili
TTGATGAATATGATAAAAGAATTCAGTGAATTTAAAGAACACACAAACAAGGTAATCATAGAGCTGAAGGAAAATAGGGATAAACTTCTGAATGAATTCAGAAACGAGCTGGAAATATTGAAGAATACTCAGGCTGAAATGCATAAGGAGGTGAAACACTCAGTAAACCAATTAGAAATGACAGGAGAGAGCCTCACCAATAGGATGAATGAAATGGAAAACAGAGTACAACTAGGAATATTTAAAGCATACCTTTAAAATGGTAAGTCCATCAGACTAACTAACAGAATAAGATTTAAAAATTAAAAGTATATATGAAAAGCTTTTCCTTAGCTCTGGTTTTATATTATTTCCTAAGGTCAACTCTGACTAGTTCTTAAATAGTAGGCTTCTATTTAACAGCATAATTGCGTTTATGTCTTGAGTTTTATTCTAAGCACAACCATTTGCAGAGGTGAATCTAGAGGAAAGTTTGGCTCAACTGATCTGTTTACCAGGGTAAACCCTCAGCTGGGCCAGTGTCTGAGAAGAGCCTTGAGGATGTGTTAGAGCTCATTAGAGAAGGATTGGAGAGGTTGCCTAAGGCTGGAGGTACACCTTGAGAAGTGTCAGGAAGAGAATTTTCTTTCTCTGGATAATATTGTTGTGGATACCCTATTGCTAATACCACCACAGGGCCCCAGTGGGAGGTGGTTTCTTTGAGGAGATTGATTTACTATGACATCATAGGTCTTAGGTGATTAAAAATGGAGATTTTCTCTTGCTATATTTGATACAATGTTTTTCTCTTGATTGGACGTCCCTTCATTTTGTAACACTTTTACTTTGTTTCATCTTGGTGCTATGAATCAGGAGAGCATTCTTCTCATTCTTGCCCAGGAAAGGTGTAATTTATTATTATTTCTGGTATAAATACAAATAGTATCTACTTTTACATTCAAAAGTGCTTCAATCTGGAGTTGGTGAGACGTCTCAGTGGGTAAAAGCGGTTACTGCACAAGTCTGAAAAGCTGAATCCAGTCCCCAGTATCATTTATTAAAAAGAGAGAACCAACTCTCCCAAGTTGTTCTTTGACCTCCAGATGTATGCTGTGGCATGTACACACCCATACTTATATTATACACATGTACACATACAATAAAAAATTTAAAACGTGGGGCTGGAGAGATTCCAGCTAACAACTGTCTGTAACTCCAGTTTCAGGGGATCTGACAGACTTCTAACCTTCGTGGGCACTGCACGACACAGGTGCACTTACCTACATGCAGGCATAATACTCATACGCATAAAATAAACATAATAAATAAAATATTTTTTAAAAAAATTTAAAAACTCTTTAGAAGTGCTTAAATTTTCATGACAACATACCCTGAGTTATGAGGTAAGAGGAGGGGGTTGAAAGTCTCCCCCTCTGCGAGGAGGCTGAGACAGTGAATCTGTGTCATGCATCTTTCCTTCAGCTGGCTGATTTCTTACTCCTCCACCACAATGCCTTTGGAAACAACTTGTCCTGGACGCTGACATGAACATGAATTATGCCCATTACCCACTTGTGCTTTAAGGACTGCCAGATGCAGCAAGCCCATTCCACTGAGGTCTGATACAGCTCTTCATGGCTTCCCATTTTATTTTCAAGGGAGAATGAATTGTTCTAAGTGGGGCCCTTTAAGCTGAACCTTTCAGAAATATCAAGCACCTTAAGGTCTTTAGGATGCTGAATCTCCTGCAGGCCAGGCATGAGTTAGAAAAAGTTGACTTCAAGAATTGAATAGACTGTATTTATTCTGACATTCATCACATTTTCTTTGTTCTTTTAGCCATGGTCTCTACACATATCTATTGAGCACTTACCATATCTGGTACTCTGATGAATCTTGGGGGCACAGGATTGAATAAACACAGTTCTTGACCTTAAGTACCTTTAGAGAGGGAGACAGAAAAAGAAAGCTCAGGCTGGTTACAGTTTCATATGATATATCTCAATTAAAGTATATGTAATAGAATGGTATAGAAATAGAGGAATGACATCCAAATTGGTTTCGAAAAATCTAGAAATGCTTCTGAGAATGACTATACCTGGATTTTCCCTCTATTATAAAAGATTCTAAGTGAAACCTTCTTGCATTTTATTGCCATGTAGTTTGAGTTTTATAGACAACCAGCTCAGATGAAAATTGAGGTTCAGGAATATTGTTCTGACTCTCCAACACTGAAAAAGAGGTTTTATAATGCCACTCTGGTCTGTATACATTTACATCAGGGGTCTCACTAAAATGTCTCTGTTCTTGAGAAGAAGCCATAAAAGAAATAACAAGTCTGCCTAGCATACAGCTACATCAATTCAGAAACTTGATTAAGGCAGAAGCTTTCTAACAATTGGCATGTTCTCAAATAGAGAGTGACAGTGAGAGAGAGAGAGAGAGAGAGAGAGAGAGAGAGAGGATAGTCCATCAAGAAGAATATCTCTAACTAGTTAAAAATCTACCTCAAGCAAATCTTAAAGAATGTTTCTTCAGTTTGGCTGATTAATTATGATACTTTGATTAAAATTAAATTGGGTTATCAACTAAAATGGAGACCCTGAGCACTCCTAAGTGCTTGGCTGCATTCCAGGAGAGGATGAACACATTCAGAGAGATTTACTTGGGAAAGTCATGTTTAGCCAATAGTTTGGTAATTTCTAGTTGGGAGTGTCAAATATTTGAATCTGAGAAAACAGAAGAGCCCTCTGGTAAGATAACTAAATCTTTAGCATTTTCCCTGGAAATGTCACTGTTTTAATTGTACACCTAATTGAGGATGTTTCTAATTGAAAGGACAAATTTCCATAGAATAATCACAAAGAAAGTTTATTTCAAGTCCCACCTTGGAATATGACAACTTTGAGAATGAACAACTTCAGCATCCAACGAGAGACAATAATTGGTGAGTGCATTAACTAACGGATGAGAGGCTCCTCGGCCACCTTTCTATGTGACAAGAAAGACACCCTTTTCCATAATTAATATTTATTGGAACATCTATGTGTGCCAGGCTCTGTATAAAGGCACTGTAGAGCCAGATTAACTAAGTCACGCACCTTACCTTGAACAGTAGTACAACCCCCAAAAATCTATTTCAGTGTCTTCAGTGCCCTAACAAGTGTTCAGAAAGAAGAATGCAGTAGAGTTTAGGAGATAAAATGCTAGTTCTAAGATTGTAGACCAGCTTCCCCAAGGAGGTGCTGTGTAAAGAATGTAGGAAGGGGGGAATTTCCATGGTAAAGGAAGGATCAGGGGTCTTGGCACGGAGAGCTCCATGAGCCTTCTTACCGACATTGCCACACTCACGATAGTGCTTCGACCGGAGTTGATGGTGGAGCGTCACTGGGTCACACCTCCAGAGCCGTGCTGAAGAGACAGGTTTCGTTTCTTCTTGTGTGCAACAAACACAATGGTTTCCTGCTGTAAGGACTGTCAGCTCATTGAACAGGAAGTGCTCATTAGGGTACAGTCAGGAGTAGCTTTGCGCCACCACTGTCCTCTAAGCTGCTCTGTTTCTCTCTTTAAATTGGGAAGATTTCATAGCTTTTTGTCACATTCAGTTAAGAATAATCAGAAGCTCATTAGAAAGTCTAATATCCAATGACCCAAAATTCTAATTTCTTAGTTGAGGAAGGACATCTTAACCACAGCTGAACTTGGCTGTGGAGACGCTGTGGGGTGGGACAAGCCTCTGGGCCAGGACTAGGTTGACACCTTTTGAAATTTTGCTGCCCAAGTTCCCCATCGTGGCTTCAGCTCAGCCGGTTCTAATTCTTTCTCCCATTGTTTGCTGTCCCCTGTTCATTATGCTATGTGCTTTGAGGCAAGGAAGAGAGGCGGGACAGAGAGGAACAGACTTGCCTGTCGTTTTGCTACAGCTGTTGTTACTGGTCGTTAATACCCTTTGAGTAGCAGACACCCAAATGCACTGCAATGTGCTTTGGCGGACTTTTTGAGGCTGGTGGACCTTAGAAACTGACAGCTCCCCCATGTATGTTTGCATACTGTAGCTGAAGTCTTTGGCCTCCTCCTCAGTTTCAAAGCCAATTGAATAACCCACATAAGGAGGCAGAATTGTCTGGAAGCTGCTGACTTGTGGCTCCAAGGCCCCTCATGTGAATAGGCTCCAACGAAGGACTCAGGAAACCCTCAACAGTGTGTTCACGTAGCCATATGCTTTTGTAAAATTTGTAAGGGTAGTTGTAATACAATCGGTTAAGAATGAAATCCCTCGAAAACACATCCTCTAAGGCCTGTTGATTTAGAAATCTCAGTGAGAAGTTTGGGAAACTGGCTAAAGAGAAGTTGAATTGGAGATTCATTTACTGTTTGGTGAGATACATCTGTGTGATTCATAAGTGACAAACTTTTGTTAGCCATTCAGCTGTAAATGACTTCCATAAAGATTCCTGTCACGTTATAGGATGGAGTTTGCAAAAAATCACCAACACCACTCTAAGAAAAGTAGCAAGGTAAATTTTATTTTTCAACCAACCCGGCTGCCTATCTCCGGAGTAGAAGCAGCCCTGATGATTGTCGGGTCAGAGTTTTTATAGGATTACAGAAATATTATTCAAACAGGACATCTGTGAACCAATCAGGTTTGTACAACATAGCAGAACTTTGAATCTATTAATCAACAACCAATCATTATACAGACAAGTGATACAGTCATATAACTTGGCAATCAACTTTGTAATTTTAAAATTAGTCAACTCCCTAGCCATAACAAGTATAGTAAGAAAGCTGGAATCAGCAGTTACCGGGTAGTCACACAATAACATAACAAGGGTGGTCTTAGGCCCTGTGTCAAGGTGACCCAAGATAGCAAGCAGATTACAGAAGTGAAAACAAGCTGGTTAGCCAGATGTATAATGTCTGGAATTAGCACATTCCATGATTCATGGCTAGGACAATTTCCCAAGACCCGAGGTTGCCCCCCTTTTCCTTTTGGTGTGGAGCAAAGTTGCTGCTGAAATGGCTCTGAACAAAATGGAGTAACTGAGGAAAGTTTGCTGAGCCAGTTTATTTGTTGATGATATTATGTCTCATGGTTACTAGGAAAAAATACAAAGTTAAAAGATATTAGAAAGATATGGGAATGGAGATATTTTACTAAGAAGGATTTATGAATGAAGATTATGATGGTTGGATATTTCCAGAATTAACAAAAGGAAAAAAATGAGAAAGTCTAAGCAAGTAATAAAGGTCTGTGTAGGTTTAAAGATGTTATTAAGGAGGATTTATGTATAGGATAAATAAAAAAGCCTAAGCAAGTGATAAAGGTCTGTATAGGTTTGTTAGGATTTATCAACAATGGT
>NW_008334003.1:7689149-7690096 GCF_000622305.1 Nannospalax galili
TTGATGTTTATTTTCTGTTGATAGATATGTGATATAAAGTCTCCCTTCCTTCCAAAAACTGTAAATCAGGATATAGAAAACTAAATGGAGAGTGCTTCTGTTTGTAATAGAACAGCCTTCATTTGAGACAGACTTAAGAAATTCTTGTTTTAAAGTCCCTTTCCTGGGCTGTGCCTAGTTAACCTGTGATGGTAAATCTCTTCCAGTCAATGTGTATTGAGAACATTTGGGTCTTGTTAAAGCTTTATCTATATATTACACTGTAATTAAAGGTACCAGACTGGTGCAACTGACCTTCTTGGATGGTTAATAACCATACTTAAAAGCCCATACTAATCTGGACAAAGGGGTTTAAGGGTTGGTTTTGTTCCTCTCCTTGGAAGGTCCTGGAAGGTCAACAGTGTGCCAGGGGGCTATGGGAATCTCAATACATCCTGTAACTGTGATGAGTTACCTGTTCTCTTGTTCAGGGAGGTCATGGAGAGCCCACCAGAGGGACTCAAACCAGTGTCCAGTCTGCAAAGAGGAGGGTCAGCACAGAGGAAACATTTCCTCCATGCTTCCAAGCGAAGCCCGGGTCGAGCAGGACCTCTTGACTTATTTTCATGTAGATGGAACTGGTGAAAGAAAGCCTAAGGTGCCAGGGGCTCCCCCCCCCACAAGCCCACATGATGCCTGAGTACCAGATCCTCAACTGACCTTAAAGTAAAAGTAAAATGGTTTATTTGGGCCAACTGTATGGTCTTAAACACCCACAAGGAAAGTGTAACCAAAAATTAAAATAATAAGTATATTTCTTTAAGAGTCCAAAGGATTGTATTTCCCAGACATTAGACTTAAGTCCAGGTAAAATGTTATTTAGTCAATCATTTCTCAGTAGTGATTTTGTTCTTAACAAGAAAACGCTGCTCGGGTATAAGACTTCAATTCCTGGTCTCTAATACTGT
>NW_008334003.1:7690132-7695577 GCF_000622305.1 Nannospalax galili
CCCGAAGAAAAATGAAAAAGAACCCAATAGATGGATGCTTTTGAAAGCCCTCATCAGAAAATTCCAATGGACTTTAAGTGTTTAAAGTTTGCCTTGTTCTGATTTTTTCTTGTTCCCTGTCTAGAACTTGTAACTATTCTTGCCTTTCCTTCTCCTTCATGTCTCAATTTGAGAGTCTTTTAAATAGGCCCACTGAAGGGGTACCCCAGTTGCCACACTCTACATCCCTGTTCAGCATGGAAGAAGCCAGAGTGGTCTGTGTCTTGATTCACCATGGGCAAATTGGGTTACCTCTTCAAAAATAATAAAATAAGGGGAAAAACTCTCCTAGAAGCTACTAAATGAGATTATACCTTGATTTGGCATCCCTATTGGTCTGGGGTCTGACAGTGGCCCAGCTTTGATATCCTGTGTATCTAAAACCTTAGCTTATGTCCTCTTGGAATGAAGCTATAGATTGATTTGGTAAGATGCCATTCGCACAAGATTATTTATTCCAGTTCCTGATCTTGGAAAGTCTTTTTATCTTCTGGTATTTTCCTCATTTCTTTCTTCAGAGTCTGAATGCTATCAGTGTGGACTTCTTTCATTTCCTTTGTTACGTTTATACTTAGGTGTTTTATTTTTGGTGTGTGTTGGAGACCTCTGTTATGCAAAGTGGAAGTCCCTTCACACCGGACAGCTCATGCAGCTCGGGATTAATGTGCTGCGGGCTACTTTCATAGCGAGGTGCTTTTCTGACATCTTTCCTGACTCTCCCTTGAAGTGCCCACCGCAAATGCCCTGACATAAACATGGCCTCTGGCTCTAAGCAGACCATGCCTTCCTGTGTGATTTTTCCAGGTGGCCAGCAGTCTAGCAGTGTGGCAGAAATCCACTTCCACATGTAAATAGAATGTCTCACAAAGCATCTAACAGCCAAAGCTTTTACCACTACCCCCATGGTATAAAATATCCTAGTCTTCTCTTAATAGTGGGAGATTGGGTCAGAGACTGGGTCCCAGAGATTGGGTCCCAGAGAGAATAAAGCTGTAAGCACAGACTGAGCCGAGCCTTGAGTCTTGTGTACAGGTGACCTGATCCCCCCAGAGAGCAGCACTCTCCATTACCGACCCACGGACACACTAGCTTTCGCCGTCTCTGTACCCCTTCCTGTGTGGTTCAGTGGCCAGGGGCCTCGCATCCTGAGGAGGAGTACACCGGTGGAATAGAGACGGGATTCCAGCTGGACAATGCTCCAGTAGCAGAGCAAGCTCCCAGCACCAGAGAAGTTGCGACAGCCACCAGCTGTCGCCAGCACCAGAGACACGGGCCGAGCAGCCGGGAAAGCCTGCAGGGCGCCCGCCACTCCCGGAGTTGCCGTTCCCCAGAGCAGTCTGTGGACCCGCAGGAAGTGAGCGCACCCTGTGCCCAGAGAGAGCGCAGTCGCCCATAAGGAACAGTATAAGTCCTCTTCCTTTTGCCCTTTACAGGGCTTATACTGAGTTCAACATTGCATAACTATATTATTTCAACAGCGAACCTAAAAATTAATAGCTACTTTTAAAAGAGATATATCTTTGCTCTGGAAACTGTTACTGAATATGTTAAAGCTGTAATGAAATGCTTCTTCTAAAAAAAAAAAAAGCCAGATGTACTCCTTATGTAAAAGGAATTATTCCCTTTGAGATCTTGTTTGGGTGACCTCCACCCCTTACTTCCCACTTAGGGAAGGAACACCTGGCGGAAATATCTAATTACAGCCTTTTACAGTCATTGCAGGCTCTGCAAAATGGTCTGAGCCAGGTACACGGACTAGTGCAGGAGGCTCATGAACCCAGTCATCCCCCACTGACCGCTGACCAGACAGATCTGGAACCTGGTGATTGGATTTGAGTCCTCAGTCATCAAGCACCTAACCTTGAACCCAAGTGGGCTGGTCCATACCCAATCATCTTGCTGACTCCTACTGCTGTTAAAGTTGCCAGACATGCCCGCTGGATTCACCATTCCCAAGTTAACAGAGCTCATCTGGATCACATTCCTCAAACATGGACTGTAAAAAAAAAAAAACAGACAATCCTCAAAGTAAAACTGATAAAAGAATCTTAATTCTTATGTTGTCCTTTTGGATAATAAAAACTGTAACTAGGTATAGCAACTGAAATCCCCATGAGCCATCCCCTGATAATTGGGTATTAAAAAGAACTTCAGATGGTAAGATCTTAGCCACTAACACTACCACTAGCCTCTCCCCCAGCTTTCTGTTTGGCCTTTGTGATCTGTTTTCTTTACAAGTAAGAGTAACTATTCATGTCCCATCTCCTCGACCCTGGGGATATGGAACTCCTAGTCATGAGAAACAACTGCAAAGCTTACAAGTTTATGGATGCCCAGCAGATGGGAGTCCAGACTAACTGTGAAAATGGATGGCATTATGGAACTTGGGGTTATGAGACATTTGCTTCCTGGATTGGATCAAAGGATAAATGGATTTCCTTTCAGCATGGCACTACTGGTGTAACTATGGAAAAATTTACTCCCTTGATTCTTTAGCTGAGATAATGTTACAAAACTGTTGATGGCTAGATCTTGTTTTTATGCATCAAGGAGGATTATGCATGGCACTGGGTGAAAAATATTGCTTCTATGCTAACCATACTGGAGTGATTAGAGATAGTATTAGGTTAGTCCAGCAACAAATTAATGCTCAAGAAAGGGATCCCAGTAATCACCAAAACTGGTATGAGTCCTTATTTTCCTGGTCACACTGGCTGACCACCTTAAATGCTGTTGCTGGGCCTGTGATTCTTATTCTTTTAATTTTTACTCTTGGGCCTTGTATCTTAAATGCCCTTGTAAAATTTATTAATCAGAGATTCCAGGCAGTAAAGCTCATGATATTAAGAACCCAATATGAACAGTTACTACCAGTACATGAAGAAAGCTATACCTAATAGGTCAAAGAATTAACCTTACTCACAAAAGGAGTGGGAAATGAACTGGTTCAGCAAACCTACCTAAGTTACTCCATTTTGTTCAGAGTCATTTCAGCAGCAACTTGTTCCACACCAAAAGGAAAAGAGGGGCAACCTTGGGTCTTGGGAAATTGTCCTCGCCATGAACCATGGAATGTGCTAATTCCAGACATTTTACATCTGGCTAACCAGCTTGTTTTCGATTCTGTAATCCGCTTGCTATCTTGGGTCACCTTGACACAGGGCATAAGACCACCCTTGTTATCATGTTATTGTGTGACCACCTGGTAACTGCTGATTCCAGCTTTCTTACTATACTTGTTATGGCTAGGGAGTTGACTAATTTTAAAATTACAAAGTTGATTGCCAAGTTATATGACTGTATCACTTGTCTGTATAATGATTGGTTGTTGATTAATAGATTCAAAGTTCTGCTATGTTGTACAAACCTGATTGGTTCACAAATGTCCTGTTTGAATAATATTTCTGTAATCCTATGACTCTGACCCGACAATCATCAGGGCTGCTTCTACTCCCGAGATAGGCAGCCGGGTTGGTTGAAAAATAAAATTTACCTTGCTACTTTTCTTAGAGTAGTGTTGTTGATTTTTTGCGAACTCCCTCCTATAACATCACTCACTGAGATACTGAGATGGGAAAGTGCAGAGGCAGAAGTTTTACCGACATGAAGTGTCCAACGGGACACTTTCTCTCAGAAGCATGTGGTGTAACAGGGAAGCCACAGGTCTGAAACATACGAGGTTCTGAGTGAATAACATATATCAGTTATGAAACTGTTCAGTTTCCAAAAAAATTGACATAAATCATGAAAAAATATATATCATCAAAAAAATAAAACTTGAAGCAGAAACTTCCTAATAATTAAAGAAAAAATAAAATGAATTTACCCATGCCCAAGGACAGACCAAATAATTTTTCAGTTCTCTCTGATACAATTGTCATATGAACAAACTGGGTGTGGTGGCACATGCCTGTAATCCCAGTACTTGGGAAGTAGGAGAAGGCAGGAGGATCTGTAATCTGTGGCCAGACTAGGTTACAAGGTGAGTTCAAATTCAGCCTGAGCTATATAGAGAGACCTTGCCTCAAAAACCAAGGGCTGGGGCTACAGCTAGGTGGTAGAGTGCTACACAAGGACTTGTGCTTGCTACCTAGCACCTCACAGAAAAATGAAACAGAAAGTGGACAAAATCTTTAAAGGAAAAATTATTACAGATATGTGTCAGACAATTACAGTATTATATGTTTTTTTTTGACTTTTGATGTTTGTATCATGTGTTAGTTTTTTAAAAAATGTAAGTTGTCAATTTTTATCCATATATCCCTTTTTCCTACTGTTCTTCTCTTTCAGGTTATTTTTTTCCTTTACCTCCCTGTTTCCTTTCCATTATCCTGGTTCCTGCAGTTATGTCTGGTTGCATACTTATATAAGAATTTTGTACTAGGATCCACATATGAGGGAGAAATACATTGTTTTTCTGAGTCTGTGTTAGTTCATTTAGTATAACAGTTTCTGGATCTCCACCTGTAAAATGAAACTAGAGAGTTAACTTTCACCCTGGACAAAAGTCAACTCCAAATGGAACAAAGACCTCAATGTGAATCCTGAAACTCTGAAACTGCTAGAAGAAAACATAGGCAGTAACCTACAAGATACAGGTGTAGAAAAAGACTTTCAAAATCAGACATCGATTGCTCGGGAATTAAGGTCAAGAATCAACAAGTGGAACCTCATTAAACTAAAAAAGTTTCTATACAGCAAAAGAAACAACCAAGAAAGTGAAGAGAAAACCCACAGAGTGGGAAAAGGCAGTTTGCAGCCCCACCACATCCTCTCCAACATTTGGTATCATTTGTTCTCTTGATCTTAGCCAGTCTGACTGTGGTAAGATGAAATCTTAAAGTGGTTTTAATTTGCGTTTCCCTAATTATTAGTGATGTTGAACATCTTTTAAGATGTTTCATAGCCATCTTTACTTCATCTTTTGAGAATTCTCTGTTCAGCTCCTTAGCCCATCTTTTAACTGGGTTGCTTCTTGTCTTGATTCTCTATTTTTTGAGTTTCTTATACAGTCTGGTTATTAAACCTCTGTCAGATGTGTTGCTGGTGAAGATTTTCTGTTTGCTTCCTTGGTTGTCTCCTTTGATGTACAGAAGCTTTTTAGCTTAATGAGATCCCATTTGTTAACTCTTGCCCTTGTTTCCTGAGCAATTGATATCCAGTTTAGAAAATCCTTTCTTATGCCTGTGTCTTGTAGGTTATTCCCAATATTTTCTTCTTATAGTTTCAGAGTTTCAGGCTTTACATTGAGGTCTTTGAGCCATTTGGAATTGACTTTTGTGCAGGGTGAAAGATAGGTGTTTAATTTCATTCTTTTACAAGTGGAGATCCAGTTTTGCCAGCACCATTTGCTGAACATGGTGTCTTTCTGACAGTGAATATTTTGGCACCTTTGCCAAATATCAG
>NW_008334003.1:7695937-7708767 GCF_000622305.1 Nannospalax galili
CCATGTGACCCCTGAGGAACAGATCTTCAAACGGCCGTAAGAGTAAAAATAAATTGGTTTATCTGGGCCAACTGTATGGCCTTAAAAACCCAAAAGGAAAGTATAAACAAAGATTAAAGGGGCCAATATATTTTCTTAAGAGTCCATGTTTATAGCTAAAGGCTACATAACAATCAACAATGTCAGACAGGTGATACCTTCCTTTGAGTTGTTGGCCAGGGTGGCCAAAGGGGTTCCCAGATAGTAACCCAGCATAGAACCTGGAAAATGAACAGCAGACCCCAGTCTTATCCAAAGGAATAGTGACAACTGATTACCGCTAGATGAGGAACAGCTGACCCTCCTAAAACACAGACCTCTAGATAGGCTGACTAGATTCACCAGAAGGGCAAGAAGTGGGGAATGGCTGGGGGTGCTGACAACACAGCAGACAGGAGAAGGATATCAGAGTATAAGGGCTCTAGTTGGGGGAGGGAGGTTATGGGACAGTGCTATCTGGGAAGTGGGTGTAAAAATTTAAAAAAATTTTTTTAAAAATTAAAAAAAATAATTCTTCAAAGCATAAAAATTTGCTCCTTAATAATTAGTAGATGTGAAGCACATTACCACTGAATTTTACCTGACTTTATATCCATGCTCAGGTGCCAAGGATCTCAGAAAGTAGCCGACTGTGACTAGTAATAATCAGATATATAGAGATTAGAAACACATGTGCGTTGTAGTGTCAATTATATTAAAAATGAATTTTTCTTGTGCATTTTAGTAATGAAATGGAGATCTTTTTGAAAGTTTTAAACCTCATTTAATTTTACATCTTATAGGGTTTATACTGAGTACAATATTGTATAACTGTATTAATTCAACTGTAAACCTAAAAATTTATAGCCAATTTTGAAAGAGATGCATCTTAGCTCTGGAAATTGTTATTGAATATGTCAATGCTGTTGTAATGAAATGCTTCTTCTAATTATATGGTTATTAAATAAATAATTAAAAAATATAAGCTGTCATTTCTCATTCTCATGAAATATTTATTTTTGTAATGTGAAAGCATTACAAAATTCTAATTTTTAAAATTACATTTTTGTGTGTGTGTGTGTGTGTGTGTGTGTGTGCATGTACTATAGTATGTGTGTGGAAGTCAGAGGACAACTTGTGAGAGATGATTCTCTCCTATTATGTTGTTCCCAGCAATCATATTTAGGTTGTCAGGCTTAGCAGCAAATGCCTTTACCTGCTGAGCCATCTCACAGGCCTGCAAAAGTCTAAATAGAAGAATGACTCTCCAATGGTGTATATGTTGAGTATCACAAAACCTTAACAAAACGTAGATTGACCCTTTTTAATGGTCTCTTCTTTGAGGGTAGGCCTCGTCTAGGCCACTAAGCTTTAAGGAGACTCAAGCTCCATGATTTTCTTGATGTTACACTTGTGCCACAGGAAGTATTTCCATTCATAATAAGAACTGCAAGCACTAAATATAGACAATTTGCCTTAAAGCCTTCTTCTTCCACACTTAGGCTGGAGATCATCTCAGCCAACCTCCAGCCATGGGTGGTAAGAAAGCAGTAGGTCCCTTGGCAAAGACTTGCCTGGCCCCACCCCACCCCACTGTGGCAGTGTTTCCTTTGAGGCCCTTTCCATTTTCCCTGAGGCAGAGGGGAGCAGGTGTGGGAAATGTCTTGCACTCACCTTGACAGGTGAAAAACTAAATCGCTTCTAATCAATCTGCCCTGCTGGTGTTACCCAATTTTTGCTGAAGCAAATCTGTTCATTGACACCCTTCCACAGGAGCAGAGTTAGTAACCACACTAGAGATCATGGAGGCAGAGAGGACGCTACTTAGTGGTAGTGAACTGTAGGTCTCAGAATCAAGCTCTCAGATGAGGTCTGGCTCATCTCCTAGAAGTTGAAAGAAGTAAATAATGTGCTCTCAGGATGGGGAGATTCAGGTGTGTTAATAAAAAGTTTGAAAATTTATGACTTTTCTTGGAAGGCAACTATGTGTCTAAGAACTCTGCCTTCCCTTTCCTATGTAACTATGTTTGGCCAATTCCAGGGTTTCTAACAGAAATTATAAATGGTCATGGTTTGCGTGGGTGGGAATTTAATATGGAATTATAATGAGATGGTAATGAAGGAGGACAGGGAGAAGTCTAGATGGCGACCAAGTCGGATTAGACTTGCTAAATTCCTCTGGGTCTACCATATTGTTTTTCACAAACATGTGCCTTTTTGGGGGGGGTGGGGACTGGGTCTTACATAGCCCAGCTGGACCAAGGCTGGTCCTAAATTTCTGATTTTCTACATGTATCTCCCACAGATATGGGGATAAATTATTCTGTGCCAGAAACTCAGCATTGTGAAGCAATACCAACAGCTTTGATTCTGCAGAGAGTGCTCCGGTCACTGCTCTGGAAAGGGACACAAGGGAGAAGAGTGGAGAACCGAGGGAAGGAAGCACTGCCTGACAGCCTGGGGCAGTGATTATTCTCCTCAGTGCCTCTCTGTCATTCCTGGGTGTACATGCTGCATGAAGGGGCTCAGAGCTGGTTTCATTCTCTCTGAATTATCTGGCACCTCTTATTAGAAAACGGGACTACCTATTTAAGATGCAGGATTGGGCACTACTGCTTTGGAACAAAGAGCTGGTCCTCCGACTTTTCAATTTTAGTCATCAGTCAAGGTAGTCATCAAAGAAATGGCAGGAATTCCAGGCAGAGGCCTTGACTCCCACAAAGCAGCAAGGATGGGAAGAAAGTGTGCTGACGGGTGTACGTAACATGAGGTCAGAAAGCAATGAGGTTATAAAGGAGCCATTTGTGACCTTTATGGACATCACTGCCCCCCCCCCAAAGGTCCCGGTGCTGGAATCTGAGGCAGCTCTTCAGTAATTTATATCATCCACTTCTTTTATAATTCCTTTAAGTTCTTTATCTTATGCCCTAAAGTCTAATTTTGTAGCTCCACAAAAATTTCTGGGCTCTTTAATCTCTCTGGGTAACTGATCTTCAGAACGTATTTTCTTGCCCTTCGAATCACTTCGTCTCCTATTTGTCTCAGACTCTGACCTTCCACCCTCAAAACCCTTTCTCTGTATGAAAGAATTCAATGACAGAGGAATTAAGAGACTTTCCCTGGTCCTTTAGGAAAATACTAAGCCGGGAAAGAGGAAATTGGAGCCGAATGACTGATTTTTATTTTCTGCTAGCTTGGAGATATCACTGTGCTGCAATTTCTATATACTTTTGGTTAAAGTTCAGAATAATAGCTACTAATAAAGGTGGCTTAAGGCTGAAAGATACCAGGAAAAAGTGAGTGTTTGACACACTGCTCTTTTCAAAATTTTTTACTGAGCTTCATCTAATTTTATTCTTAACACCAACATGAGAAATGTGATTCTAGCTTTTACACACAAAGAATGTGAGGCAGAGACACAGATGAGAGGGAGAACTGGCAAATCAGTGACAAAATGAGGACTATGAAACCTTGAACTCTTAACATTTTTATTATTTATTTATTTATTTATTTGTGTTTTATGTGTACGAATGTTTTGCCTGAATGTATGTAAGTGCACCAATGCATGCGATGCTCACAGAGGTTAGAAGAGAGTGTCAGATCCCTTGGAACTGGGGTTATGGATGGTTGTTAGTCACTATGTGGGTACTGGGAACTGAACCTGGGTCCTCTGCAAGAGCAGTCAGTGCTCTTAAATGCTAAGCCATCTCTCCAACTTCATAAATCCTTGAACTCTTGATCCTCCTGTCTCCATCTCCCAAGTACTGGGATTACAGGTATATATCACCACACCTGGTTTTATGCTGTGCTGCAGATTGAATCCAGGCTTCAAACATGCTAGGCAAGTACTCTACTAAGTTACATCCTTTGGCCCCAAAGTCACTATTATGTCGTATTTCTCCCTAACAGCCCTTAAGTGTAGACAAGGAGGCAGATGAGATCAGACCAAGTGCAAAGGATGGCTGGTGAAAATGGAGTGATCTGGGTCAGAGCCAGGTTATTGCTCAGCTTATACCTCACTGCAGGGAGAACCCGGGTAGCTCTGAACATCAGATGCCAGTTTTAGATTAATGGAATCTGTTTGGGAAAGTGACAGGAGGCATCAGTCCTTGGAAAGTGACTGTCTTCTTCAAGGCTAGCAATGTGTAGAGGTGACTGCAGAAATTTGTGGGAACCTTAAAGAAGGCTTGTTGGATTGGAATATGTGCATGTATTTATGACTTACAAATGATACATTGCGTGTTGAAGTGAACAAGACGCTTCTCTCGACCACTCACCTTGTCATTAGATAGGATAAAATGCCCATTATTGTGTGTTGTTGAAGCCAGTAGCATCTCGCATGGGACTATGGTATTTGCCTTTCCTATCTGTCTGCTGGGCCAAGTGAGTCACTGCAGACAAGATATAATGGCATTATTTGACTATTTTTAGACCAATATTTTGGGGTGTAAAACAAAATAGATGGAGGTTTTATTTTGATTTTATTCTTGAATTTTACCTACTTACTTCTCAACATATTCATCTAGGTAATAATATTCACAGATATGATACAGCACACTCAAATATGTAAGTCTGTATCCCTCTAAATGTCTCCTGTTGTTCTGTCAGAATGCATATGGTCTAAGGAAATTTAACAAATAATTTTTGTTACTTTACTTATACATGTCTGAAATCAAGGTTTTGTAGAGCTGTGTTTTCGCTACTATGCAAAGAAAAAATGATTTATTTCATGTACCGAGTGAGAATAAAAGCTATTATAATCATTTTCAATATTTATGGTAAGCCTTTTTCATAGAAAATGAGTATCTCACCAATTTTGCATCATGTTAGTAATACTTTTGGTTGGCACACAGTAGAGCAGCTCGGCTGAAATACAACAGATGCCTACAAATTTTTGATTCACTGATTTGTGCAATGGAAGCAAATATGCATATATAGATCTCTAAGAGTAGGGAGAGAAAATGGTTTAAGACAATTATCCAAATGAATGCTAACAGGAACAGAGGTTTCAACTGAAGCGGCTTTTATCTTTTGACTGGGAAATAGGGTGATAAAATGAATTCACCCTGACAGGTTTGATTTACTTTAAGAAATAACTTTGCATACCATCTTAGTTCATTTTCTATTGCTATAGCTGAATAATACAGACTGAAAAATTTAGAAGGGTAAGAGGTTTATTTAGCTTGTGGTTTTGTAGATTGAAGAGCATGGTACTGATATCAGGTCAGTGTCTGGGGAGGGCTTCCTCTTGGGTCATGACATGACAGAGGGCATCACATAGTGAGACAGGGCAGGCTGGCCAGAGAGAGATCTTGCTTTTATAGAAAAACTACTCCTGAGATAATCAATTAAGCTACAAATGGATTAAATTGTTCATGAAGGCGTCGTCCTCATAACCCGCCACCTCTCAAAGGTCCTACTTCTTAGTACCTCACACTGGGGATTAAATTTCAACAGGAGTTTTTGTGGGACATGCAAACCATAACAAGTACCTGCCATGAATACTCAAAAGCTCAGGGTTGGTTCAGTTTAGAATGCACTCAAGAAGTGGAAAAATTAGCGGACACAGCTCTGTGCATCCTGAACTGCATAAGAGGGGAGTGTGACCATCTGAATTTCATTCCAAGGATAATGAGGAGCCATTGAGAGCAAGTAAATAAGGAAGTAAGGGAGAAACCTGAGTACAGATGTTACCAGTATGTTAATACAGTAGTAGTGTAATAGTATTGCAGTCTAGTCCCTCTGGAAGAGAATGCAAGGGTCAGAAGAAGCAAAGAAGCATTGTGAACTGAAGGGTTTGGGTAGAAGCCACACCAGGCATTGACAGCTGCAGTTTCTAGAATGTAGCCACTAACGGTGGCTAAGGTCAGTGAAAGAAAAACAACTCTAAGATTTCAAGTACATATAACCATCAATATAGTGAACATAACCTAAAAATGGAGGTCAAGAGCTGAAGCATTTAAGGAATATGGCAAGTCATGCAAGTGTTCATGAAAGGTTTTCTAGTAAGTAGGGAGTGTTATTTGCTTAGTACTTGGTGAATAAGGTTGGGCACTAGGATATATATTTGAGAATCGTTTGGTGGCTTTTCTGGTATGGCATAAAATATCTTGAATGTTAAGTGCCAGGGCGAAGTTTATAGATTTTGTCTTTTTGTAGCTTTTCCAGGTCCTGGGCAGGTCCCTGTATGGTCTTGAATATGTTACTTTTCTCTTCTCTAGGGATCAACAGATTGGTGAGAGTATTAAAGGAACTTTATGTATATTTTAATGCATCTAGACAAGTGAAGGCATAATTATATGGCTAGAACCGCTGGCAAATTTGTGAGAGGAAAGTCAGTGGGATTGTCAAGGAGATAGAAATGACTCTGGGAATGCACAGTAAGTGGGGAGCTGAGAAAGAGCAAGAGAGGGAGAGAGAGAAGGAGAGGGAGGGAAGGAAGAAGAGAGAGACCGAGAGAGAAAGAGAGAGAGAGAGAGAGAGAGAGAGAGAGAGAGAGAGAGAGAGAGAGAGAGAGAGAGAGAGAGAAGCCATTAGTGAGGACCTACCTAGTGTTACTCAAGTCAAGAATTTCCAGAGCACGGGGTCAATAACACCAAAGCACATCGGAGAAGTCGAAGTCCTGTTGAAAGGAACCCATCAAACTGGATAATTTTCTGGTCACAGGTGATCCTTAGAAAAGCAGTTTTAGTAAAGATATGGCAGTAGAAGTCAGAGGGATAAATGGAATAAAGGGGCAGGAGGTAAGAGATGTCTCTGAGAATGTGTCTTTGTCAAGGTGTTAACAGAGACTCTCCATGCCTACATCAAGACCAAGAGATTCCTCTTCTTCTCTCCAACTGTGTATGACTTTCCATCCTCTGCCTTCAAATAAGAAGCTACAGGCAATGATGGGAGGAACAACAGAATAAAACAGCACTTTCAGAGTATCTTTAAGCACGTGACACCATTTATTTCCTATTTACTGTAGTACCTGTAATTACACAAATGCTTCATTTAGTTCTCCAGGTAAATAACCCTGGCAGTGGATTCATACCCTACATGATAAGAGTCCTTACTATTCTGCACAGTAGCTTTTACAAGTTCTGTGGTCCTGCTGTCCTCCTTCATTCTTCTTCTTGCTGCCTTCTGGTAAAATTGTGACTCCCTCCCTGTCTGGGTTTCCATGTGGGAGTGGTGGAGAGGTTGTGTGAATTTCTGGGTGACGGTGCACTGCTACCGTTGTCCTCTTTCTGAGTCTCATAAAATGAGACTACTCATCTACTCAGTGAGTCCTTAGTGGGCCCAGCAGCAAGAAGTCACCTTCTTCTTTCTCAGCCATACTGTACTCTAGGAAAGTAGGTTCTAGTTTTCAAAACTGCTAAAAAGAAGACTAAAAATTTTCTTGGGCTTGCTTATAGTAGAGTAGAATTTTAACAGCAGCTGTCATGAATAAAATTTAGACAGCCTGTATTCTGTTCATAATCTTTTAAGAAATATTTGGGAGTCTGTGCTCTGAGAATTATGAGAAACAAAATTTGGCCTTTATTTGAGGAAAAATGTGAGTTTCTGTTGAGTATATCTTCTTTTTATGAATAAATGCCACGGGGTAATAGTAAAATATCCTGTGTTAAGAATTTCCTTGTGATAATAAATCAACATTCTAATAATGCTTATTAGGTGTCTACATATATTGGTAATCTTACTGAGGCAAATTTTAAAAACTGTTCATTTCAAAGCACAAGTTAAATGCAATCAAACTGACTATTTGCAAATGCAGATAGTACTTGCTAATCCCATGTATTACTGAAAATTGAAAGGTATGGGAATGGTAAGTTTAAAAGGGCCTTCATAAGGGTTTTCTTTGATAGATTATCTTTGCTTGTTAAATGTTTTATAATTGTCAGATGAATTCGTGGAATAATAGAAACTATTTTGTGGGACGCATTAGACTAGCAGAGGTGACCTAAGGTTCTAAATCCCAAATCTGTCATGAACTGCTCATACATGTGACCTTGGGCAAATCACTCCTCTGCTGGCCACAGTGTTTCCTCAAGTATGAAATGAAGGTTTGACTAGATTGCCTCTGAGGACTCTTCTGTGATTCTCTAAGTTTTCTTTCTAGCTGCTAAAGATGAACACTGATTTTTCCACTAGACAAAAGAACACATGATTTTATATGCATGCCTGTCTCTGAAAGGGTTACCAGCATGAGGTGTAGGCCCTGTCACCTTGACACACTTGTGTTTGAGCTGACTCCCTGGGCTCTGTCAGCCCTGGGCTCTTCTTCACAGAATGTGCCTACAGGCAGAGTGAGCTCATGTCCCAGTGGTTTGAGCACCCGCCTGCATTTGCAATCAGCTTTTTGAAGCACCACTTCTTATTTAATGAATCAAGTTACTCTAAGTGGTTTGAATACTTTCTGTATAGCCAGTGATCCAAAAGGTAACCCCATTCAGATTATTTGAATTCATACATACCTGCTAATTGTTCCACTCTGACAGTTCTTTAATAGTCTTTCCTCTGCCCAAAGAACTTTGGGATAAGTGGGTTTTATTTGTCAGGGTTTTCTAGAGAAATAAGTCTAATAAAACGTATGTAGATATATGAGTGAGAGAGGGGGTTATGGGAATTGGCACACACAGTGAATTAGTTACTTTCCTCATTGCTGTGACAAAATACTGAAAAAAGATACTTAAAAAATGTTCTAGCTTCTTTTCTGTTGCTATGATAAAACACTCTGACCAAAAGCAACTTAGGGGAGGAAAGCATTTATTTGGCTTATGTGTTCGGGCCATAGTCCATCACTAAGGGAAGTCACAGGAACTCAAGCAGGAGTTTAGAGTAGAAACCATGTAGGAATGCTGATTGCTGACTTGCTGTGGCTTATGCTCAGCTAGCTTTCTTATATAGTTCAGGACCACCTGCCTAGGGAATGATGCTCTCCACAATGGGCTGAGCCCTTTTATATCAACTAATAATCAAGACATGCCCACAGACCAACCTTATAAAAACTATTGCTTCATTGAGACTCTTTCAGGTGATTTTGGGTTGTGTCAAGTAGATAGTTAATGCTGACTAGGACAAGGAAGAATGAGCTCATTTTGCCTCACAGTTCAAGGGGAAACAGTCTATGGTGGAGAAGTCATGGTGGTGAGAGCCTGAGGTGGCTGGTCACTTTGCATCTGCAGTCAGGAAACAGAGACAGTGGGTCTAGATATCAACCCTTGAGGTCCACTCTCAGTAACTCATTTCCTCCAGTAAAGTTCCATCTTCTAAAGGTTTCACAAAGTAGATATAATTTAGTCCAACTCTGAAGGCCTAAGTAAGTTCTGGAGTTTGAAAGTCCAGGAACTAGGACCCTGAAAACAGAGATCAGGAGAAAATAGATGAACCAGCTCAAAGAGGAAGAAAATGGACCCTTCTTGCCCTTTATGGTCTGCCCCTAACAATGAGGGTAGACACACTTTATTCAGTCTACTGACTGAAATGCTGCTCACTTCTGGAAACACTCTTCAGAGTTGCTCCCAACCAGTGTCCATGAGCAGCCATGCCTCACAAACTAGCTTCTATGCTTTTAAAGTGCCCTGTGCCTGTTTCTGTTTTTACATCTCTGTCTTTGTTAAGTCTTAATTTCTCTCAGCTATTAAGAGTTACTTTTTCCTCTCTTGATTCAGAATTTGGAAGGAAAACCAATGCTACCATTCTGTCTTACAGTCCTTGTACTGAGAGTCATTAACTGCCCATATTTTAGGGCCATTTCTTACCTAGAGCTCGTGGTTCCTAGATGGCATTCATGTATACATGTATAGGCATGTCTATTGCTGAGTGGCAGCAATAGAAATTTAATCATAGCAATATTCTGCACTTGTGAATAAGTATTTTTCTGAAAGAGGCACAAAAATTTCATGAAATTCTCAAAAGTTTCCATGTGTCAAAAAATTAAGAACAATTGCTATAGAGGAATGTAAATCTGAGAATGAATTTCTGGGCTATAAGATTCACATTGGTATTTTTCCCAAGTGGAACTTCTCTCTCCACCATAAGGCGTAGAACATCTGTCTTGAGCTTTACTAAGAATGGCGATGACTTATGGCTACTATCCCTTGATGCCCTGGCTGGCTGTAATGGGGACTGACATCTATATTCATCAATTTTAGGCAGCAACAGGCCCTTGGGCTGTGTCCCTGGGCTAATCTCCAAGTTGTTCCTGCTGGCCAGATTTCGTTACTGGCAATGACAAAAATCTAAGAAAGGCAATCTCAGGAGAGAGCTGCAGGAAATTGCAGAAATGCAGCATAGGGAATAGAAAGCCGAACGAAGGTTTTACTTTAATGGCAGCTCAGGGTCAAGTCTTTTTCATGTCTGCCTTAGACTTTCATTTCAAAAAGAAAGTTGATAACTCTCCTTCTTGATAGCATGTTAGCTGAAACACTAATTTTTTGTTAGACTAAATCTGTCTTTCCTGTCTTTCTGTTTCAGGTCATGCCTCTCTGTTAAGCTAGAGAAATATAATTGCTAGTGTTCAGACACTAGTAAAAAATGAAGGGCAAATACTTCTAAGTGCATGTCTGCAACAAGATCTCTAATGCCACGTGAAAGTTTTTGAGGGTTATGGAGCAAAAAGGACCCTGTGCAAGTAGCAGCAAGGTGGCCTTTATGGCACTTTTATACCATTTCTTCAAATAAGTGAGTCTTGGCCCCCAGGAAGCCTACTAGCTGATTCTCTAGGAAAACAGTATTCATGAAGGTAAGGAAAAATTTGTAATCAAAACCAAGTTAACTCTCTTCTAGGATCCACAGACCTTCTCCTTGGGGACTGTGGAGAGTTAGAAATCTTTTGCTTGATCAATAACATTGCCAATGGGATGTTATAACCAGGGCAAAACCAGTGTGGAGCTATGGTAAGTCTTGCTAGAAACAGCTGGCGGAATACTCCTGTGATGCATATTAAACCCAGACAACTTAATGGGGGTTGCATTCCTTTCATTTGAACACTTCCAAGTCCCACCCAGATTCACATAGATTTAGAATGGCAAGAAATGGTTCTCATTCCATTCAGCACAAGGAAAACTACTTGAGAAAGAACAACCGAAAGTTGACATGTTTTCAGTAATTTCCAGTGCTTACCAAGGGTAAGGTGATGTTTGCATCTGACCAGCCAGAGTAGAAAGGCTTCACCTCGAACTGACAGTAGAGAAACCTCTTTGTAGCAGGGTAGATTACCTCTACTGTCTTCCTGAGCCACTTTGAAATACTAAGTCTAAAAAACAAGGTGAAATCTGTGCCAAATAAAACTTAACCCTCTTTAGTAAAAGACAACAAAATACAGATACCCCATAACTTTCAGAAGAAAACAGTTCTGAGCATATAACACAAAGTCACCAGACACTCAAAGAAGCAGGAAAGCAATATACAACCAGGAGCAAAAGATGTTAATAAGAACAGACTCCAAAGCTGATGGGATGATGGAATATGGGGCAAGGACTTTAGGACAGGGCCATAAAACAGTTTAAAGACGTAAAGAGGAACACAAGTATTCTGATAAGAGAAATAAAAGTCATAAAAAAGCTAAATTGAATTTCTAAAGCTGAAAATAATACCTGGAATGCTATAATAAATAGATACATGAATAGGTGCCATAGAAAAGACAGAGAGAGAAGCAAGGACAGAGTTACTGACCTGTGAGAAAATGTCAGGCAACCCAATGTACATGTAATTAGTGCCTAACAAAGTAGTGACAGACAAATATTTCATGGAACGATGAGCAAAAATTTCCTTATTGTTTAAAACACTGTACCCAGAGCTCTGTGAAACTGAAAGGATTTAAGCAAGATAGAGACAGGGTGGCGAGAGATTACTATAATTCTCTTACTGATTGAACTCAATAGCAATCCAAATTACTTATACCCTCTTCCTAATCATGTTATAAGAAATATAAAACCAATGAATTGCAGGTGCCACTTATTATTTAAAAACACGATTATAAGCATTCATAACAGCATTGGCTATTTCATGATGTTTTGTGTGTGTGTGTGTGTGTGTGTGTGTGTGTATGTGTGTTTAGTGAGATGTGAATTTTATCATTTCACAGGTAAGGAAACAGAGGCTCAAATAAGAGGTATCAGTTCACTCACTGTACTGAATTAAGCTAATGTGGAAAATTTTACCACCATTTTATCTGAAAGGGTAACCTGGAAAAATAATTCAAAGTTTTAAATGAAACTGATTAAATTGGTCCTGCAGTTATCTAGGTCATTTATTCACTTTTCTGGTCACTGCAATTAGAAGGCTGTGGAGTGAAGGGAATTATTGATAAATCTGGTGAAGCTATCTATAGCTTTGAGCCCTCATGAGTTAAGTTAATAATTCCTTTTAATTTGTGTTTTGAATGTTTCATTATACTATACAGAATAACAGAAAATTGGCTTCAAAGTAGATTTGTGCTCCACTTTCTTTATTCTTTCTTATTTATTTGGACTATATTTTCATGCATGGGGTTTCTTGAGTCCATGACAAATATTGATTCTTTTTTTAAATTAAATTTTTATTGAAGTTTTAAAAATTTCATACAATATATTTTGATCATCTTTAGATTCCCTCCCTCATCTGCACCCCCACCAAATTTCTGTACCCTATTACACACACACACACACACACACACACACACACACACACAGAGACACACACATACACAGAGACACTCAGAGACATACAGACACACAGAGACACATACACAGACACACACATAGAGACACAGACCAACACAGAGACACACACACAGAGACACACAGAGATGCAGAGACACAGGCTTACGCACACTCACAGAGACA
>NW_008334003.1:7708866-7746565 GCF_000622305.1 Nannospalax galili
ACACACACACACACACAGACACACACACACACACATATAGAAAGAGTCAGGTTTGTGTCCCCAGATTACCTTTGGTGTGGCTTCATCCACCTGGTTAACCTAGTAAGCTTCTCACCCTTAAATGTCACTGCCTGTCTCACTCCCAACAGTCCTTAGTTGCCAATAGATCCTCAGGTAGAGTTGAGGTTTCTTACCTACTTTCCCACATTTATTCTGGATTTCGTCTGCTTGGGCTTATGCAGGACTTGTGCATGCTGTTACCATTGCTGCTAATTCATATGAGTAGCTGACCATCTGTCTGGAAAACTGTTTCCTTGCGGTCATCCACTTCTTCTAGTTCTTGCAATTTTTCCGCTCCCTCTTCTGCAATGATCCCTGAACCTTTGGAGGTAGAAGTTTGTTATAAATGTCAATCTGAGTTACTTTGTATTGCTGTGATAAAAACACTGACCAAAACCAACTGGGGGTGACAGCAAAGGCTTTGATTTATCTCATGTCTACCAGGTTCATCACTGACAGAAGTCAGGGCAGGAATCTGGAGGCAGAAGATGAAGTACAGACCACTGAGGAACACTGCTTACTGGCTTGCTCCTCTGGTCCATTGTCTCCCGAGTTCTCTTAGGGTCACTGCTCCTGGCACTATTAGACAAACCACATAACACATCTTCATCTGAATTTTTCATAGTTTATATCCTGGGTAGAGGGAATAGAATAACTTACAAAGGTGAACACTAAGCACTTCACAAAAAGTCAAACACCCGGTGCCCCATTCCGCTCTGTGGCTCAGCGGCCCGCTGTTCTGGATTGCTTCTGAGGCCCACCCACAGTTTCTGTTAGCTTTCGGCCTCACCTTGTGGGCCTGCGGTCTGGCCCCATGTTGGTAAATGCCCCCTCTTGTGTCCACGTGGGTGAGATACCAGGGCCATTTTTTCTGTCCCACACCATTTTTGTCCAAGATGGCTCCAACGCTCCTTCTTCTGCAGCTAACTCTCCCCAGCTAATTCTCCACAACAGGCCCTGCCCCTTGGAGGAAAAAGTACCCCTCAGGACGCACTCCACCCCTTCTTCCTGCTCTTACACTCTTTCCGCCAATCTTCCACTAAGGTCCCTGAGCCTTGGAGGGGGTAACAGATGTAGGGCGATCTCTCTTGTATCATGCCAAGGTAGTGACTTCTTGGGCCTCCCCATTATTTTTCTTCAAGCCATGGCCATTGATCTATCTCAGTGGTGTTTCTTCTACTATAAAGACAAGTGGAAAGATGTAGACACATCTAAACAAACATGAATGTAAATACAAATGCCTAAAAGATATCCCAGTAGGTGTACTCTATTCATTAAACAGTATACTTGTAATGGCTTCCCCACTAGGGCCTGCAGCCTTTCTCAACATAGAGGGTTGGTCTGGTCTGCAGCACCAGATGTGTGTTCCACCCCTAGGAGGAGGCCTTATCCAATTAGAAATTTGTCAGTTGTACGTATGTTAGTTGAGCTGCTATTGCACTTGCAGGCATAGGGCTCATTGTTGAGTGGAATCATAGGGGATCCTTTCTTCCCCAACCATCTACATAGCACCTTCTGGCATTCTGAATGTTCCATCCAGTGGCATGGAGTTTTTGGCTTAGTCTCAGCTCCATCTCTTCTCCTTCCATGCTCACATCATGCAGTGTCTTTAGCAACATGGCCTTACTGACTTTTCTAGTGTACAACCAACATTAGTGGCAATAACCTTGGTGAATTTGAGGACCTCTAGGATCTCTCTGACCAGCAGCTCATAGGGGGGCAACCTACTCCTGGTACTGTAGATTTTCTTAACAGTTGTATAGTTTGGGAGCCTCTGATTTTATCTTACCCAAACATAAAACCCCCAAGAGTCTTACAGCTATAGCCGGCCTTTGCTTTTTAGGTATCTTTCAAATGGGTTTCACATCTGTAAAACACTTGAAGGAAAGTTAACATTATATATTAAATCAATCGTAGAGAAGGTCTCACACAACATGGAAAGGTTTTATCCATTCGTATTAACTGTTTTCTCCATAGATCCTTGTTAGGTACTATAGCGTGGGTACGAGGCATTAATTTGGTGAGTACTTTTCTATCTTTAATTATCCCTTTGGAGTCATTTTGCAGTTAGGGGATTTTACATGGAGCCTTTTTGTATTCTTTTATTCTTGATACACACAGGTGTTGAATTCTGTAGCCTGACCCTGCACTGGCCTAAGGAGGCAGGGGGTTTCTCTTGTCCCCACTGCACCTGTTGGTTCCCTGACTCAGGCAGGCCCTACGTCTGCCTCCTAACTGTAGCCATATCTGTCATCTCTCAGTTGACCACACCTGGCTTCTGGGGGCGGTATTGATGGGAAAAACTGCCTCCACCCCTAGTATAGCCAGTATCAGAAGAGAAATGCACCTTATTTAGTCTTTGGGAATTTTTTGGGGGGGGTCTTCTTGAGACAGGGTCTTCTGTAGCCCCAGTTGTCATGGAACGCACTATGTAGACCAGGCTGGCCTTGAACCCACAGAGATCTTCCTGCCTCTGCCTCCCAAGTGCTGGGGTCAGGTAGATTTCAATGGTAATTTTTTCATATCTACTAATTCTTCTTATTTTCTTATCAATTTTTAATTTTTAATAACTACATGATTAGAAGAAACATTTCACTACAGATTTAACATATTCAGTAACACACTCCAGAGAAGAGTACATTTCTTTCACAAGTGGGTCCAAGTTTCTAGGTTCACAGTTGAATTAATACAGTTATGCATTATTGAACTCAGTATAAACCCTGTAAGTCACAAAACTGAATGAGTTTTTAACCTTTACAAAAGATCTCCATTTCATTTCAGAATATATTGTTCCTTGTAGAATTATTGTTTTTGGTACTAACACTGAGATATTGGCGCATGCATCTCTAATCTGTACGTATCTGATTATTACTAGTCATAATCGGTTTTACTTGGATCCTTGGCACCTGTGTATGTCTATAAAGTCATCGGGTAGATTTCAATGGTAATGTTTATCACCTCTACTAATTAGCATCACATAAATTTCCATGCTTCCTCCTCATATATAATACATTTTTTAAAATTTGTTGATTTTTCTTTGTGTGTGTATATCACACAGAACATCCCAAACCATCTTATTCATCCACTTTCCAGATGGCACCCTCCCATAGCCTCACTCCCCCCACTAGAGCCCTTATACTCTGATATCCCTGCTACTGAATGCTGTGTTGTTGACACCCTAGCCATTCCTCGATACTTGCCCTTCTGGTGAATCTAGTCAGCCGATATAGAGGTCTTTGTTTTAGGAGGGTCAGCTGTTCCTCATCTAGCAGCAATCAGTTGTCAATATTTCTGTAGATAAGATTGGAGTCTGCTGTTCATTTTCCCTGTTCTGTGCTGGATTACTATCTGGGAGTTCCTTTGTCCACCCTGGCCAACAACTCAAAAGAAGGTATCTCCTATCTGGCATTGTTGCTTGTTATGTAGCCTTTAGCTATGCATATGGACTCTTAAGAAATTATATTGGCCCCTTTAATCTTTGGTTAAACTTTCCTTTTGTGTGTTTAAGGCCATAGAGTTGGCCCAGATAAACCAATTTATTTTTACTCTTAAGGTCGTTTGAGGATCTGTTCCTCAGTGTTCACATGGGCTTGGGAGGAGCCCCTCACTTCTTTCTTTTACTAGTTCCACCTATGTGAAGATAAGTCAAAGGTCCTGCTCGACCATGGTTGGCTTTGCTTGGAAGCATCAGGAAATGATTCCTCTGTGTTGAACCTCCTATTTGAAGACTGGACACTGGTTCAAGTTCATAACCACCCCGGGACAGTTTTTATCCTTTGAATGTCTTTTGTAAATTGTTGTTGTGAGTTTAAAGCCTTCCATAAACTCCTTAGTATGGAATTTGGTTTTCCATCAATTTTTTCTTTCAGAATTTGGGCTCAATATAAGTCTTGTCCATTTGTCTTTAAGTAATCCAAGTCTTCTTTATATCTCTTGTAGGGTGTTCTGTTATTTCACAGACATGTTTTACATGCTGGTCAGAATCATTTAAATCTGCTAAAGCCTCCCTCACTTTACAAAGATCCTGTCCCATTAAAAGGCTTAGCAAAACCTTTAAACCTCTATACCATTCTTGAGGTCCCAGTTAAATTAAGCTTTCCTTCATATCTCTGGTGAACACAGCCTTATCTGGCCCAGTGAACTGGGCGTCATATATTGCTTTTCTCATACCTAGTTCTCTCAGTAATGACTGTCCCTCCTTTATAGTCTTTCAGCCTCTGTTAATTATGCAAATTCCTCTTGGGGATGACCATGTATCTTTAATGCCTTCCACCAGCCATACCATTAAGGAATGCTCACTCTTGCATTGGCCTAGGTTGAACAGCCTATATCACAAGGATGGATGGGTGGTTATATAACTCAGCTATGAAACTTCTGAAGGACTTAGACTGATGTTATTTGCTCCCATGTCCCATACCCTCAGGAACCATGTGGTAAGGGGCTCTTTGACTGCTTCCTTGTAAGTTTTTCCTAGTTTTAATAGTTCCAGTGTGGAGTATTTCCTATTTACAGTACTGTTAGCTTTTTGTCCCTTTTTGTATCAAAGGTTGAATCTGAGGGGCAGCTATAGCTACTTTTATTTTTAAGTCATTTCCTTTTTTATTATCTGTCTTTTTTCCGGAGTCCTTGGACCTTACACAAGTTAAAATGTCCTGTTTTTCTCTTTCAAGGTCTGCAACTGGATCTAAAAGCACCTCCCTGGCCTTGTCAGCTTCCCCTGCCTTGGGGACATCTTTTATTGTTCAAAGTGGCCACATCTCCTCTCTGGAGTCTCAGCTTGTGTCCAAGGTCTGTAAGTTTTTCTAGCCTTTCTATAGCCTCTAACAAATCTTCATATACCCGCAATTGGGCTGTTTCCCCACATTTACAACAAAGCTGTGACCCATGCTTCTGCATGGCTGGTTCCTTTTTAGTTACATATTTTATAATCCATTGTAAGATCCACATCAGTGTTGCCATTAGCTCCCTAGCTTTTTCCAAACTCCCACAGATTGTCATTCCTAGTACCATCATCTTGCTGGCTTATGCCGATTTGTTGTCCATGTTCTCTTAGGGTCTCTTGCTCCTGGTGCTGTTAGACAAACCACATAACACATCTTTATCTGAATTTTTTTATAGTTTATATCCTGGGTAGGGAGAATAGAGTAACTTACAAAGGCAAACGCCCAGTGCTTCACCTAAAGGTGAACACCTGGCACCCTGTTCTGCTCTGTGGCTCAGCAGCCCGCCATTCCAGATTGCTTCTGCACCCCACCCACAGTCTCCATTAGCTTTCGCCCATGCCTGATGGGCCCATGGTCTCACCCTAGGTTGGTAAATACCCCCTCTCACATCCACGTGGGTGAGACACCAGAGACATTTTTTCCATGCCATGCCACTTTGGTCCAAGATGACCCCAATGCTCCTCCCTCTGTGGCTAATTCTCCACAGCTAATTCCCCGCAGAAGGCCCCACCCCTTGGAGGAAAAAGTACCCGTGGGGACACACCCATGCTCAGCCTGTTTTCATGTACAACACAGGACCACCTGCCCAGGAGTGGCACCACCCACAGACATGGACACAGGCTAATTAAATAGAGGAAATTCCTCAGTTGAGGTTTCCTGTACCCAGGTGTGTCAAGTTGACAACTGACGCTATCCAGATCAGTGTCCTATTCAATGATAAGCAGTCTGAAGCCTCTTACTTTCTGCACGTTGTCCAGTTGTGATTCAAAGAGATGGATTAGCTGTTAAAAGCTCAGGCTCACAACATAAATGTCAAATGCTATTTTTCCCGAGTTATTTCAATAATCAATAACTGTCAATAATGAGTTACTGGTCTTGATTTTGTTCTTTTGCTTTATTATAGAGTTAAATCATGGTAATTTCTAGAATTTCTAATTTCTTGTATAGATGCTACTCAGTTTTGGCTAAAGTTTACATAGACTAACATTTGGAATTAAACTATTTCAACACCAGATGTTTAAACCAGGTTTAGTTGAAAATAATATTAAAGCCTATAACTGACCTGAATCCTTTTAGCTTACTGGAGCTCAGCATTTGCAATACAAGAGATCTACCTTCTTTTTTTTTCCTATCCTTTCTATTCAGGTCTATGTCTCCACAAAGGTCAAGTACATACTTTTCCTTCCCTGTTTGTAATACAAACTGAGGTCTCTGTCCTGTTATTCAAAATAGAATGATGAAAAATGAATATGAAGAAGGTGGATTACAGGAATAAATGAAGGAATGATGTCAACATGTATCAATGCCCACATACTCTGCTCAGTGACTTACACATATCTGATTGCTTCTCAGATACACTGTATTACAATTTAAATTATTAATGAAGAAAACTGAGGGTGAATTTCTAAAGATGAAAGTCATAAAACCTGTGTGATGGTTTGAATGAAAATGTCCCCCATAGACTCCAAGTATTTGGACATTTTGTTCCCAGTTGGTGGCACTGTTTTGGGAGGTCTTGGAAGGTGTGGCTATCCTGGAGGAAGCATGTCACTTGGGGTGGGCTTAGGGAGTTCTTAAGCCTTGCCAGGTCTCCAGTTGCTTTCTTGCTTACTGTGCCTGCTTGATGATGTGAGAGCTTCACTTCTGCTGCTCCTGCTTCAGCCACCTCCAGCCACCATGCCTCCCTGCCATGATGGACTGTAATTCCCCTGGAACCATAAGCTCAAATAAACTCTTCCTTCTATAAATTGCTTGGGTCAGTGTTTCTATCACAGCAACAGAAAAGTGACTAATACAACCTGGAATGAATAATTCACAGGGCTTGTATAATGAGAACAGCATTTTTCTGTTACACTGTTGTCTGTAAAATAGTTGTAGCTGAAGAAGTAAGTGTGGGAATGAGATGGAATAAGATTGTAAGAACCTTAGGGAAAATACTTAAATGGCAAATAAAGGTTAATGATATTAGCAATCATGAGGTACAATTACACAATATAAAATGATAAGATGAAAAGAACTAAGCCATGTCAAATTCATTGAGGGGCTGCATGTGGTTCTCAAACTTTAATGTGAAGGAGAGTCAGTTGTGGAATTTTATCAAATGCCAGTTTCTGGGCTTGACTCCAAACAAACTGAATCGAAAAGTATTAGGATGGGCCACTGTCAGTGACAACGTGATATATTTAAAAGTTTTAAAAACAGCAAAAAAATCCATAGTGAAATAATGGTCTACCAAATTAAAATGGTGAAGCTAAATTTGCAGACTATTCATTACATAGTGAAGTAATAGAATTGCTGATTCCCTCCTGTTTACACCAGGTGGTAGGTGAGATCAGGAGGTTCCATGTTGGAGCTATTAATCCATTATGTACATAAGCTGTGGCAGGCTTGTTTACTGAGTCTGTGTTTTGCACACCAGTACCTAATGTGCAAAATCAGGAGGAATGTGTTTATATGGTGGAACTCACAAAACAAGTATTTGACTGCTCCTTGACTCTCAGCTACAGGTGGGAAAAACAGCTGTTGAAACCAATTGAGTTCTTCTGTATAAAAGGTGGAGCTGAACTAAACCGGGGCTGCAGTCTCTACTGACAGCCCTCCCGAGTATCTTTTCTGTCTCTTGTTTTCTCTTTCAGTCCTCACTCCCCCTTTCAGGTACTGTCCGTCTTGGCCGGCTGGTACCAGCAGTTCCACAGGCCTCTTTGAGGCGCAGGAAAACTGCCCATGACTGCCTGGCTCCAGACCTCTTCTGCCCTCTCATTGCAAAGTGTGGTACTGTTCAGGAGGCCTGGATGTGGTGGGTTTAGGTCAGGAGCTTTAAAGACTAGAAGTAAGGGAAAAAGCAAGAATGAACTCTGATTTTGTGTTGGAAAGAAAGAAGGAGCAAGAGGCACATATCTGCAGATTGGTTGTGATCGACGCACAAGACAAAATGCAAGCCAGCTCACTGAAATCTTGCATCTTTCTCCTTTTAAAAAAAATATTTTATTGAATTTTTTTGGATTTCATACATCTTAATCATATTTATCTCCCCTTCTGTTGTGGAAAATCTTGTGACTGATTTTGCCTTTTGCCTCACATAACTATCATGCTGGAATGCAGTACTTCCTGTTTCTTATCAGAGAGAAAACTACGTAAGTCACATGGTTTCCAGGAATCCGTAACGTAGAGAAACTGAAACTTATGCTAATAGGGCATCTGGCCCGCTAGATTGTAATAGGATACTAGTTTGCCATGCTAATAAGGGATCCCATATGCTGTGTTATGATTGGACCATTACCCCATATAAGCCCGTACTTTCCTGCAATAAAGCAGATCTGTGTCACTGAACCTGGTCTCCTGCATCTGAATTCGGCAACTCTGGTGCAGACTCCTCACCAACCCTGGGGTCCGGACCAGATGACTGATTGGAGGAACTGAGAGAGCAGGAGAGTGGCCATAGCTGGAGGAGAGCAGCCACAGCTGGTGACCACACCTGGTGCCCAAAAGTGGGGCTGGGACCCCCTCCCCACAGAGCTGTAACAAACTGAGCTGTAACAACTTGGGCTCCCGATGCCCCCCTTTTCAGTGCTTTTCCTGTGGATGCTCACTGCTTTTGTTTTGTTCTGCTTTTTCTTCTGGCTTGCGATCTTCGGTTGGGCATGCCACTCCTGTCTTTGTCGATCTCTCCTTGAACAGTTCCTGAGTCCCTTTGGGTATGTCTTGCAGGGTGAGTGACCTCCGGTATGGGGAATAGTCATCCAGCTGCTGCCAGCCCCTGTGCTGCTGCACTGGTTCCTCTCCTCAGTAGTAGGTGTATTAAGGTAACAGAAGAGGATGTAACTAAGGTTTTAGATGAAGTACTAGCTCTTGCCCCCTGGTTTACAGATTCTTGTTCCTGGGATCCTGAACAATGGGCTTGCATTTTATTCTTGGCCTGGCATAGAGATGTCAGGGAGGGACTCCCACAGTCTGGGCTGTTCTACCCTGTTGTGACAGCCATTCTGGCCTCCCTTCGGGGGATTCCCCCCAAAGCCCCTGAACAGGACAATCTCTTATTAAAGCAGGTAAATGAGCAAATACAACAGGATGCTGGGGACAGCCTGTCCCAGAGATTTCCAGTTAAAACAAAATTAACGGATTCTTGTTCTGATGAAACTATGACTATTAATGATGATATAAAAAATGAGGAATTGGGATTTGAGAGCTCCCCTGATGAAAAACAGGAAGTCAAGATTGCCCCTGAGCTGCCATTACAGGGAAGTGGCTATCCTCGACCATCTTGTATTGGCTTTGAAGAAAAATGGGACATTAAGGCAGCCTCTGCTCTGCCATTACAGGGCGATGGCTACTTTCCACCATCTTACGTTAGCTTTAAGGAAGTTCCCCCCCAAGTCCATCTACCCCTCCCTTCCGGAGGAGGACTGGAAGCCCCTCCCGCCTAGGCCCCTCTTCTATGATACAATGGAAGATTTTCCACAGTTTTTCCTGGTTACCGTCAATCAGGGACAACAGAACCCCAATGTTTGGAATCCATATTCTCATGAGATCTTAAGGAAGCTTCATAAGGCAGCAGTTGAGGATGGCATTCACTCCCCCTGGTTTGGTCAGTTATTAGATACAATCAGTCATTCGGCCAATACCCTGTATGATTGGCAGAAAATCGCCTGTGCCTGTTTACAGGGAGGTGATTTCCTTTTATGGCAAGCTCCTTACCAAGATGAATGTGAACCATAGGCAGAGCACAATAGAAATGCCAACGTCCAAACATTGGAATTGGTGCTCTAGTATGACGTGGCAATTTTGAGACCCCCAAAGCTCAGGCACAGGGTTCTCCCCACTACTTTGAACAAGTATGGCTTTGCTCACTTCGTGCTTTTCGAAGTATGCTGACTTGCAGTGATAACAAATTAACCAAATTGATACAAAAACCAGGCGATTCTTTCTCTGATTTTGTTGAGAGATGCCATCAAAGTATAAATAGAAAGATCAGTCATCAGGGAGCTGCCGATGCCTTGTTCAAGGATCTTGTATATGAAGGCTGCTCTACAGAGTGTCGCCTGCCCCAAAGAGAGGAAGTAAGGGAATACACCCCCCATGCCCAATGGACGATACCTATTGATTTGCATAAGCCTAGGATGCAACTTTCCCTAGATGACCATAACTTTAAAGGCCTAATTGATACAGGGGCCGATATTACTGTAATCAGACAAGAGGAAGCATTGTTTAATTGGCAATGCAAACCTGGATCTACTATACAAGGAGTTGGGGGTTTACAGAACACCCAACAGGTCCAACGTTCGGTAATCTGGACTTATCTGAGTGGCAACACAGGAGCTGTTAGACCACTCTTAGCAGCGGGGCTTCCCCATAATTTGTGGGGGAGAGATATCCTTTGCAACATGAAAGCTGTTTTAACTACAGATGACAAAGCCTTTTATGATGACCGCATTGTAAACCAGTGGTTAGGTAATGCCCCCCACCCTCACCCCCAATTCTAATGGCCACTGCTCCACTGGCCAAGCCACCCCCCCATCAAACTAATGTGGGACACTAAAGCTCCCATGTGTGTGGAGCAGTGGCCTCTTCCTTCAATTAACTCACTTGATCTCTTTGGTCCAGGAACAATTATCCTTGGGTCATATCGAGCCCTCCCTTAGTCCCCATAGTTCTCCCATTTTTGTAATACAAAAGAAAGCAGGAAAATGGAGACTTTTACATGATTGAAAGGCTATTAATGAGCATATGAAACCTTTAGGGACCCTTCAACAGGGACTGCCTCACCCTACTGCTATTCCCAAATAATGCACAATTATTATAATAGATATTAAGGACTGTTTCTTCTCTATTCCTTTTCATAATGATGATAAGCCCTATTTTGCCTTCTCTATACATGTCACTAACCATAACCTTCCAGTTCAATGCTGTCAATGGAAGGTTTTGCCTCAGGGCATGAAAAACAGTTCTCCTATCTGTCAATATTATGTGGCCCATGCCTGCAGACCTTTGCTGACTGAGGTTTATGTTTTACATTATATGGATGACATTCTTATCGCCCATGAGAATCTTAAGATCTTACAAGGAGCTTTTCAAAAACTCAAAACAAACCTCCAGGCATTAGGTCTTACTATTGCAGCAGATAAAATACAGTTACATGCACCTTATACCTTTTTGGGCCACTCTATTCAAGATGTCATCCTGCTCATAGCTCCTGTTCTTACCTTACCAGATGAGATTATACTTTCAGAGGCGCAGACCCTCTGTGGCAACATCAATTGGATACGGGGCTTCTTACCTATGTCCACAGAAGAGCTTGCACTGCTCTTTGACCACTTGTGAGGTACTGATATGGTCTCCATTCCCCGCAAGGTCTTTCTGGAGGCACAACGTGTTGTCACAATGATCAATTCTCACCTGTCCCAAGCATTTGTAAGTAGGATACAGCCAAAGTTTCCCATCCAAGCACTAGTTATTCCTACTAAAATCACCCCTTTGAGAGCGCTCTGGCAGACCCAGGGCCCCCTGATATGGGTCCACTCTTCATGGAGTCAACTTCACAAGGTTACCCTGGCTATTGAGGCATGGGCTATGCTAGCCCTTAAACTTGTCCACACCTCCCCCCTTCTGTATGGCTGTAAACCCAAATCTTTGGTTCTTCCCCTTCCACCTCACATGCTCCAGTCATTGTTCCTTGACAATCCTGGCTTCCAAACTCTCCTACTAGTCTATCAGGGGAAATATGACAATCATTATCCTAAACATAAACTTTAAGGAATAAGACAGCTTCCCCTGTCCCTATTTCCCCAGGCATTTCCAAAGTGTATCCCTCTTCCTAAGGGTCCCCTAATCTTTACTGATTCTAGTAAATGCAAGTTTGGTCACATAATTTACCAGGAAGGACAACTCTCCTCACATAAGGTTTTCCCTTTCCAGGGATCTATAGAGCTTGTAGAACTCTCAGCCATGTTACGGGTCTTTCAGGATCTCCCTACAACTCCCTGTAATATTTTTCCTGACAGTGCTTATGTAGTTCAGACTCTACAACATCTGGCCTCTGCAGCTTTCTGGCCCCAACAGAGTCCCCTTGATTTGTTGCTCTCCTCATTACAACTATTACTTGAGCAGCACTCTGCCCCTTGGTATATTCAACACTTGTGCTTTTATACCAATCTCCCAGGGCTTCTGGAAAAGGACAATGCTGCCATTGATAAACTGGTTCTAAGTGCCACCCAAGACTCCATCATAATTCAACAAGCTAGAGACTTACACGCCTGTTTTCATCTTTCTCCCCAAGCTATACATAGGCTTCTACCCACTCTGCCAATTCAGAGCTGCAAGCATTTGGTCCATGCCTGCTCCTCTTGTGCCCCTCTTCTACTTCTGGGACCATTACAACACTCCGGAACTCTCCCTAGAGGCCTTGGCCCCAACAAGATATGGCAAATGGATGTCACTCATTTCTCTCCTTTTGGCAAGCTCATGTATATCCATCATATTATTGACACTTATTCTAATGTTTATTTTGCATTGGCCTGCTCTGGTGAGATGGATTCTCATGCCATATGGGCTGTCAAATATTCCATGGTCCTTATGGGAATTCCTTGGCAAATAAAAACAGATAATGACCTTTGTTATGTTTCTGCTACCTTCAGCCATTTTTGCTCTGACTGGAATATTAGGCATATAACTGGTGTCCCTTACAATCCTCAGGGTCAAGGGATTGTTGAACATTCCCACCAAATACTCATTAAACAAATACAGAAAATAGGAGAAGACAATGGTAAAGGACCCTGCTATAAGGACCCCAATTTTGTTATACAATGAGCTCTATTTGTATTAAACTTTCTAAAATTTGACTCCAATGGCCTCCCACCAGCAACAAAGCATTGGGGGTCGTTCACTGCTGTAAGGACCCCAATTTTGTTATACAATGAGCTCTATTTGTATTAAACTTTACTCCAATGGCCTCCCACCAGCAATAAAGCATTGGGAGGCATTCACTCAGCCAACTCCTGCTCCCATGGTGAGATGGAAGGACCCTCTCACAAGTGAATGGAAAGGTCCACACCTATTATTAACACAAGGGCGAGGCTATGCTTGTGTCTTTCTAGATAATCTTCCAGCCCCCATCTGGATCCCAGCCTGGAACATCAGAATTGCCTGCAATGGAAAACCTCCCTCCACAACCACCGACCCCGGAGATGGCAGCTCTGACCCTGGAGGAAGCAGTACATCTCTCAGGCTCTGAGAGACCAATCCAATGTTGCAGACCACAAAAGCCACCAACCTGGCGAGACCTCGAACATCTCTCTCTGCAAACAGAGACATTAGCTAAGCTAAATCCTCAATCCAGAGGAAAACCTTTGTCTGTGTTCCTTATTATGTGTGCCATCATTACTGCTAACTCCTGATTTTTGGACCCTGCATTGTTAAGGGTCTTGATAATTTTGTTAAAACTTATATTTCTCTGGTTCAGTTAGCTGTTGCCCCACCTCCAGATCTTGCCACGCATGTCTCTGCAAACAAGGACCCACTGTTCCTTGCCCTTACCAACCTATAATAATAGAGATATGAAAATTAGGCTTGAGCATAGGTGTAAAGTCTTATGGAACAACCATGCAATGGATCTGAGACAATGCCTGACTGCTGGAGCCACAGGAAATGCCTTGCACTATATACTCCTGTTGGCAGACTGTGAGACACATGCCTAGAACTTGCCACTCCCTAATCCCCATCATTACCCCAGATGGGATGACCCCACTCCATCAGCTTTTACTGAATTCTTAGCCCCTTAAGAGGCCTTTGCATGGGCCAAACCTTGATACACTGCCTCTCCCTCTGCCGGGCCATACCAAGGTACTCACTCTTCGAGGGCTGGTAGTCAATGATGGGTAAGATCCCAAAAGATGGGACAACCTAAGACAGGCACAGTCCATAATGCTGGGTGACCCTTGAGGTGGAGACAACAATGCTGAGGCAAAGAACCTCAACTCCCACTGGTTGGCATGGAGTTGTCCCAGCCTGCTCTTGAGAGAACTCACCATCTTGAAGGTTAAGCCCACAATAAGGGATCAATCCCTTGCCTCCCAAGCCATTCTACCTTGTCTTGATGCACAACAGAAAAATCCGCCACATACAGCCCCTGGACTGATATCAGTATGCTATATATTCTGAACTGTGCCTCACTCTTAAAAATGAAAGAATAGGGGGAGATGTTGTGGAAAATCTTGACTGATTTTGCCTTTTGCCTCACATACTATCATGCTGGAATGCAGTGCTTCCTGTTTCTTATCAGAGAGAAAACTATGTAAGTCACATGGTTTCCAGGAATCTGAAACTTAGAGAAACTGAAACTTATCATGCTAATTGGGTATCTGGCCTGCTAGATTGTAATAGGATACTAGTCTGCCATGCTAATAAGGGATCCCATATGCTGTGTTATGATTGGACCATTACCCCTATATAAGCCTGTACTTTCCTGCAATAAGGCAGATCTGTGTCACTGAACCTGGTCTCCTGCATCTGAATGCGGCCATGCTGGTGCAGACTCCTCACCAGCCCTGGGGTCCGGACCGGACAGCTGATTGGAGGAACTGAGAGAGCAGGAGAGCGGCCATAGCTGGAGGAGAGCAGCCACAGCCAGCGACCACACCCTTCCCTATCTGAACCCCACATATACTGCCATATATACTGGACTTCATGAATTTTGTCATATATCTTAAGGCCTATCCAATCAAGTTTGTGTACCCAGATGTCCCTTCATGTGAGTTCATCCTCTGGAGCCTGTTCAGCCTGTCTAGCATAACTCTCTTAAAGAATATCAACTCTCCCTCACCAAGAAGTGATCATTTGCCAGTGGTTTCTCTCCAAAATTGTGGCCTCATGTCCATTTGCTCAGTTCTATGCTTCTTTTTTTCTGATTGAATTTGCATGGGCCTTGTGCATACTGTTACCATTGCTGTAAGTTCTTATGAGCAAGGTCCCAGAAGCCTATGAGACTCAGTTTCCTTATAGTCATGTACTTCCTCCTCTGGCTCTTACGGTCTTTTCGGCCCCTCTTCTGGAATGGTCCTTGAGCTTTGGGTGGGTGAAGTTTAATATAGGAGTCCTATTCAGAGACCCACACTCTGCATCTCCCTACCCCACTTTGGCCAGCTGTGGCCTTCTGTGTTCGTTGCCCTCTGTGGCATGAGGAAACTTCACTGATGAGAGTTCAGAGATGCATTAGTATTCGTTCTACTCCTTGTTCCACCATGTTTGTGAGCCTTAGATATTGAGGTTCCATTGTAGATGTGTCCCTTAGGGTTGGGTGCCTCACAGACACTTACTCTTTTTGTGTGACCATTTGTGGAACTCTGTAATAGTCTCCATCTGTTGCAAAAGAAGCTTTTTTGATGAGTGATGACTGGCATACTTGTCTGTAAATATATGACTTCATATTTAGTATGTAGTAGGAAATTGCATTTGCCTAGGGATGTGGCAGACTTAGGGGCTTTCTCTAAGATCTGTGACTTCTCCAGCCATGTGTATTTGGCTATGTTCACAGTGTCACACATGAGTTTTTTTGCATAGAAGATACTATTCAAAAAAATCAATCAATGATTAAAAAATCAATCAATGGTCCAACTCCAGATTTAAAGTCTAATAACCACAACAATGACTGGCACAGCAAACTATATTGGTACAGTAGCGGCACTTTTATCTTGAGGGTAATCAAAAGCTACCTAATTGGCATCTTTTCTTTTGTCCCATCTAAAAACACACTATAGACTAGAAATGGCAGAACTAATATTTTTGAGAAGTGAAATAGAACAACCCACTCCAAAAGGATTCAACTTCCTTCATCAAAATTAAATAAACACATGAGGAAGTTTTAGGAGGAATTTCTGAATAGTGTTGTCCTTAAGATGTATAGAAAATAGATTAAAAGTCAAAAGTAAAGGGAATGTTTAGACCTGATTTTCCAACAAAGAAAGAAAATGCTGGGAATATGAACTACTCACACCGATGGGTCCTCAGAACAGAATTTAATACGGAGTCTTCATATATGGTGCTCCAGCTCTACTTACAAGAAAATGACAATTACAAACACTAGTGTCAAGAACAAATTAGGTCAGCTGCAAGCTCACTTCCTACTCCAACAGGACTACTGAATGTGTGGCTCCAGGGGACAGTAGATCTAGGGCAGTGCATATGCACTAGTGCATTTGATTTAAAGTCTTTAAAGCTACAGGACACAAAGTTCTGGTTTACTTAATTCCCTAATCTTGTATCTGTTTTCGCTATAGCAGGAGTTAGAATGTTGAGAGAAGTTGAGTGTAAATAGGACAAGTGTTAGTAATCATTGTGAGCTGTTTCAATTGCCTATCTGTCAAAACAATTCCAAAATGATAGTACTGACATCTTGGTAAATCTTTCAGTGTGATTCTTGCTAGATTAGACTAACAAGTTTTTTCTCAGGCATCCTAGGTAAGCACTCTACCACTAAGCTTTATCACCAACCCCATTTTTTGTACTTTTTTTTTTTGGTTTTGTTTTGCTTTTAGTTTTGAGACAATGTCTCACTAAATTGCCCAGGGTGGCCTTTGACTTACTCTGTAGCTTGGGTTGGCCTTGAACTTGTAATCTGCCTCCCCATTAGTTAGGATTATAGGCCTTCACTGCCAGGCCTGCTTCATCAGTGGTTATTTTAACAATATTTTTCCTACTGTTAATGTTTCACTTGTTAAATATTTACTTCTATTATTAAACATACATTAATAGATACCTATGCTTTAAATTAAAAAATTGGGGGTTGCATATGAGCCTGCCGCAGCACATGGGTGAAGGGGAAAAAACAATTCTGTAGGTAATTTCTCTCTTTCCAACTTTATGTGGATTCTAGAGATCGAACACAGGTCATCAAGGGTGGTAGGTGCCCTTACCTGCTGCACCATCTTGCTGTCCCTGTATATTTTTTTAAACATTGACAATATCATAGAGGCATAAAAAGAAAAAGTAACGCTAGGTTTTCAACCTCTACCTCTTTTCAAGAAATATTAATTTTAATAGTTTATTTTTTAAGGAAAAGTGTATATTTCCCATATACCTTATACACTGAATTTTTCTGTAGGTATTGTTTTATAGTTTCCATCTTTGACTAAAATGCCCAAGAAATCCACACATACCTACACCTAAGGCTAATTCCTCTTATCCTATTTAAATTTCTAAAATATTCTAGTCCTGAGGTCAAACTAAATCCTTGAGCACTTGAGTCACATTAAGTACCTGAAATGAGGCTAGTTCCAACTAAGACATGCTGCATGTAAATGTCACTCATTCCACATTGTTTTGAGACAGACTCTTCTTGTAGTCCTGGCTGACCTGGAACTCACTATGTAGACCAGGCTGACCTTGCTCTCACAGAGATGTGCCTGCTTCTGCCTCCCGAGTGCCGAGATTAAAGGTGCCACCACACCATGGCCATGCCACCCTATAGCCAGCCTCAATAAATTCCACTAAAGTAATTGTTACCTGAGTAGTGCTGCTGTGTGCATTCTTGAGCAGATTCCCTCACGTTTCGGAAAGCTTCTTCAGTCAGAGTTCCCGTAACCCATGTGACTCAGGTTGTGGCAGTGAGTGTCTCTAATCTGAGAGCGTCTATGGAGAGCTGGTAGGCAGAGGCAGGAGAATTCCTGGAAGCTCAGGGCCAGCTCCCCTGCTGTCTGACCAGCAAATAAGAGACCCCATCTCAGACAAAGTGGAAAGTAGAGGGCAAGAAATGGACATCTGAGGTTGTTCTCTGACCTCCACATGTGCACTGTGATGCCCATGTACCTGCACTCACACAAACACATGAACACACACACACACATGTGAGCACACACACACACACGTGAGCACACACATGCACTGTGTAATATTTCTATTAGGTAAAGATTTTCAGTTTTACTCACCACAATCCAATGTGCAAAGTTACAGCGCACAGTATTTCTCTGCCCTCAGGTGTCTGTAACTCATATTCCTCTTTTCTCATCATTGATTTGTGGGACAAACTCCTTATCATCATCTTCTTCAAGAATCGGTTGGCAGTATCTGAAACTTTATTTTTCCATGTAAATTTCATAATATGCTTGCCCATTTATATAAAGGTCCTCCTCAGGATAGTCATCAGAGTTGAGTTGAATTATAGTTTAAATAGAAGGCAATTGAGTTATAGCATCAGAAGGATTCCTGGCCAAGAACACAATGTATTTCTGTATTTGTTTACATTTTCATTCTATCTATCTATCTATCTATCTATCTATCTATCTATCTATCTATCATCTATCTATGTATCATCTATCTATCTATCTATCATCTGTCTATCATCTATCTCAATCATTTATGTCTCTATATATGTATGTATGTATGTATCTATCTATCTATCTACCTATCTATATAAAACTTACTCTCCCCCCACATATTTGAGTCAGGGTCTCACTATGTAGCTCAAACTGTCCTCAAACTACTGATCCTTCTGCCACTGCCCCTGGAGTATAGACCTGTGCTACCACACCTAAGTATTGTCTCATTTTTTAAAGGTTATGTGTCTCATACATTGTTGGCATATGGAGATTAACACCTATCTTGTATACAGGAACCACAATATAATTTTAATAATTGCTTTCCTTGAAATATCAAATTCTGGCTGTGTGGGTAATAATTCTGATGATCCAAATTTACCTAGTTTTTACCCCAAAAGAGGACGTCTGATAAAGCATTACATGACTTAATCACAGTTGAATAATTGGTGGTGCCCATCTGTAAAATCAATATTTCAGAGGTAGAAGTGGGAAGAACAGAAGGTCAAGGTCCTCCTTGGCTTCAGAGAGAATTCAAGGCCAGGCTGGGCTAGTGATTGTGTTTCTAAAAAAATGTAGAACGAAGATATTTTACATATATTTCATATTACCCTTCTGTTTTCTCCAGCATTAATAGTTTATAAAGACTCATAAAATCGTTGGGTCAAATGTTCATCTCTTCTTTGTAAAAAATTTGAATGGATATTTCTAAGAGTTTGGCAGAAATGGTCTATAAAACTGTGTTGACCTTGTTTATTTCCATTGGAGAGATTTATAGCTACTCATTCAAAAGCAGCCATAGTATAATATAAAATATTGTGTTTATTTCAAGCCTGTTTTTGAACTTACATTTTTATAGGAATTCATTTTGACTAAATTTTAAAATTTATTGACATCAAATATAGTCTCTTTTCTAGTCTTTGAAATCTCTGCTCACTCTGCAGTCTTTCGATTCATACTGTCATTATATAGTTCACTATATATTGCATATAATATTTCAAACTTTTTCCTCCCCCTCAGGTGTTTGTTTATGAGTTTATCCCCAAGTATTCAAGTGCTAGTTCTGTTGGTCATGTTCATTCTTTTTTTTTGCCCTTTATTGATCTTCTTTACTCAGTTTCCCTTCCTTCCTTTTACGTAGGAAGTGCTTAGGATTTACAGCACATAGAGCCTGTTGTTGCCTGTCCATGGTACAGTCCCACGGTCTCCTTACTTGGCTCTGACCTTATTCAACTCCCAAGAGGAAGCTAGCTGGACCTGCTCAACAAGTAGACATTTGAGTTGTCCTTAAATATTTGTGAGCACAATGCCGTCACTGGCCTTTGTTTTCCTCTTATCACCCACCTTCATGCTAAGCAAGGCAGCACTTGGCAATTGCTTACACGTTAGCTATCACACACACATATTCTAGCACTGTAATACAGTGTTAAAACTCTTCTTTTTTTATGGACACAGCACGGTATCATGTAGGCCAGGATGACCTGGAACTCACTATGTAGTGGAGGATGAACTTGAATTTCTGATCCCCCTGCTTCTACCTCCCAAATGCCTGGTTTATGTGGTGCAGGAGATCAAACACAGGGTTTCCTGCATGCTAAGCAAGTACTCTGCAAATTGAGTTACATCCCCAACCTCCAAAATTCTTAATTAAAACTATCAATATTTATTTCAATATCAAATGTAGATTTATATTCAAAAGAATAACTACCAACTAGAATTTTCCTTTCACCTTGGCAGTGGAAACAGTATGTGGACAAAAGTCTCACAAATATCTGGAGTTGTGGTGTACCTTTTAAAATCTACTGTCCCAAGCATTGTGGGTCACTGGCTCTTTTTGAGAGTGGAGATGTTCAAATACGAACATTGTCACTTGGGGAGGGGGAGGCATGTCCATCCTCTTTATGAAAAGTTACCTCGGAACATGTCATTAGGTCCCCAATGGCAATGACATCTTTTGTTAATTATATTTTTGAGTGAGCTGTTTCTAATTCATTTTAAATGGTTCAAAATTCCATATTGGTTTCTACTGTAAAGGAAAAAAAATTAGTGTTAAAGGTTGAGCATTGAATAAGTGGCTATTGAATTTGTGTTATAAAATTGTCTTTTCCGCTGTGGGCATGTTGTGGTAGTTTAAATGAATGTCTCCCATAGGCTTTCCAAGTTTTTGAACATTTTGTCTTATTAGTGGCACTGTTTGCAGAGGCTCAGGAGGTATGGTCTTGCTGCAGAAAGGACATCACTGGGGCAGGGCTTTGACAGTATATAGCTTACCCACTTGTGGTCTGTCTTCCTGTGCCTCTTTGAAGGTATGAATGCTCAGCTTTCTGTTCTGGCCACCTCTGACACAGTGCCGGGCCATCCTTCTGGAACTATAGCCAAATGGACACCCTGTCTATAAGTTGCCTTGGTCACAGTGTTTTATCACAGCAATTGAAGATAACTAGTGCACATGTCAATGATGAAAGTCGATGATGTATGCGGGAAGAGTCTGTGTTTACCAGTGTGTCTCTGACTTGTTCTCTACACTCACTTGGAGGGCCCTAGGCATTCCTGCCCTTCAGTGCCCACTGCACATTCCTCTTCCCAGGTCTTTCATGTTCTCGCTGAGGGGGCCTCTTTGCTTACTGCTCCTACTTTATTCAGGATCCCTGTGCCCGGGATGAGATTGCCTAGAAACGCCTTCCCTGGGGCCTAGAAAACCACTTTCCCTGGACTGGGGACATGGCTTAGTAGTTGAGAGCACTTGCTGTTCTTCCAGAGGACCTGAGTTCAGTTTCCAGCCATCCACATGAGGAGGCTTATAACTGACTGACTCTGCTGTCATCTTGTCATCTTCTGGACACTGCAGGGGTACACACACACACACACACACACACGCACGCACATGTTCACATACACATGTTCACACATACCTGTGCATACACATAAGTAAGGAGAACAAAACTAAATATCTGTCTTTCCAGAGCTGGGAGCTAACTAGCTCCTTGGGACCCTAAGCCTTCCCTAAATGCCTTGTCTTGAACAACTAGATAAAATTTCTCTACAGACCAAACAACACAATCCATAGACAGGGCTACACTTAATTTTTGAATAACATTGTATCCAGGTAGGACTAGACTATTACAATCACTTTACTTAAGAACACAGTAGGATTAAGGAAAATGAGACCCAAGTTTTTTGTTTTGTTTTGTTTTGGTCTTCTTGAGACAGGTTGAGTCTCCCCTGTAGCACAGCTGGCCTGAAACTCTCTATGTAAATCAGGCTGGCCTGGAACTGGAACTCACTGGAACTCGCCTGCCTCTGCCACCTGAGTGCTGAGATTAAAGGGGTGTGCCACCATGCCCAGCACTGAGATCTAAGATTTCTATCTTAGAATCCTGGTGAATTTTTTATCTAGAAGCAGGCTTAAAAGAATCTATGAAGTCCTCCACAAGGGAAGCTGCCCAGGAATTTACAAACAGATGTTGGGATTATTCTCTGGGATACAGGTCATGACTTGGCATAATTGCTCTGTGAGGGAAGGCATGCAAGAACTTGGAGAGCATCAATTTCACCATAGTGTTTCAAAGAGAAGGAGGAAGTAGGACTCGACACTATCATCATCTTCCTAGGTCTGAAATGCACCTGCATGTTCATGGGCCTAGAGATGTCCTTGACTCTCCAGTTTGGGTACCTTTCTCCCAAAGATACCTTAAAGCATTCAGAATTTGTATTTGTAAAACTTCTTAAAACTACTTCTCTGTCTTTTGTCCCTTCACATACTTGATTCATTCACTGTGTGTCATCACTAGGGAATAATCAGTGGGATTACAGATGATAGAGTACTTAGACACTTTCTCAGGACTCTAGACTTTAAAAAAATATGTTATTTATTATTTTTATTTTATGTTATTTATTTTATTTTATGCATGTGTTGCCTGCATGTAAGTAAGTGCACCCAAGTCGTGCAATGCCTGAGGAGGACAGAAGAGGCTGTCGGATCCCCTGGAACTGGAGTTACAGACAGTTGTTAGCTGCCATGTGGGTGCTGGGATTTGAACCTGGGTCTTCTGCAAGAACAGTCAGTGTTCTTAACTGCTGAGCCATCTCTCCAGCCCCATGAGCCTAGATTTTTAAAGGTAGAACAGATACTCAGAGAAATGAAACTCTAAGGACCTTTAAGTGATAGATTTATTGAAGGTTTTGAATTTCAGGTGAGTTATTGATACAAAGTAAACCAAGTCTTGGTTCTCAGCAAAGCACCTCTTGGAGGTCAGTCAGGATTATAATTATACTCACCTCTCTCTAAGGTCATGGAAATCTAGAGTGCAAATGATATGGAAAGGGGTGGATGTGTAGTGATTAGACAGTGGTGTCATTCACCATCGTTAACATACTTGAGACAGAAATCTTGTACAGCCAGTATGAAGATGATTGAAGAGATTCTTCATGAGAGTCATATAATTTTAGAAAAGAATATCAATTGGGTGGTATTTAGAAATTGATATAATTAAGAAGTTTTTTTGGGGGGGGGTTAAAATTTATTTTGAAGACAGTGTCTCATTATGTAGCTGAAACTGATCAAGAGTCTGCTTCAGTCTCCTGAGTGCTGAGATTGTAGGTATGTAAGAGCTATTGAGTTAGTATATTGAGTCTGTATGGAATTTATAAGCCTTCTTACTTGTCAGGCTCTGCTTTATAAGGATGCTTTCTGCCTTAGATCACTGACTTTTGAGCGAATGCTTAAAACCCTCTTATCTAAGCCAGAATTAAACAGAAGAAACATTTGCTCTTAAATGTCAGTGCTTTCTCATATCTCCACACGATACCTGGCTTCATCCTGATAATTAATGCCCTCAGCACCCACAGTCCTAGCCACTGTAACAAGTGATCAGTGTAGGAACTAGGGCTTTCATACTGTTACCTAAAATGGTGTCTGGATGTCCCCTCACACGAGTCTGGGTTATTATTGTTTTGAACAATGAATTGGTAAAGAGATGAGGGAATAGTAGTGGTGAACGTAAAGGTTTGTTAAAAGAGTAAAAAGCATTGACTACAATCCACAGAACAGGAGCAGGCTCCAGCAAGCATGTGGCTTAACAGTTCTTTTTCCAGATTTCATGAGTCTACAGAGAGAGAGGATCGCCAATGCTGGGAATGAGCTGGAACCTTACCCTGATTGACAGATAAACAGTTATATGACTTTGGGGGATCTTCTTGTGCACAGACCTTAGGTCCCATAGTTTTAAGTATGTGCATACCATGTTGTGAGTTGGCATGAGATAACAGGTCACTTCAAGGATGGATTGTCATTCATTTGTTGAGCTCGCCTATCCAGAGGTGCCAGGAGAGCTGTGGGTACTGCCTTAACAGGAATGGGGTGAACATGTTTTTCCCAGGGTTGTACCCTGAGTCACTGGGCTGTCCCCATGTTTGCCTAACTCCCTCCTGGCACAGGTGTTGTAGTGGAAAATGGGCTGCCTTGATCCTGCACTATCCCTGGAAAGAAATCCTTCCCTGCTAATATACTTAAGACCAGGATCAGAAGGCTACAGATAGGGCCATTTGGAAAATAAAAGACACTGGCTTTGTGGATTTGACTTTTACTCTCTTCTCTGTCTCATACAAGCACAAACATTGGTGAGAAGTTGCTGGGTTTTGGGGTGAAGCCTACGGGATAATTTTACTTTATACTTACTTTTTGGGTCTGGAGGTATAGAATGGAAGACTCTTGCCTGGCATGTATGATGCCGTGGGTCCAATCCCCAGTGTTAGTGGAGATATTAAGGTCAGATTTTGGGCCTTGGCAGCCTTAGCAAACTATATTTGGTCACCTTCCCTCAATAGGCCAATAAAACAAAGTAATTGTGAAAAGCAGAGAAAAGGGATTTATTCAGTGGAGCCACTTTGGGAACAAATAAAGACATCTGGTGACTTCCAGGTTCATCTTTGCCTATCCTAGACCGACCACTGCCTCTGCTGCAGTCCTTCCTGCAAGGTGGTCTGACAAGTTGCTGGCACTATGTGAAATCTTTTCTAAGAGAGAAACAGCCTCTTTGGCTGGCCTTAGGACCCCAGTCTTTTCCAATTCTGTGGGGTCCATTGCCTCAATAATCTGTTAACCAGAAGAAGGGTTTACCTCCTTAAAATATCCTCCCTCCTGAGGGACAGTTACATAAACACGGCACCAAAAAGAAACCCCAAACTAGCCAAACAAAACAACAAAACAAAATAAACAAAAACCAACCCACTATTAGTGAATGAGTCATTTCAGTACTAATAAACGCATTCTCCCAAGATAATGTTTTGTTTTTCTTCCTAGCACAGAACAAAATCTTGTTGAAATAGAGGAATAATGCTTGACAAGCCATGAGAAAGATCTTGCCCAGTTAATACTGTTGCTGATATTTTATGTTTTCCAATGGGGTTTCAGTCAACAGAATTAATGTGTACATGAAGGTACTGTCTTTACAACAAGACCTTTGAATATTGCTCCCCCATTTCATTATGGACATTTAAAAACTTTGTGGATATTTAGAGAAAAAAAGAGTAACAACTACAGTAAAGGAAAGAGAATTCAAATCAGGTTGTTTTAGCTTGTTTCTCCACTGCTGTGACAAAACACTCTGACTAATACCAACTTGGGGAGGAAGTGTTTGTCTTATATCTTCTGGGTCATACTTAGGGCAGGAACCTGGAGTTGGAGTACAGGCCACGGAGGAACTCTGCTTACTGACTTGCTCCCTGCCCCCTCCCACAACTCAACCTGCTTTCTTATGCAACACAGGCCCACCTGCCCAGGGGTGGCACCACCCACAGTGGGCTGGGCCCTCCCATATCACTCAACAATCAAGAAGATGCTCTGTGGACATGGCCACAGGTCAGTCCTATGGAGGCAATTCCTCAGCTGAAAGGCTCCCTCCACCCAGGTGTGTCAAGTTGACACTAAAGCTGTCCAGCATGCGGATATTTAGAGAAAAAAGGGCAACAACTACAGTAAAGGAAATAGAATTAAAACAAGTGAAATATATTTGCAGGTATTTGAGCACTTAAAGCATATAATTGAAGGCTTGAACTTATAAGGCAAATATTTTAAAAAATCTTTCAGTTAAAGAGGAATTTTATGTGAATCCAGAGTGTGTTCTTTCCATGTCTGCCTGTATGGTATGATTTAAATAGTGACAGCAGCCATACACAATAGAAAGCCAAATTCTTTTGAAAGTTTTCTGATGTTATCTAACATACAAATTAAGAACTAAATGGCTGGAGAGATGGCTCAGTGGTTAGGAGCACTGGCTGCTCTTCTAGAGGACCTGGGTTCAATTCCCTGAGCCCACATGGTGGCTAACAACTGTCCATAACTCCAGTTTCAGGGGATCTGATGTCCTCTTCTGACCTCTGTGAGCATTATACAACATGAGTCCACCTACCTATGTGCATGCACTATACTCATACACATAAAATAAAAATAATGAATACCTAAAAACTAACAAAATAAGACCTAAGCATACCCAGTTATAGAAGCATAGCACTGTGATCCCAGTGCTTGAAGGCTGAGGCAGGAGGACTACAAGTTTGAGGCTAGCCTGGGCTACATAGTAAGAACCTGTCTCAGAAAATAAAAATAAACAAAATGAGCTAAGAGTATGATTTTTTTTATTCTATATACCCTTAACTCATTATCAAGAGAATAATTGTTCAATAAATAATTGATTGACAGTGGTTATTTTGTGCTGGCCATGGCTCAACTTAGCAGGGAAACTAACAGCCATGGTGCCTCCCCATGGCCTTTTATCTGACACAATCTAGGACCTCACTAATGTCACTGCCTTTCTGATCCACTCATCTCTTTTTGTCAACTTTTCCCCCATTAAATATTCCTTTATTTATACATCTTAAGGGCACATTAAATTAGTTTTTTATATTTTCTTAGAGATAAATAAGGCTTAATTTTATTTTCATAGATCTAATTCCTGGCAGGTATCAGGTTCTTAATAGATGTTTGTTAGTGAAAGAATGGCATAGTATGGTGTTTCCTGGGGAGGCTTGAAGAGATGCCTATTCACTTTAGGAAACACACAGACCAGAGTACACCCTGGTGGACCAATGAGTTTATTGGGGTTATTTATAGGAACATGAGAGACTGAGAGGCAGCTGAATCACCCCAAAGTCTCACCCCTGCATGGGTGACAACTCACAAAAGCTGCATCACTGGACAGTTCTCAACCCTAGCCAACCTTCTGCTTCCTTTGCAATCTAGTCACCCCTTCAAAACAAGTGCATCTGCATGTCAAGATGGAGTGGTGGTTGGACTCTCAGGTCCAGGTCCACTGACTTGCCTTCTTTCTACAAGGAAGTGCTCACAACTCCCTCAGCATTACGATTGTCTGAGCAGTCATATGGTTCCATTTATTTCCTTGCCATGACTGTTGGCTAATGTATTCTCTACCACCACAGCTATACTTCTTCCTGGTGGGCAGTTATCTCAGGCCTGCAGGAAGAAGTGCAGTTGCAAACATGGCATCATGCCCTCATCTGCTAGGGGTATTTAAGGGCCATCTGTAATATTTTGTCAAAATGGAAATGAATACACTTCCTTTTCTCCATACCTTTTTGCCAGCAGGGTAGATTTTTTGAATTCTGGTACTTCTTCCAAATAGTGAATACTATATCACCAGATATAGGATTAGAATGAAAGACTTGCTTTGATATTAGAATTAAATCTTGATCTATACTTAGTCTTTGATTTTTCCAAAAAATTAAATGTAAGGTGGTTTTAATATTATACATTATGTAATCTAATTCTTATAGTTAGCTATAATTTGACATATTGAGAGTCAACAAAGATATTTTTCAACTTATTTTTACATGTATATCTGTTCTTGATGTATATGTATGGACAAATGTGTGCCACAGCATGCATGTGGAGGTGAGAGGACAGCTTTTGGAAATTAGTTCTCTCCTTCCACTGTTGGTTCTGGGGATCATATTTATGTCTTCAGGATTGTGTGACAAGCCCTTTTACCCACTGAGAAATCCCGCTGACCCTTTAACCTTTTTTCAGTACTAGGAACTGAACCCAGGACACTGTTCATGTTGGGCAGTTGGTGTACCACTGAATATCCCTAGCCCTCATTTTACTTTTTCTAAAAAAATAATATTAGTGTGTGTATATATGTGTTTGGGTGTTTTGTGTGGTATGTGTGTGAGTCTGGGCATGTATGCGTCAGAGCATATATGTGGAGAACAAAGGACAACTTTCAGAAGTCTGTTCTTTTCACTGTGGGTTCTTGGAGTTGAACTCAGGCTGTCAAGCTTCCATGGAAAGTGCTTTTACCTGCTGAGTCATCTCACTGGCCAGAGAAGTTGAATTAAACTTTCAGGAATGAAATGGAACTAGTCTAGATGTCCATCAGCACATGAATTGATGAACAAGATGTTAAAAGTGATATATATCTATATATACATATATGTATATATAGATATATGAACAATGGTATTTTATTCTGCCTCTGTAAAGAAAAATATAAAAAAGTGGAAACTACTACAGAATTCCATAACTGGTCACACAGAGAATAAGTGGCTGTGAGATACCTACCCAAGCCCAAGTGACAAATCTACAATGAACCACCTCACCTAAGGCTCATGGCACATAGTGGAATAAGGGGTAGAGAGAACACTAATGCCTCTTTCAACTCTCATCACTGAAGCTCCCTCATGCAACAGAGGGCACTGAACACAAAAGGCCACAAGTGGCGAAAATATAGAGAATAAGAGTATACAGAGTGTGGATCCTTGGACAGGACTCTTATATTAAACACCATCCACCTAGAATTCAGAGACCATTGCAGAAGAGGGGGCAGAAAGATTGTATGAGCCAGGGAGAAGGTGCAGGACCATATGGAAACAAAGTCTTAAGGCTCCTGGGAACTTGCTCATATAAACCTACAGCAATGGTGTCAGCATGCGCATGACTCATGCAAACTCAAGCAGACAAAAAACCAGCATAATACTGGAGAAATGGGAAGCAGGCCCCAATCTGACAAACTATTGGGCAGCTGATCACTGCTGGGTGAGGGAGAGTTGATCTTCTTAGAGGGAAGGACACTAGATAGGCTGACTAGACCCCAGTGGATGAACTTGCACTAAGGGTCATCTAGGACTAACTTGGCTCAACAGGCCTTAACAGACAGAATGTATAAAAATCCAGTGGAGCAGACTATGTGGGGGGTCTGGATGCAGGAGGGGATAAGGTGATTAAAATGTTTTCTATGAAATACACAAAATTCAATAAAAATATACAAAAAGAAAAACATAATCACGACATTTGCAAGAAAATGGATGAAGCTGGAAATTATTGTACTAAATGAAGTAACCTAGATCTAGAAAGACAAATATCACAGGTTTTCTCTCATAGGCACATTCTAGATTTTGTTACACACACACACACACACACATACACACACATGTGTGGCTTGTGAAACTAGAAAGGAGACTATGAGAGGAAAGAAAGATATCGTAAGTAGCGTGTGCTGGACAGCTTTAGTTGTCACCTTGACACACCTGGGTAGAGGGAGCCTCAATTAGTGAATTTCTTCCATTGGACTGGCCTGTGGCCATGTCTGTGGGGGAATTTTCTTGATTGTTGAATGACGTGGGAGGGCTCAGCCTACTGTGGGTGGTGCCACCCCTGGGCAGGTGGGCCTGTGTTGGATAAGAGAGCAAGCTGAGCAGGGGCCAGAGGAGCAAGCCAGTAAGCAGCACTCCTCCATGGCCTGTGCTCCAGCTCCTGCGTCTCAGATTCCTGCCCTGAGTTCCTACCTTGGGCTCCCTCAGTGATGAACTGTGACCTGGGAGATATAAGCCAAATAAACCCTTTCCTCCCCAAGTTACTGTTGGTCAGAGTGTTTTGTCACAACACTGGAGAAACAAACTAGAACCCAGGGGAAAGAGGAAAATAGAACACATGTGACATGAAAGCAGAAGAAGCTATTGGGTGGGAGGAAGGGGAGCACGGGAACAGCAGAGGGGAGGAGAATCAACAGAAAGTATGTATAAAACTGCTACGATGAAATCTTCTACTTTGCATGCTTTTTAAAAGAACTAACAATCACCGCCCTCAGCAACATCCTTACTGCTCCACGAGGCTGACAGAGTAAGAGACCCGAAATACCCTGGATCACCTTCTTCTATCTAGGCAACCTCCTCCACCACTCTGCTCCACAGCTAACAGGATAAGAGTCTATAAACACCCTGGCCCAACCTTTCACCTCCTTGGTAACTTTCTCTTCTCAATGAGGGGCAGAGTTAGAGAGCCAAAACAGTTTAATCCCACATTTTGTTTCCTTGGCAAACTCTTCCAGGTAGCAGACATAATACCTAAGATTCCTAATACCAAAGATTCCCCCACAAAAATATAAGCAATACAAAAATCCAAGACAATATAACCCCAGTGACTAATCTTATAGAAATGGACCCCAAGGTGAACAACCTGGACAATATTAAAGACAAAATTCAAAAGAACATTCTAAACATGCTCAAAGAATTCAAATAACTTGAATAGGTCATGAATAAACACCTGAATAAACTTAGATGGGCATAAACTAAAGTTCAAGGATACACAATAACTGAATGAAATAAGAAGACAATTCAGAATATGAAAACAGATTTCAACAAAGAGACAGAAATACTGAAGAAACCTCAAGCAGAAACGAACCTGGACACGGACAACTCAATTAGTCAAATAAAAAACTTAGTTAAATGCCTCGCCAGTGGTGTGGATCAGGTAGAACACAAAATATGAAGCCTTGAAAACAGGTAGAGAAATTGGATCGAAGAAAGGGATACATTCTAGAGAACAAGAGAATAGAACGTGAAGGATCCTTGGGACAGTATGAAAAGACCAAATCTAAAAATTGTGGGCATATAAGTGAGAATTCCAGACCAAAGATACAGAAAAAACCTGCAATAAAATTGCAGAGGAAATCTACTAAAATATAAAGAGAAGCCCACCCAATCACAAGAGGCACATGGAATACCAAATAGACAGGACCAGAAAAGAAACTCCTTATCATACATTATAATTAAAACAATAAAAACAACAACAAAACCCCACTAAAACATAGAATAAAGAGAAATGGTATGAGAGAAGGGCTAAGCCACATATAAAGTTAGGATCATTGAATAACAACTGATCTTAATTAGAAACCTTTTAATTAATTTTTTTATTGAGCTTTGAAAATTTCATACATTTCCCACACAAATCCGGACCCCTCCCTCCCCCATCTGGGCCTCCCCCTAACTGACCACTGAACCGTATGCACTCTGCCATACATGCTGAGTCCTATTTCAGGTGTTTATACCCAAGTGTCCTTCAGTGTAAATGCATCCAGGGGAGTTTAGCCAGCCCACCCAGTGGCTGTATGTAAGTCATACGCTCCCTCACTCAGAAGCAATCAGTCTCAAATAGTTCTCAATCTACTGCTGGCCCACCACCTATTTTTCACCTACCCCTTTTGCCCTTGTTTCATTGAGCTGACATGGGTCCTGCCTTCGATGCCACTGCTGCCACAGGCTCACATGAGCAAGGCTCCAGTGGCCTGGAAACCTCCACCTCCCTGTAATCATAAACCAGCTCCGACTCTTACAGTCTTTCTGCCCCCTCTTCTGCTAGGGTCTTTGAGCTGTGGGAGACTGAGTTTCCATGTAGGAGTCCCAGCCTACACTCTACAATCTCTTATTCTCTAAAACTTGGCCAGATGTGGCTTTCTGTGTGCCTCTCTCTCTGAGGTACAAGGGAGCCTCACTGGTGAGAGTTGAGGGGTACATTAGCGCTCTCTCTATGCCTTATTCTGTTATGTTCCATGGGCCTTTGTTGTAGAGATTCGACTGCAGATGTGTCACCTAGTGTCAGATAGAAGAGACCTCCCTTAGAGTGACAAGCATGCCATACAGCACTCATCAAAGAAGTTTCTTTTTGCATAAGGTGGAGGCTACTGCAGAGTTACACATCTGGTCAGACCCAGAGAGTATACATCTGGGAGATGCCAGTATTAAGTCAGAAATTTTTAAAGCCAGAAGGACTTGAAAGATGAATTACAAGTCTTGAAAGCTCATGAATGCCTACATAAAGTTCTATGAAACAAAACTTTCCTTTATAAGCGAAGTGAAAATAAAAACAGACTAAAGGAATTTGTGAGCATTACAGAAGATACTAGAGGTAATACTTTTCCCAGGAGAGAATAATAAACACCCATGAAGCCACAGGGGAAGAAGAAAACAATACCAAGACCCTTAATAAAAAGAGATCTAAGAAAATAATACAAAATCAACAAAATAACAGAAATAAGCACAAATTTGTCACCATAACTCTGAATATTAATGATCTCAATTGTTTAATAAAAAGACACAGACTTGTAGACTGGGTTAGAAATTAGTGTACATCTTTTAGGTGTCTCCAAGAAACACACCTTACTATCAAGGAGAGATGCTATCTTGGTCTAAAAGGGTAGAAAAAGATATTCCAAACAAATGGCACTAGAAAACAGGCTTATGTAGCTATTTTAGTATCTGAAAAACTAGACTTCAAACTGCAGCTAGCCATAAGAGAAAAATGAAGTTTACTTGATACTTAAGAAAAAAACCCACCAAGAATATATTATAATTCTAAACATACATAGACCAAACTACAAACACTAATGAGTCTAAAGTAAAACATCAACTTCATAAGAATTATAGGTGTGGGCTTTACTACCCCACTCTCCCCAACTGACAGGTCATCCAGAGAAAACCCAGAGAAACATTGGGTTTAAATGGTTATATAAATGAAATGAAATGAAGTTAACAGACATGTACAGAACGTTCCACCCAAACATTAGAGGATACACATTTTTTTCTCTCTAAGTGGTATATGGAAATTTCTCCAAAATGGATTACATATTAGGACACAAACCAAACTTTTTAAAAAAAATTTTTTTTAATTTATTATTTTTATTTTATGTGTGCGAGTGTATTGCCTGCATGTATGTGAGTGCACCTGTGTCGTGCACTCAGAAGAGGTCTTCAGATTCCCCTGGAACTGGAGTTAAGAATGGTTCGTAGCTGCCATGTGGCTGCTAGGAATTAAACCCGGGTCCTCTTCAAGAGCAGTCAGTGCTTTTAACTGCTGAGCCATCTCCCCAGCCCCACACACCAAACTTTTAACAAATGTAGGAAAATTGAAATTGCATTCTATATTCTGTCTGACCATAATGGAATAAAACTAGATATCAACAGCAAGAAAAACTTCTGAAAGTATACAAACTCATAGAAATTAAACAACACACGACTGAATAATGAATGGTCACTAAAAATATCAAGAAGGAAATTTCTTTAAATCTTAGAATTGAGTGAAAATGAAAACTAAATGTATTAAAATTTATAGCACAAAATGAAAGCAGCCATAAAATGAAAGTTTATAGCTCTATGTGCCTATATCAAAAAATTGGAAGCTCTCAAATAGCTTAATGATAACCCTTAAGGCCTTCCTTGGGAAACAGGAACAAACCAAATCCAAAGTCAGCAGATGGAGAAATAATCAAGATCAGGGCAGAAATTAATGAAATAAAAATGAAAAAGATAATACAAAGAATCAGTAAAATGAAGAGCTTGTTCCTTGAAAAGATAAGATTGGCAACAAACCTTTAGCCAAATTAACCAAAAGACAAAGGAGAGTCAAATTAATAAAACTCGATATGAAATTGGAGAGATTAGTAGAACAATGACATTCAGAAAATCAACAGGATATGACTTATATTTTACTAAATTAGAAATCCTAAAAGAAATAGATAAATTTCTAGATACATATGACCTACCAAAATTAAACAACAATGAAGTAAATAATTTAAATATGTCTATAATTGCCATGAAGTTGAAGCAATAATATAAGTTTCCCAACAAAAATAAAGCACTGGACCTGAAGGATTCACTGAAAATTCTTTTAACCACTCAAAGAAGAGTTAACTCCAACACTTTACAAATTATTACATAAAATAGAAAAGGAAGTGGTGATCCCAAACTCTTCTTAAGAAATTAGTATGATGTTGACACCAAAACCAAGCAAAAACACAACAAAACGAAAATTACAGACCAATATCACTGATAAACATAAATGCAAAAAATTTGTTAATAAAATACTGGCAAACCAAATTCAAGGTCACATCATAAAGATCATTCAACATCACCAAATTGGCTTCATTCCATAGATTCAGGTTGGGTTCACTATGCATAAACCAATAAATGTAATTCATCACATAAATGGACTCAAAGAAATTACACAATCATCTCAACAGATGCAGAGAAGACCTTTGACAAAATCTAATACCCTTCATGATAAAAGTCATGAGGAAACTAAGGATGGAGGGAGTGTACCTCAACATAATAAAGGCCAAAACTCCATTACAATCAGATTATGTTAAATGGTGAAAAACTTGAAGCATTCCCACTAAGATCAGTAGAAGATAAGCATCTTTCCCACTTTTAAATTGCATTTAATTGAACTAAATTGAATTCCCATGCCTACTTAATACAGTATTTGAAGAACAGCAAGACAAGAGAAAAAAAAAAGAAAAGAAATGCAAATAGGAAAAGAAGTCAAAGCATCTCCATTTGTAAATCATTTGATTTTGTACATAAGATACCCCAGAGTCCATGAAAATATAAAAATAAAAAGCTCTTAGAGTTGGTAAGCAGTTTTAGAAAAGTGGCAGAACACTAACATGCAAAAATCATATCAATGATGAACAGACAGAAAAATGTCAGGGAAACAATCCCATTCACAATAGTCATCCCATCCGGGAATAATCCCAACCAAGAAAACAAAAGACTTCCATAATGAAAACTTTTAGACACAGAAGAAAGAAATTGAAGATGGAGGAAAGACCTCTTGTGCTCATGAATTGAAAGAATTAATATTGTGAAAATTAGCCACCCTCCCAAAACCAATCTGCAGATGTAATGTGGTCTCAATCAAAGTTCCAGAACCATTTTTCACAGACATAGACAAGGCAGCCTTAAAATTCGTGTGGCAAGACTAAGGACAGCCAAAGCAATCCTTGTCAAAAAGAATGCTGGAGACACCAACTTTCAAGTTATTCTACAAAGCAGTAGTGATAAAACAGTATGGTTCTGGCATAAACAGGTAACCAGATCAAGGGAACAGAACACAGGACCCAGATATGAGCCCAGGCACCTGCAGCTACCTAATTCTTTACAAAGATGACACGCACACACACACACACGCACACACGCACGCACACACACATATGCTGGAGAAAAGATAACTTCTTTAAAAATGGTGCTGGGAAAACTGAATAGCATCATGTAGAAGAATGAATCTAGATCCTCATCTCTGACCTTGTATAAAACTCAAATACAAATGGATCAAAGAACTCAATGTAAGACATAATACTCTAAAACTGCTAGAGAAAAAAGTGACAGGTACAAGTGCATATATAGGTGTGGATAAGAATTTTTTAATAGTTCTCACAGAGATCCACCTGCCTTTGGTTCCCCAGGGATGGGATTAAAAGCATGCACCCCATGCCCACTTGGCTTAAATGGAGATTTTTCAAAACAAGAAACACAAAGACTATTAAACACTTAAAAGTTTTCAGTATCTTTAGCCATCAGGGGAATTCAGACTACCTTAAAATTTCATCTTTCTCCACTTGGGATGGCCATCATTGAGAACACGAGTGACAACAAATGCTGGTGCATTCGTGGGGAAAAGGAGTATCCTTTTATACTGTTTATGGGAGTGTAGAGTAGTGTAGAAATTTTGCAACTCAATCTAGAATATCCTTATAAAATTAGAAATAAACTACCACCTGTAATCACTCCTGGGCATATACCCAAAGGAATCTACATACAAAAATACTTTCACATTCATGTTCATTGACACTCTATTCACAGTAACTAGGAAAAGAATCAGCCTAGATGTTCATCAATTGATGAACAGATAATAAAAATGTGGTGCATACACACAACGGAATTTTATTCGGTGCTAAAGAAAAATGAAACATGAAACTTGCAGTTAAATGAATGAAACTGGAAAATATTATACAGAGTCAGGTAACCTAGGCCCTGAAACACAAACTCTACATGTTCTTTCACATATGTGTATCCTAGCTTTGACTCTTTAGTTCTGTTTGGCAACAATGAGCACCTGATGGAAGCCATGCAAGTAGAAGGAAGTCAGTGTGGCAGGGGAGCCTTAAGGTAAGGGAAAGAGTAAAACACAGGTAAAATCAAGTATAGAAGGGAAATACTGGGAATGGAAAGGGTTAAACAGGGTGAGGAGATCGGGGAGGCAAAGGGCAGGAAGAGGGCTAACCAAAACAAAGGGGGGTTATGAAAAAGCTACACAGGAATTTATTATCTCCTAACCCAATTAAAAGATATAAAAAAGAGATAGGCGGGAGATGCAAGATATATAAGAATCCCAGTTCCAGGGGCTGGAGAGATGGTTCAGTGGTTAAGAGAACTGGCTGTTCTTGTAGAGGACCTGGATTCCATTCCCAACACCAATGTAGAGGCTAACAACCATCCTTAACTCCCAGGGGAATTTTTTGCCCTCTTCTGACCTGTGTGGGCATTGTATGACATGAGTGCACTTATATACATGTACAGAATACACCCATACATAGTAAATGAAAATAATAAATAAGATTTTTTTTTAAAAAAAAATAAAGAATTCCAGTTCCAGGTGTGGCATAATTCAATAGAGTGTTGTTAGTTAGTGTGATGGCTAATCCTGGGTGTCAATTTAACTGGATCTGGGATTAACTGAAATGAGAGAGATCTTCTTAATTGTCTCATATGAAGCTGGAAGACACACCCTAAATGTGGGTGTTACCTTCTGATAGCAGCCTGTATAAAAGGCCATGGCAGAGGAGAACACCTGGCTTCTTGCTGCTTGCCTTCTCTCTTGCTGGTGAGTTCGTCTTGCTGCTGTAGACTGAAGACTAGCTGATCTTTTGGAATTCATCAGCCCTTCAGTGCCAGATTGGGACTACTGAGACATCCAGCCTCGTGGACTCAGCGACTACGGATTCTCAGCCTCTCCAGTGTGGTGCAGCCATTGTTGGACTACTTGGACTCTATCCTACTGTGCACTAAGCTGATAAATGTCTATACATATATTCATTCTACTGGTTCTGTTTCTTTGGAAACCTGACTAATACAGATTGTGGTGCCAGGAGTGGTTCTAGAGAAACAGAATTGAGAGGATGAATTTCTTTAATGGGTTTGTTGGTATTTGGAGCAGGCTTTCCAACTCAGAGTCTTCAGGTAGCATGGAGAGCACTGGAAATCCATGATGTAGACTATTTGAAACAATTATGGAGATAGACACATTTGAATCTCCTAACTCACCTCTTGTGAAGAGCAAGAAATTTAGTGACTCTATACATAAAACATTTGACAATTTGTGGAAAAATAAGAAAAATAATGATACTGGGTGCTGGCTGGTGTTAGGGTCCCAAACAGCAGTAGTTTCCCCGCTCCCCAACAGGGACCTCACCTTGACCTTTGGAGTCAAGGGAAACTAACTCTGCTGAGAAGCAGCCTGCCTCTCCTCTGATCTCTAAAGATAAGATAAGCAGATTCTACCTGTTAACCAGAGATTTTAGAAGCTGTTTATCACAACAAGCTTTTCTCTTATCTTAAGAGAGAAAAAGTAAACACTTCCAGACCCTAATCCCACCTGGCAGACTGAACGGAGCCAGGCTTTTCCTGCTGCCCCCTCCCTGATTTCTCCCCCAAACATTCCCCCCTTCCACACCCTAAAGCCCCCATATATAAAGTCCCAGCTCACAACCCATGGGCGGACATCTTTCCCTGACATCTTTCCCTTCCCTTCCCTTCCCTTCCCTGACATCTTTCCCTTCGCTGACATCTTTCCCTTCCCCAAGGGAAAGGTGCCCTGTGCGAAATAAATCTGTATCCCACTGAGAATTCCATCTGTGCCTTGGTGCCTTCCTCCATCCGTGCCGCCCGCCCGCTCGCTCTCTCCAACATTCCTATCCATCAGATGGTGCCAAAACTGGCTCTTACTTCAAGGGACCTCGCACGTAAAACTTTCAGACTCACTTGTCGTTACTGGCCGCTGCGAACACCACTGATTCGGCATTGAGGTACACTTCCACCCTCTATCTCTCTCCCCTCTCCCATTCCTTTCAGTTCTCTCTCCCTCTCTCCCTCCCCTTTCCCCGTCACTACTCTCTGCCAGTTTTCTTTTCATCTCCTTTCCAATCAAATTTGGTCACTCCTGGACCTCACTCACAGCCACTGGACAGCACTGGTTTCTGCGACCATTGAACTGCCTGGCACAGTTACTGTGTCTGTCCACGCCCACCTGGGAGTCAGACCTGCCTCCCC
>NW_008334003.1:7746743-7747204 GCF_000622305.1 Nannospalax galili
CAATCCATATCAGCCTCTGGGCCCACTACCTTGTTTCCTTATATAAACTTTGGCTCCTACTGGCTGGTCACGCACCACATTGCAGAACCTCTCCTAACTCATTTTTACTCTCTCGAAATCACACCGGTGTGTGGGAGGTTCTGCCCTGCCTTTGACTACAGGACTCTGTGTGGTCACTGGCAGGGACATGCACAACTTGTATTCCCCCCCCCCGCAGTGATTGCAGGATGCTGCCCTGGGGTTCGGGAATTTAACTTGAATCAGCAATAGAAAAAAAGGACGCTTTTCTTTTGTTGCCTGATTCTTCTCGTTCTCGTTTTTACGTGACCTCCTAAGCCAAATCTTTCTCTTCCTGCTTTCTCTCTCACTCACTCTCCCTTTCTCTCTCTCTCTCTCTCTCTCTCTCTCTCTCTCTCTCTCTCTCCCCCCCCTGTCCCCTTTCTCTTTTTTCCTCCCCCCCC
>NW_008334003.1:7749805-7750457 GCF_000622305.1 Nannospalax galili
TCCCATTCTCCGCACACTTTCTCCTTTCCCCTGTACCTTCTTCTCCCCAAGCCAGATCTTTGCCCCTTCCCCCCACTGAAGTCAATCCACACTCCTATCCGCATTCTCTTAAAGGACCCCTCCCTATTTCCCAGCAGATCCCAATACCCAATTGCACTCAAACACCGCTAGACCTTAAAGATTTTTTTTTCTCAATACCCTTACACCCTGACTCTCATAACCTCTTTACATTCACCTGGGAGGACCCTGACACTGGGATGTCTTCCCAACTAACCTGGACTGTCTTGCCCCAGAGAGCTATGAAAGTCTTAGATCAGACACGCAGCATGGCCGTGAAGCAGCTTCAAAGCCCCAATGCCTCCCGCAGCAGCTTCTCTTGTGATCGCATTCTCACTTTATCAGTTAATCTCCTGAGAAACTTCTCTAATACTAATGTCTCCACTTGCTTTCTCTGTGCCCCCCTGCAGGGCTCACTTCTCCTCCCTCTCCCAGTTTACAATGTTACTCCACAGGCCACTACTCAGTGTTCTCGGGAACTTCTAGTACAGGAGCCCATGCTTGCCCCTCCCCTTTTTCTTAACAAAACAGAGTGTTGGACCCAACAAACCTCTAAATGCCCACACTCATCAAGCCAAGATGTCACAATTAAGGA
>NW_008334003.1:7751461-7754880 GCF_000622305.1 Nannospalax galili
TGCTATTGCATCTACTGGTTTGAGGACTGAGTTATTGGGGTGCGACCTCCCGTGAACGTAGGGTACCCCAGTCTGGGGGGGGGGTCCTACATTTGGGGGCTCGTCCGGGATTCGGTCGCCCCCCAGACCCATTTCCTCAGATCAGCAGGAGGTAAGAATATTTGTTTTGTGGTTTGTCTTGGTCTTAATGTCTGTCAGTCATTTTCTGCTCTGGGAACGTTCCATCTGAACAGTTGTGCCTGTACAGGACCTGTAAGTCTGCATTCTGGGAACCAGCGGGAGTGGCAGACCTGCCCAGAGACCCCAGGTTCTGACATTCTGGCCCTAGTGACCAGAGTGATCTGAAGTGAGGAAGACAGTGTCTCCTCACCATGGGAGAAGGGAGATTGGCTTGGCTACTCCCCTCCCAATCTGTACTTTCAGTTTTGAGTCAGGAAGCACACCGAGGATTTTTGTTGTTTATCTGTGTCTGTATTTGGGAATCCTGAAAGTAAGAATGGTGAGCACCGTGTGTGTCTGGGTGTAAGAAGGACAGGTCCACTTGAATGTGATGTAGCACGGTGTGTGTGTGCGTGCTTGATGATGTATTAGTATCTCAAAAGGGGAAGGTCTGGTTTTGTATTTTTCTCCACACTCTCTATTTTAAGCCTTCCCTGTCTTCTCTTCTCTTTTATTCTTGGCCCAAGTCTTCACGAGGGACCGTTAAAGGCGAAGGAGCAATTGAGGTTTTCTGGTCAGGGCCACTCCCTGACGTAAACCAAAGGCTCTTAGCCCTCTTGGCAGACCCCGACTGCCCACACAGATGGAGACAGGACGGTCTTTCTATATCTCCCTTTCTCTCTCTCTCTCTCTGGCCACTAAAAAGCCCCGCGGGCACGGGTCAAGCAAGTAAGAGCCACAGGGCGATCGCCGCCAAAAGACTCCTGTGAAAGGATAAGGGGGTCCCAGGCATGAATCCCAGATAAATTCACATCCCCCGCAGAAGAAAAACTGGGCACCGATAGGTACTTGTCCACAAGCACACTCACTGATCATTATTGTTTGGAGTGGCATCTGTATCTCTCTCTCTCTCTCTCTCTCTCTCTCTCTCCTTCTCTCTTTTTCCCTTTCTCCATTTCTCTCCTAAAGTCCTTCACCATGGGTCAATCACTAATTACCCCTTTGAGTTTAACTCTAGAACACTGGAAGGAAGTTATAGAACGAGCCCGTAATTTGTCATTAGAGGTCCAGAAGAAGAAGTGGCAGAGTCTCTGTTCCTCTACATGGCCCTCTTTTGAAAAAGGATGGCCAAAAGATGGGACTTTTGATCTTGCTACTATTTTTCAGGTTAAGGAATACATTTTCCATCCAGGCACACATGGGCGCCCGGACCAGGTGGCCTACATAGTCACCTGGGAAGACTTGGCTCGGAATCCCACATCTTGGGCACGACCGTTCCTACCTCCTCGGGGAACCGGAGAGAATGATCAAGGACCCCCTATCCCTTCTGCTCCCCTAAGTCTCACTTCCTCCCTCCTGCTCCTTCAGTCTTCCTCTGAGAAGAAGAAGCAAAAGCCAGTCCTCCCCAAGGACCAAGCTTCCCTAACCCTCCTTGATCCCCCACCTCCCTATCCTCCTGCACAGGCACCTCTACCCCAAGAACTACCTCATCCATCTCCTGATTCCACTGAACCCAATCACTCCTCCCCACCATCTAGTAGACTCCGCCTGAGAAGAGATGGAGGGGGCCCCTCTGATGGAACCGGGACTGCCCAGTTTCTTCCTCTCCAAACTGTAGGGGATCAGATCCAGTATTGGCCTTTTTCAGCCTCTGACTTGTATAATTGGAAAGCTCACAACCCCTCTTTTTCTCAGGACCCTCAGGCTCTAACTGCTTTAATTGAGTCTATTCTTCTTACCCACCAACCCACCTGGGAAGATTGCCAACAACTCCTCCAGGCACTCCTAACCACAGAGGAGAGACAACGAATCATCCTGGAAGCCCAGAAAAACGTCCCCGGGCAGGATGGGAGACTTACTATGCTCCCAAATGAAATAGACGCAGGATTTCCTCTGACCAGAACCAATTGGGATCCTGAAACCATGGCAGGTAGGGAGCATCTCCATCTTTATCGCCAGACTCTGTTAGCAGGTCTCAAAGGGGCCGGAAGGCACCCAACCAATTTGGCAAAGGTACGTGCTATAACCCAGGGAGAAAATGAAACCCCCGCAGGATTTTTAGAATGTCTGATAGAAGGATATTGGATGTATACTCCTTTTGATCCCACAGCCCAGGAGCATCAGACAGATCTTATTATGGCCTTTATAGGACAATCAGCTCCTGATATTCGTGGTAAGCTCCAGTGGCTAGAAGGCCTACAGGGGTACTCTTTACAAGATTTAGTAAGAGAAGCTGAGAAAATTTATAATAAGCGAGAGACATTAGAAGAAAGGGAGGACAGAATCAGGAAAGAACAGGAAGCTAGGGAAGATAAGAGAGAGAAAAAGAGAAATAAAGAGTTAAGTCGTATTTTGGCCACAGTAGTTCAGGGAACAGGACCAGGTAGGGACCTGGGAGACAAAAGAAGACCTCGAGTGGACAAAGATCAATGTGCCTATTGCAAGGAGAGAGGACATTGGGCTCGAGAATGCCCAAAGAAGCTAAATAGACTTCAAAAGAAGACAACCCCAGTCCTGACCTTAGGGGACTAGGGGAGTTGGGGCCAGGAGCTCCCCCCGAGCCCAGGGTAACTTTAAAGATAGGGGGGCAATTGACCACCTTTATGGTAGACACAGGAGCTCAACATTCAGTCTTGACAACAACCAAGGGACCCATGAGTTCCAAAACAGCCTGGGTCCAAGGGGCTACTGGAGGGAAAACATAGAGATGGACCACAGAAAGAAAAGTGGACCTCAGTACAGGACAGTTCTCCCACTCGTTCTTACTGGTCCCAGACTGTCCATATCCTCTTCTTGGGAGAGATTTACTCTCTAAGATGGGAGCCCACATCCACTTTACTAGGAAGAGAGCTACTGTACAAGGAAAGGATGGAGCTCCATTACAAGTATTAACCCTGCAACTGGAGGACGAACATCAGTTATATGAGGGGCCGATAACAGAAACTCCCAGTATATCTGAATGGCTAAGCAAAATTCCCTTGGCATGGGCCGAGACAGGAGGCCCGAGACTGGCATGCAACCAGCCTCCAATAGTGGTCACACTAAAACCATCTGCAACTCTGGTTTCAATCAGACAATACCCTATGAGCAGAGAGGCCTGAGAGGGAATCAGACCCCATATTCAGAGACTTTTACAAATAGGCATACTTCGCCCCTGCCAGTCCCCTTGGAATACTCCGTTGCTCCCCGTAAGGAAGCCAGGAACAAATGACTATCGACCTGTCCAAGACTTGAGAGAAGTCAATCAGAGGATAGAGGAT
>NW_008334004.1:0-460 GCF_000622305.1 Nannospalax galili
GATTAAAGGGGCCAATATAATTTCTTAAGAATCCATATGCATAGCTAAAGTCTCCATAACAAGCAACAATGCCAGACAGGTGATACCTTCTTTTGAGTTTTTGGCCAGGGTGGCCAAAGGGACTCCCAGGTAGTAACCCAGCATAGAACTGGGAAAATGAACAGCAGATCTCAATCTTATCTAAAGGAATATTGACAACTGATTGCTGCTAGAGGAGGAACAGCTGACCCTCCTAAAACAAAGACCTCTAGATCGGCTGACTACATTCACCAGTAGGGCAAGTAGTGGGGAATGGCTGGAGGTGCCGACAACACAGCAGACAGTAGGAGGGATATCAGAGTATAAGGGCTCTAGTCGGGGGAGGGAGGCTATGGGAGGGTACCATCTGGGTAGTGGGTATGTAGTTGAATAAGTTGGTTTGGGGTGTTCTGTGTGATACACATACACACACACACACACA
>NW_008334005.1:0-19122 GCF_000622305.1 Nannospalax galili
ATTAAGCAGAAGCAGCCACACAGCCTGTTCATATAAAAATGAACAATGGGGGCTGTAGAGATGGCTCAGTGGTTAAGAGCACATATGGATCCAAGTCCAGTTCTCATGCCAGGTGGTTCACAACAATCTGTAACTCTGGCTCCAGGGGATCTGACACCCTCCTGTGCACATACCCATACAAAGACACATAATTAAAAATAAATAAATGCTTTTTAAAGAATGGATGATGCCTCTAGGTGGAGCTATACGTTTTTAGCTTTGAAGCCTCACTCAAAGCAAAGGTTCTGCAATTGAGTCAGCCAGTCTTTTGAACTCAGGGGCAGTCTTCCATTAATGTACAGTAGGCCTTTCTTCTTGGCTGATAAGGGTGTTGTGTGACACTATTCCTGGGGAGACATGAACAAACATCTATTCAACCCAGACAGGGGACTGATGACAGATCAAAGTAAGGATACCATGAAAGTCCAGCTTGGTGAACAAATGAGCTTTGTTGGGGTTACATACTAAATATGGGTGAGGGGTTACAGAAACAGAAGTGATTTGAAGACGGTTACACCACCAAAATCCTATCCCAACATAAGTCACAGATCACAAAGCTGAAAACTTGGAGCATACTGCACAACTTACAGGCTTCAACAGGGAGGACAGTTTCTCTTCTAAGCAGCTCAGCTGACCTGTCTCTTTAAAACAGCTCAGCTTGTCTCAGACTATTTCTCTGCTCTCCTTTTTTATTTCTCTGCTCTCCTTTTTACTTGTATAAGCTTAGGGAGGGAGGAACTTAGTGCATCTGGTCAGTTTCAGGGACTTCCTGAAGCTTTTGAGTTGTTTACAGTGCTGAGTTTAAGAGCTTCCCTGCAGAAAGCCATTTTTTTCATTTTACTTTGAACCCTTCCTGAGACTAAATGAGTTTTCCTACAGGATAGAATGCTTCCCCTCCCTTTAGAACATCCTGCATCTTGGAGAGCTTCCCTTCAACATGGAATGTTTTATCTCAGAGGAAATTGCTAGGCAATAAGTGGACATCTTCTAATGTTTTCACAGGGCCTTCCAGCATGCATATCTGGGCCCTAATTCCTTTAAGGACTCTAAGACCATACCAATAATCTCATTTAACCTCAATCACCTCTTTAAAGACCCAATTTTAAAAATACATCATATTCTGAAGAATTTGGGGTTAGGGTTTGTGATGATCAGCTTTGTCACCTTGCTATAATCTAGAATGACCTGGGCAGAATCTCAATGAGGGATTATCTACTTTGGGTTGACCTGTGAACAAGTCTGTGGGGGCAGGGGTGTGTTAAGTTAATTGATGTGGAAATATCCAGCCCATTGTGGGTGACACCATTCCCTAGGCAGGGGGTCCTGAATTATATGAATGAAAAAAATCAAGCTGAACACCAACAAGTGAGTGTGCATGCAATCACTCTCTCTGCTCTTGACTGTGGATATCATGTGACTAGCTGTTTGAAGTACCTGCCTTGACTTCCCCACAATGATGGACCGCAACCTGGAATTGTAAGCTGAAATAAACCCCTTTATCTCCCAAGGTGAAAAAAAATATATCATTGCAAATTCCAGATAAAACTGAAAAGAAAACTAGGATGATCTAAGCTGAATGAAGGACATATTTTGAGACAGAGACTGAGCATGATGCTTAGAATATGCTTTTTGGATGTATTCTGGAAACATAACATACAGACAATTACTATAAACCTTTTTGATAAACAAAATCCTACATAGCATAGTTTTCACAGTTTCATAGCATCATATAGAATAGTGAATACAAGGGACGAAAATGAAACTGGGGATTTATTAAACTTTGGGGATGCCGTGAAAGTCTAACAAGGGAAGAAATTGCCAGGCAGAGCTTTGCTAAAGATGACACATTCAAGCTCAGCTTTGCTGTATGAATGGGGTTGCCAAAGGCATTATGGGTAGGGGACACACATAGAGTATGTGACCTTTTCCAAAGTAATGCTTAGGGGCTTAGAGAGTTCCTGAGATGATTATGAGGAGGGTTACAGATAGTTCCATGTTGTGCTCAGCAGCAGTACAGGTAAATAAAAGGAAACAGTAAAACTGGAAGTTCATACACACTTAATTATCCTTGGTTCTGTACTAAAAATAAGCCAGGCTTCATCTTAATGTTAATTATGACAGTGAATTACAAATTTGAATGATCTGATTACAAATTTGAATGATCAAGATGAAAACTCGATGTAAATTGTTTAGTATGGTTCAGATAGGATGATAAATGAGTTGCAGTGAACACTGTTAAATCCACACAACAGATTTTGAAGTAGTGAATTCCTTTTCTTATATATTAAAAAGATGAGGACCATATGGGTGAATTAAGAGCTCTCTCTCATTTAATGATGAGTATTTGTGTCCCACACAATTCTTTTATATCAAATACGTTGTTCTTTATATTTGGGCTTTATTCAAGAAAAATTTAAGGAAGGGCTTAGCAGTAAGAGCATAATCTAAGCCAATATCCTGAGTATTAACACAAAGGCATGTGGTTTAAAAGCCAAATAAAATATTTTTTTAATTGGAAATTTTCTTCATAGAGAGGTAGTATAATATTTAAAGAATTGTTGCTTCAAGTGAAAAAATTAACTCTAGGTTCTCTAATCTGGTAGAGAACAAAGTAGAATTTCTTGAAAGTAATTTATCTCAAAGATAACTTCTGTAAATCTCTGGGATTAAAAACTAATTGGAAAGCTTTAAGCTATAAATTTTAACTGAACACAGAAGGAAAAAAAACTTGAAAATAAATTGAACAGTTTGGTGAGACATGTGCTTAATCAAGCTGATGTGCACCCTGCGGGGGAAAAAATACAATACTAAAGGCTAACACAAATGTTTGCAGAGCACTTTCACACAGATGCACTGTAGAAGGCTAATGATGGTGAATATTGTCAGAGTAAGACTTTTCAAGTGAAAAGCACTTCTCTCATAAGGAGTTCAGAGAGTTATGCAGCCGTTAAAACATTAGTGCTAGCCATATCCCAGAAAACAGCAAATATTTAGAGTTTGCAGTGGATAATAGAATTATTCGAATTTGTATAATATGCAATGAAATTAGAACGGCAACTTGCATCCCTTCATGTATATTTGTCAAACATTTCTCGAAAATAGTAGAAATCCTTCAAAATATTAGCATAAAGGACATCCAGGTTTAATCCTTTTTCTTCAATTTCATTTTTCTGTTTATTGCATAAATATTAAAAGATAGAAAGATTCCATTGAACAAATGAATGGCCTATGTCTTATGCATCATTTTCTTACTAATTTATTAACATTTTATATGTTTATTTTTATCTCCATATCTAAATCTCATTTTTTCCTCTTTCCTGATATATTTTTAAAAATTACAAACATGAATCCTTATACTTTTCAATATTTCTGTAAACAACTTTCCAAAATAAAATGTTCTTAAACAGTCACACTTTCATTATCACACTTGCAAACTTAGCACTTTATCATATAATATGCAATCTTCTCCATTTTTATTAATTTATTATTTACAGTGTTGTTTTTAAGTGAAGACCCAATCAGTTTTCATTTGTTGCATTCAATTGTTGTTTCCAGAATTTTATTTTTTTCTGTTTTATTTTATTTTTAAGAAAATTTATTGCTCTGTACCCCAAGCTGGCTTTGAACTCATATTCTTCCTGCCTGTACATGACAGGTCAGTTTCAAATCATGAGTACCTTGGAACAGACTCAAGTCTAATGAGACTAGATTTAGAATGTCCCACATTTTGCAAGTGCCTTAGTATTTGCTTATGGCATTTTTAACCTTGTTCTTCCAAAGTATATTTGCTGAAGCTTCTTCTTTGACTCATATTGATAATGTTGTCAAGTGTCCTCTGCAGTTGTTGTGATTCCCTTCCTTCATCAGTCAGTAAACACATCTGATCCCCTCACTGACCATGACTGTAATTATTGATCTCTGTGTGAGCATTTCCATGTCATCAATTACATAACGTACATAGTAATGTTTTCTGTCCCCAAAGCAAGCAAATCTCTATATTGGTATACCAATTCTCACAAAAAATGACAGAAAGGTGGTAAATAACTTTTATCTTTTTATAGATATCACTTTGAAGTCAAACTTATGAAAGTTTTAACTGTTAGCATTTTTTTTTCTTTTTTCTTAAATTATCTTAAATGCAGCTATTAGCAATCCCCGACAGCTGACTCCTTTGTCTTCTGACATCACCTGTTAGGCCTAGAGTTTCTCTGTCCTTTGCTGAATAGGATGCTCCAGGTTTGCCTTGCACTTTCTTGGGCTTAGTCTTGAAAGCAGCCATTTCCTTAATAAGGTAGACAGTTTAGACCCCTGTGGGTGAGGAAAGAAAACACATAGGAGACTTATACAGGAATATCTTTTATGTGAAGATAAAATTTATAGAAAAATACAAAAACTAATTACCTACCAGAAGATAGGGAAAGGTGTTAGCTGTAGGCAAGGAAATGAAATATATATTCTCATGTACTTTTGATTTTATAAAACATAAATTATCTATATTTATCTAAATGTTTACTTTGGATTCGAAAGACAAACAGAATTCTTGTCTAAATTTGAAAGAAGAAAAAGAATAATTAAAATCTGAATTAATTGGGTTGTGTGTCTGAAAATTCTTCCAAAAACATCTCTTCAAAAGCTGGAGTCTAAGCATCATCCACTTGAATATGGGCAATCTTGGTTGCTTACTTCTAATAAATGATTACAGATGGAGGTTATAGGCCATACTGTTTGTCACAGATTTATTCTTGTTCTCTTCCTATATGTTCTTGCTACCAGTTGAATTTTCTTAAAAGAATTTCACTCATCATCCTGTGAGACATCATGCTTTAAGGAAGCCAGAAGCAGGAGTTGGGGATGTAGCTCAACTGGTAGAATATTTGATTAGTATTCACAGAGCCCTGGGTTTGATCACCAGCATCACATAAAACCAGGCATTTTGGTGCACATCTATAATCCTAGCAATTGGATGGTTGAAGAAGGGGGATCAGAAGTTTAAAGCTAGGCTAGGATACATGAGACCTTCTGTTAAAAACAAACACCTCCCCGTACAAACAAACAAACAAACATTAAAAAAATACTGATAAACTGAGAGGCAAATTGGAGAAGTATTGGTTTTTGAGAAAACAGAAAAATCAGCTCTAAAAGACTAGATTGTCTTAGGGTTCACAAGATGGAGCACAAGACACATCTTTTGAATCCTTTTGATGATTGCACGTGGTAGGGATTGAGTGCATTTATACTACTTTCCATACTCCTTGATATTCCACAAATCATATTTCCTATCTGACACTGAGAGACAATTGAGAGCAAAGCACAAGATGGTTGATCAGTGATGTTTTTGAAGAAAATTACTGAGAACAAGGTGGGGAAGTTGTTTGAATAAAAATGGAGTCATGCTATGCTGGAGTCCAGCTCCAGCTGAGCCCGGGGCCTGAAGGGGTGAAGGTAACTGTGGCGGTAGAAATGACTATACCAGAAACCACAATTGCAGTTCTAGTAGAGGCTGTTGACTGATGCGCTCGGGGGAAGTCAGCCCGAATATCTTCTTTCTTTTTCTACTTCTCTCTCTACTTCTCTTCTGAAAGCAGCCTTCTACAACCTTTATTTGTGATTAGAAAGCTTACAATAGCAGTAAAGCATCAGACCATAAATTAAACCATGAGTTTGCACAGTATTTCTCAGTGTACAATATTTTTCAGTAATCAAGTAAAAGGAAAGTACAAAGTTCAATGATTAACCTTTTCTTAATATAGCCAAGCAATGTCGTCATTGTTATCTTTATAGCCTTGCGGTTTCTCTTTTACCACATAAGTGTAAGACAGCCTGTCCCCACTTGCCTTTGAATTCTTTGCATTTAATATTTACAGGTAGGCGTGTATATTTGAGAGAATTGTTTTTCTCATGGGAATGGGAATAACCAACTCTTTATTGTCTAACCAATATTCCAATTTCTCTTTTTCTTCTCCCTTTTGCTATTTTTTCCTGAACGTTTTGTACTCTTTGAGTCATATGATTATTTTCTCTATTTTATCCTTTATTATTTTGTTGCCATTTATCTTTAAGGGCTTTTTGAATCGCTTTTAGTCTTTGTAAAAGAATAGGCAATTTTTCTTCAGAGGTCATGCACCACCACCTTGTTACTGACCTTTTTACTGACTTAGCTAATCTTTCTATCCAAGAGGGAGTTTCCCTAAGCCACATAGTTTTTCTTTATACCAAAATTTAGTTTCAATAGTTCCTTGTTTAGGGTTAAAGTCATAAACTCCTGTAAAAGGCAGCAGGGCATCTATTGCATGCTATCTTTTCCTTTTGGGGGAAACCAGGCCTCATTATTAACCACAAATGCAGGTCCAAACGAGATTATAGTCATAGGAGGAAGTCATCTATCTTATTACATTCATTTTGTTTCGGTAACATAATAATTCTACTAAAGGCAGAGATTTCCCCATTTTAGTTTCCCATTCCATCATCAGAGTTGGTTATCAAAATACTTAAAGAAGAGAAGGTTATACAAGTTACAAAAACCAGGAGGAACTGGGGAAGGGATGCCCACCACGAGATTATAGTCATAGGAGGAAGTCATCTATCTTATTACATTCATTTTGTTTCGGTAACATAATAATTCTACTAAAGGCAGAGATTTCCCCATTTTAGTTTCCCATTCCATCATCAGAGTTGGTTATCAAAATACTTAAAGAAGAGAAGGTTATACAAGTTACAAAAACCAGGAGGAACTGGGGAAGGGATGCCCACCAAAAGAGCAGCAGTCACCGGCTTTCGGCTGGAACTTTGTCAAACAGTACTCTTGCCAAGAACCACAAAACTCTTGGATCCAGCAAGAACCATCTATAGACTTGATGCAAGAAATCTGCTAGGCTTGCAACTCTTGTGGAGAAGCCCACACTCATGCCCTTATGCTTCTTTCTTTCCCAGTGCTTCCTTTTTTCCACATGATTCTCATGTTTAAAGTCAATATTACAATGTCAACGAATAAAAATTCTAGCTCTGCTTCATTAAAAAAATTAGTGGTCTGATACTCTATAAGATTACCTGGGCTAAGTATTCTTCCTGATAAAAAGGAATCCTGTAAAATAATACCAAGAAATTTAGTCTAGATGCACACCAGGAGCACAGACAACTCATAGGAGGATTGAGGAACAGCTAAGAGTTAAGGCAGAGGAAGAGCAGAGAGAATCACATTTAGAAAAACTCAGAAGAGCTGGGTCATGAAGTCACTAGAGCAGTACGCACTGTATGTCCCCTTGACAAATGGAGTGGGTCACAAGAGCTGCTGCTGAGCTAGGGAAATTAATGCTGAGGTGCTGCAATTGTTGTTAAACCCCAAATAGCAAGGACTATGACTTTGGTTCTTTATGAGAACTGATTCTTTGGCCCTAGATGCACTTTTCTTTGTTTTTTTACACTTTTATGTTTATCTTAGAACAACCCCATCACTGAGAATTGCATAAATGTATCTTTTCCTTGGCAAACTGAAAGATGCTAACTAAAAGAGGATCCTTCACCCAGCATGGCTTTCCACACACTTTCCACTGCTCTGTGTGCCTTTTACTGTCTTTCTCAGAAAGAAAACATTGCTTCCAGTCTTGCTAACTCTGGCCTGCACATAGAAGAGAGATGATACTTTCAAACCATTAGTGTCTCTTTATTAAGGAACTAATAATACTCCAGGATCCATGTTCTGGGAGGATCTAAGTATGTCTAATGAGGGAAATGATCACAAGTTTTTAATTACAATGTAACATTGTGGTGACAGTCAGAACTAGAGTTGTGACATCAATCCTAAGGGAAATAACGCCGTTAGTGGGTCAGGAGAAGTTTAACAGAAGCAGTAGTATTAGCAAGAGGAGATGGATACATTGATAATAAACAACAAAGGGTATTGTTAGACAAAGACATACTAAGAATTACAAAACAATAGAAGAAGCATATTATTTTGTGTGCATAAATATATGTGCTTCATTTATGGGACTAAGCACAAGAAAGGTAGAGTCTTCAAATTATTTTAAATCGCCTGGATAAGATACCTGTAAAACAAAAGTTTCTACCACTTTCAGGGGCTTAGCAGGTAAAGTGCTTAGTATACAAATCTGAACACTGATGTGCAGATCTTCTGAACTCACGTAACAATTGGGCAGCCACGGTGGCCCGCGTGCAACCCCAGAGCACTGAGAGAAAAAGATGAGGATTCCCAAGAACAAGAGCAAGCTGGGTAGGTAGACTAGTTGAATCAGGAAACTCGTTAGTAAGAACCCTTGCCTCAATACATAAGGTGGAGAGCAATCAAGGAAGACACCTAGGATTCAATTCTGGACTCAACATACATGTGCAAGCATACTCTTGCACACACATACACACACCAGTACAGACACATACGCAGACACATACACACTTGCACACCACACGCACATCACACACACACACCACACACACACACACACACACACACACACACAGTTTAGCCTAAAAAAGAACCCCCTACCCTTTCAGACCATTTATTCAATATGCACTGATTTGATTGTGTAATACATAAATTTAATTGTCGATTGATGGCAATTTTGTGAAGTGTGTCATAAATAATTTCTCTGTGGTTATTGATATAGTAATTACATGAGTAGATATGTTATTCTCATGCTACCACACACACACACACACAGTTTAGCCTAAAAAAGAACCCCCTACCCTTTCAGACCATTTATTCAATATGCACTGATTTGATTGTGTAATACATAAATTTAATTGTCGATTGATGGCAATTTTGTGAAGTGTGTCATAAATAATTTCTCTGTGGTTATTGATATAGTAATTACATGAGTAGATATGTTATTCTCATGCTTAATTTCATCATAGTTATTTTGAATATTATGTCATGACTTTTTATAAATCTATTTTAGTTGGCTCCATCTGAAGCAATGTATTGATTTTGATGATAAAGTCCAGATGATAGAGAAAATCAGATTATTAAGCATTGTCTTTTAAGCATGGGAGTTTTATAGAGAGATCCTAAAGAGATATGAGGGTTAAATGATTTTACCATGCCACACAAATTCCAGACAATTTCAGCAGATTTAGGTCATGAATGACCTGCAGCTGCATCTGAGACACGTTGCCTCGTTTATACTTCCAAGTTATACATGGAGTTTTTCTTAATTTCCTTTCCAATTGTTGGGACAAAACACTTACAAAAGCAACCTAGGGGACAAAGGGTGTCCTCACAATTCCAAGTTCTAATCTATCATTGCCTGAAAGTCACAGTAGCAGGACCTTTGAGCTGCCGGCAACACTGCATTCACACTTAACAACAGAGAAGAATGAGTTAATGCTTGCTAGTGCTTGGCACACTTTCTCCTGTTTCACACAGTCCAGGAGGTAAATATAGAGGCTGAAACCACTTGCTTTTAGTCTGAGTCTTCCCATAGCAAAATATCCAGACAATCCCCAACAGACATGCCAACAGGCCAAACTAATCTAGACAAGCCATCGTTGAGATTCTCTTCCAGGTGATTCTAGATTGTGTCAAGTTGACAAACTATCAGAGTCTATGATTGGTCAGTCATGAAGAAACTTTTGGAATGAGAGATTTTTGGAGGGTTTTATTGGAACATTGTTGAGTTTGAGATACCTAAAGATTCTCCTACTCCCTAGTCTGGCCTTTATCTTAAAAGAAGTAGGAGAAGAAAGGAGTTTCAAAAGAATGCCCATAAAGTTCAAACCAACCCCTAGAATTTAGAGGAAACAGAACTGAGCCAGGCTTTTGGTGACAGAAATGTTGAACTTTCCCGTAACATTAGCAGAATAAGAAAGCGCTGAGACTGTGGTGTTTGCCAGAAAATGCGTTATATGTTCCTGTACCACACTGAATATTATGGAAGTTGCTGAATATGCATCATTTTAAATAATTTTGGTTGCTGAACTTAATTAGTAGCTGTAAGGAAATACAGAGAAGTTACAGGTAGTCAGATGGATAATTGTGTCAAAGAAAAGTTTTACTTACTATTTTTCTCATTGTTGTGACCAATTAGTTGTAAGAACCAACTTCAGAAAGGAAGGGTTTATTTTTGCTCCTGGTTTGAGGGTGTCCAGGACAGGCATGGGTCAGGAGCAGCTTTCAGCTGTGGCCTCAGGAGCATGAGGCTGCTCACTTGCTTTTCAGTGGACCAGGAAGTAGAGAAAAGGGAATGTTGGCTTGATCCGTTTGATCCGTTTCTTCCTTCCGTTAAGACTAGGAGTCCAGTCCACAGCATGGTGCTGCACACACATTCAGGGGAGGGCTTCTTTTTCATTTGGTCATCTTTAAAGATGCCTTCAATGTCCTTTCTATAATGTCCTAGGCAGTTTGTAATTCAATCAATTTAACGATCAAAATTAAGCATCAAAATAAGTCTGGGAGAGCTGGGAATGATGGCACACACCTCTACTCTCAGCACTTAGAGGCAGGGAAAGGCAGATCTCTTTTAGATGAAGGCCAACCAGCTTGGCCTACATAGTAAATTCTAGGAGTTCTAGGCCAGTTGGGCAGTTGGGGCATAGGAAGCCCTGTTTCCAAACAGATAGATGATAGATAGATAGATAGATAGATAGATAGATAGATAGATAGATAGATGATAATTAACAAATAAATAAATAATAAATAAAATAGGTAAGACTGGGAATAGCTTTAGCAGGTGTCCTCTGAGTATTAAAAAATACAGCAGAGACTAAGAAGCTTGGCACATCTGAATTAGAATGGAGCTAGTAAACTTTAGAGAACAGCTTGGTCACCCTTGCTGTTTGTTGCCAGGTGTGATATATCTGAAGCAATTAAGGTGGTATCAAAAGGAATGGAATAGAGCTTAGATGTAAACTCATACACATTTAGCATATTTGGAGTCTGATGAAACATCATGATAGGTTGTTGAGAAGAGAAGAGAAAAATCAAATATGATGCTGGAAACAGTAGTTATTTATAGGAATAAACAGAATGCTAACCAGTACTGTGTAAAACCTAAGGAAATCTCAGTTTCAAATAATGTTAAAGGGAAAATCATAGAGTATATAAGAAAAGATTGAGAAGATCCTACTGAAAGAATGATTACTAAAAATATCAGAAAACAGTAAATAATAATTCTGACAACAGTAAAACTTCTATTCATTGAAAGATGCATGCCTTCAATCCCAACACTCAGGAGGCAGAGGCAAGCAGATCATAGTGAGTTCCAGGCCACCTGGGGCTACAGGGAGACCCTGTCACAAGAAGACCAAAACAATGTCATAAATACAGTTAAGAATGAATGAAACCATCAAGATAGAGGGTATTCACAAGACAAGTGACAAAATTCACCAATACGCTGTAAAATTCTCATAAAGTAAGAAGGAAAAGTAAAGAGCTCAAAAACTGATAGGTTATTTCTGTCCACACCTAAATAACGAGGAACTCACTTCAAACATCTGTCAGCATATCCAAGAATATTCATCTTCAGAGACTATCAGGAAAACAGGATCTGGTATGTAGAAACAGCCTCACTGAATTCCCCAAAGATAAAATTGCACACTGGTTTGTTGTCAAGGACATGACCCGATGGGAATTCCCAAAGCATGAGGGAATCATGCAGTGCTGTAATTATTTTGAGGAAGGATTTTGACATTGATTAGATAGGCAGAATGTAAACATATCACACGGATCAGTAAATTCCCATCTGGGTGTCAAACTCTTTGACTTACATCAGAAGGCGAATCCAAAGATTCATAGCAATTTCTAATTGTCTTCAGCTAGAAACAAGAACTTTCCTTGAACGAATGGAAACAAAACAGTCTATAACCTTAATGCATCATAAAATAAAGCAATAAAATTAAACAAACTACTCACAACAATATAGATGAATCTCATGAAAACAATACAGAGAAAAATATAAAATATGAACTATCGATAGCATTAGTATAAAGTGGAAAACCTTGTGATGCTATATTATTTAGAATACAGGTATATATTAAGAAAAGAAAAATAAAACATAGGGTACAACTGAGACTGTGGTTATATTTGTGAGGAGAGAGGATGTTGAAGCAAGGAAAAAATAAGTGGGAAATATGAAGCATTTTTTATAGGGAGTGATAATGATTGAATAGCTGTTTCCTTTAAAATCCTTTTAATATATTATATATATGTTTTTTAGAGATGTATGTATTACACAATTTTAAAATCCATACATAGCATTAATGTATGCAGAGAATATAAATTGATTATCAGAAGCAATATCCTCTTATACTAGTTGATAGTCATGATTCATGGCTCAGACTTGCTAGGTATGAGCAACATTTGATACCTGTAGAAGATGGAAGACTATGTGGATCAATACGGACACATCTGCTGTAAGTGCTCATTCATTCACTCTATTTTCTTCTCTTTTAATTAACTGTCACAGTAACAGCATCCACTAAGCCCTTCAAAGCTAGCAGAGTAAATTGACAAAGTCATTAGTGCCTTGGGTATGGTTGGGCTTTATGATTTCATAGGTATGGACACCTTGCTCATCTACCAAACCTTCATCATGAAATCAGTTTCTATTGTGTTTGAACCTTTACATACTTACATCAATTATGTCATTATTGTGTTTCACAGGTTCACAGCTAGGTAAGACTGCTGATTACTTTTCTCCCTGGGTAGCATGCATAGCAACTGTCAGCACTATGAAAGCTAGCAAATGGGAATGAAGTTTCCAGGTCTCTACCAGCTTGATTACTACATGTCCTCTGACCCAAGTATGTGGTATGTTCAGCAATGGGGTCTTACCATTAAGTTCTGTGGAGAAGTCAAGAGCAATGACAATAGTTTGAAATGTTTAAGTGATCTATAGAACTCCACTGATGAGCCATTCACAAGGAGGGTATCCATAACTGACAATGGGGTTTTAATTTGATAATCTATTGGGTAGACTATGCATTGTTTCTCCTGTTATAGGGTGACTGAATTTAAACTAGCAATGCCCATAGTCCAGAAGAAGACATCTGTTGCCCTGGAATTGGAATTTTGGATAGTTGTTAGCTGCCATGTGGGTGCTGGGATTCAAAGTGGGTCTTCCGCAAGAGCAGTCAGTGGTCTGAACTGCTGAGTCATCTCTCCAGTTCCATGATTTTTTCTTTTAAAAAAGTCATTATTTAAATGGATAATTGCATAGGTGGTATGTACCATTTCTCAAATTCCTCACATATTATGTTCATCCATATTTCCACTCCATATCATTTCATTTTGTTTTATTTTCCTATTATTGGTGTTACTATGGATGGGAACTAGGGCCTAGCTCATGCTTGGTGAAAGCTCTAAAACTGAGCCATAACCTCAGCCTTCCATTTCAAATCATATTCTATCTGCCCAAATTCATCTAATAATTGCCTTAACCAAGTTCTATATGCTGAATTTTGTGGGTATTCCTGTGTTGTAAAAATCTCTTTTTGCTTCATATTTTATAAATATTATACTGAATATAGAATTGACAGCTTTTCCTTCCTGTACTTTAAAGATGTTGCTTTGTTTCACTCTGGATGTATTGCTGTGGTAAAACCTTGGCTTTCAGCCTTATCCTTTATTTCATCCTGTGTCATGTGCCACTCCCACCTCCCCAAATTGCTTTGAAAGTTTTGTGCTTGAGATTTATTTACTTATTTTGCTCTTTGGATTCCATTTTTCGAAAAATATTTGATTCATTCTTTCTTCATTTTATATCCATTTAGTTAGTTACTTTGAGACAGAGCCTCATGTATCACAGACTGGCCTACAATTAGCCATGTAACGAAGACTAACCTTGACCTTGTGGTAATCCTAGCACTAGTATAACGTCAGTGAGCAAGTCTTGGGCTTTGTTGTTATTGCTTGTTATTTGACTTTGTTTTTGGCTTTCACTGTTACCTGTTTCTTGAATTGTTTTACTGGGGACAGGTACCCAAGTCTAGCTTATCATGACTGACAGAGCCCAAGTTTTGTCCCTAAAAGCTGCTTTAACACATAGTATTCAGAAAATTAACACTTTAAAATTACCTGTTTGAAAAGTGATCATATTTAAAATAATAATTTTTCTTCTCTTATTAATACAAGTAATTAAGTATCATAGACATCAGTCTTCAGGATCCTATACCAGATCTGTTTTGTGAAACTGTCAAAGTTTTTAAATTAAAATATTTTATCTGTTATTTTTACTGTATGTGTATGAATACATTGCTGTATGTATGTAAGTGCACCCACTTCATACAATGCCTGTGGTGGCCAGAAAAGGGCATCAGATACCCTGGAACTGGGGTTACAGATGGTTGTTAGCTACCATGTGGGTGTTAGGAACCAAGCCTGAGATCTCTACAAGAGCATCCAGTGAGCTTAACCACTGAGCTTTCTCTCCAGCCCAGAAGCTGTCAATTTTGAGAAAAGACACTCACCTTTAATATACAAAAAGCCTGGGTTGCCATCTGTAGCTCTCATAGCAGGCAGTGCTCAGTGCCTTCATCCCTATGGGTTAGACTCAGTACTGTGTTGAGGCTTGTCACTTGCTTCACCCTGTGCAGGACTGTTCACGTTTCAGAACAGCGGTTTTCATTTATACTTGCCTTCTTTTCCTTCTATTTGATAGCTTAAAAAAATCCTTTGAAAATAAAAAAAATAAAATATAAAAGCATTTGAAATTAGTAATCTCATGAAGACCTCATTTTATTAAGTAAAACTGGTTATTTCTCATGTCACTCTCTCATCCCTTCATCTCAGTGACTAGACAGAGACACATAACCACAAACCAGACAAAATGCTTTTTTTCCTATCCCTATACGAAAAAATAATCCGTCTCTGGAAGATGGTCTTTGCAAACAAACTTTCCCTTCAATTTTAGTTGGTCTGTTATATTAATCACCAGTTTCTTTTAAAAAATATTTTTTATGTGTATGAGTATATTGCCTGCCTGTATGTGAGTGCACCTGTGTTGTGCAATGCAGCAGAGGTCAGAAGAGAGCTTCGGATTCCCCTGGAACTGGCATTAAGGACGGTTCGTAGCCGCCATGTGGGTGCTGGGAATCGAATCCGGGTCCTCTGCAAGAGCAGCCAGTGCTCTTAACTGCTGAGCTATCTCTCCAGCCCCCTCATCGCCAGTTTCTTACTAAACATTTGAAACACAGAGATCAATTATTTCACAATTTTGCAGAATTAAAGATATATACAGTGAGATTTGGATCACCTGAAAATGATGAAAATTGAAAGTTAAGAAATTAGACCTTCAGGCTAGACATGACAATATTCTACAAGTTCAGATCACAGTTGTGTGCGTTCATCTCTAAAGCAGCAGATTCGTTCAAAATTGGAGAGTTGGGGGAAATGTTTCAGTGTAGTTATTCATGGAAGTTTTATTTCTCAATTACTTTTAATTTTTCACTTGGAAGATGACTATTCCGAATAAAATTTATTTTAAAAACTTTGTCCTCTGTATACTATATTGAAAAAATAATCCAATTAACTTGCATAAATTATAGAGCTCTGAGGCAATTCTTCATTTTCAGAGAATACTATAAAAACAAAATTAATTAATAATGAAGGAAGTAGTCACACAGGATTCATTTTAGTTGTTATAGATTTGCTTCTTGCTACAAGCATAATCTCCCACAGTGGGCTCACATTTCTCCAGTGCAGATTAAAATGCTTCTCATTGCTTTTTTAGCCACTGCTACCTTAAAGCTTGATAACAGAATGCAGATATAGTTGAAAACCGAACTATAATTCTTTAAGAATCTCACTGCCAAACTACCTACCAACAGTGTAAATACTGGTCACTTTATTATATTTCTTATTAACGAAACTTGTAATGCATGAATGCACTTTTTCAGTTCATCCTCAAAAAGTTATGGTATTATGAATGCATTATGCTTTAAAATTAGAAAAATATTTTTTATTGATCATGGTAGCCATTCATTAAAATTTGTATATCTATACCATTCATTGTTTTTAAAACAAATTTTTGACAAATATTAGATTAAGAAGCTTTTTATTTTGTAAAAATACCATTTTTATTAATTCTTTGAGAATTTGAAATTTTCATACATATTTACAATGTGTTTTGATCCTATTCACCCAACTCCTCCTGGGTCCAGCTTCAGCCTCCACAACCCCTTACAACTTCATATCCTCTTTTATTTTTTAATGACTCTCTGAGTTCAATTTGTGATGTCCACATGCATATAGGTAGGGGACCAGTCACTGGAGCATGGTAGACCCTGCTGGGGAGTATATCTCTAAAGACAAAGCTAACTCTTCCTCCCTTAGTAGCAGCAACTGTAAATAGCGCCTCACTTGGTCAAGTAGAGGCAGTGCCTCTTGAGCCCTTCCATGTAGAAATGTTGACTGGTTTGACCTCATGATATATGGATATATCAGTCATGTCAGGTTCAGACAACACTGTTTCTCCCCTGGCTTCTGCAGTATCTGGCTTCTACAGTCTTATACATACAAGTTGGACTATTATTTTTAAGGGTTCAGATTATGCTCAGGGTATTTCAATGAGAAAGCAGGAAGAACTATTCCTTTGAGGAACCTAAATGTCTTTTATGAAATAAAAAATAAGATGATATAGGTGTAGATAATTACATAAATATTGAAACCTGAGTCATTGTAATTTGGATATGTTAATTAAATTTCAAATATTCTATGGAATTTCAATGATAAATCATAAAAATAACTAAAATAAAATTTGTAATATTGTGGAACAAAAAGTGTGAGTTGTGTAGAAACAGCTTTTTTATATGAGAATGATTTTCAGTTCAGTAACAATTCTATGTTCTATCTTGGTGAATTATATAAAACTTCATGAAATATCATATAGTTGCAATGTTAACTAATAAAATATTTATAGACTATACACAAAGAAAACTGAAAATATGTCACTAAAGAAAATCAATGAAATAGAAAAGAAGGCAATAGGGGAAGAAATGAGTCATAAAAGCTACAAAGCATGCTTTCCTATGATCATTCAAGGAGTGGTAGGAATAACATGAGACTGCATGCTCACAAGTCTGTTAACCAGGAGACAGAGAATGGGATGTCAGTGCTCTCATGGATTTCTCCATTCACTGTTTCAGTGTTGGGGCTCAGCCCATGAGATGGTGCTACCAACATTCACTGTGGGTCTTGTCTTTTCAGTTAATCATTTCTGAAACCACCCTCACTGATGTACCCAAAGATGTACCTTGCTATTATCCTAGGCAATAAGTTCAATTTAGTGTGTGTGTGTGTGTGTGTGTGTGTGTGTGTGTCTGTATGTGTTTCTGTATGTATGTGGATGGGTGCCTTTTCAGGCATGTTGAGGTCAGCAGCAGTCAGTTCCCTCTTTCTACCATGTGGGTCATGGAGACTGAACGCAGATTATCAGACTTAACAGCAGGCACCTTTACTCACTGAGCTATGTCACTGGATCCCTAGGTGTATCTTGATCCAGTCAACTTGTCAGTCTTAACCATTGCAGTTCTCACTCTGGTCAACCCAATGATATCACTTTAAACTATATCATCCAAAATGCATTAGGTCACCTAAAAGAATCCGTAAGTCTAACAGTTAAAACATTGCTCAAAAGTCTAATTCCATAGACTCTACTGAGACTCAGGGAAACCTCTTTGCAATAAATGTCTGTAAAATAAAAGGATTACATATTTCCAATATACATTGTTACGGAGTAATCATTGCCATTTTAAAAGAGAGTGGGAACACAGCAAGAAAGACCAGGTCAAAGCAAGACTGACACCTAGCAAAACAAAGAGGAAACCCTGTAGCTCTAGGCCTAATATCTGCTGCTCTTTGTGACATTACCTGGGCTCTAATGGGCTGGGTAGCTCTGCCTCTACAGCTAGAATACCAGCATTGCACATGGTTTCTTCTTGGCCTGGCTCCACTTGGTGCCCGTGGCTTTTCTCAGTATATGTTCCACATTGCTGGCATCTCTAACATCCTTGTGTCTTCACTGTAACACTGACTTCACCTTCAAAGCTTCCTCCACAACACATTTAATGAGTTCCATGCAGGGAGTCTGACTCTACCACATATTGTCTGATGTAGGAAGGTTTTGGGAACCTTGGTGTAAGCTGCTTGCTTACATTATAGTGAATCAGGAAACATAGAAATGGAAATGCCAACACTCCAACAAAATTTTAACACAATTTATCTTTTCTGTTGACAGTAAAATAAATTAGCAATCATAACAGAAGTAAAATGGAAAATGTATGAATATGCTGAAATTACACATTTTAAAAAACATGGAAAATAAAAGCTTATAAGCTTTAGAAATCATCTTTAAATAAACAAAAACTTTAACAAAATATATCAACATATATGGGATGCATTGAAAGCAGAGATAAACACAAGTTTGATAGGTTAAAAATTGGGAGAGTGGAGAGCATGAGGATGGAGGAGGCACCGAGGCACAGATAGACTTCTCAGCGGGATACAGCTTTATTTCATGCGGGACATGTTTCCCTCGGGGAAGGGAAAGATGTCAGGGAAGGGAAAGATGTCAGGGAAGGGCAGGGAAGGGAAAGATGTCAGCCCACGGGCTGGGAGCTGGGACTTTATATATGGGGGCCTTAGGGTGTAGAAGGTGGAAATGTTTGGGGGAGAAATCAGGGAGGGGGAAGCAGGAAAAGCAGGTAGGATTAGGGTCTGGAAGTGTTTACTTTTTCCCTCTTAAGATAAGAGAAAAGCTGTTGTGATAAACAACTTCTAAAATCTCTGGTTAACAGGTAGAATCTGCTTATCTTATATTTGGAGATCAGAGGAAAGGCAGGCTGCTTCTCAGCAGAGTTTGTTTCCCTTGACTTCAAAGGTCATGGTGAGGTCCCTGTTGGGGAGGGGGGAAACTGCTGCTGTTTGGAACCCTAACAAAGTTCATATCTAGATTAGGTACACATTAAGAAAGCAGGCACTGGATGTAGTGGTGCAGACCTCTAATCCCAGTATTTACAGTTAGATGCACTGAGGATCATGAGTTTGAGACCACCTTGATCTAGTTAATGAGATCCTTTAAAAATGAAGAAAATAAGAGAAGGAGGAGGAGGAGGAGGAGGAGGAGGAGGAGGAGGGGG
>NW_008334005.1:19177-37931 GCF_000622305.1 Nannospalax galili
AAGGAAGAGGAAAAAGAAGGCGGAGAGGTAGGAGGAAGGAAGTGGAGGGGAGGAGATCTCAAATAAAAACCGAATTTTACATCATGAATTAAACTCAAAGTTAGAATATAGCAAAAACAAGAAAGATTAGTGATAAACATAAAAAAAAATAGAAAATAGAATGAAATTAAGATTTGGTTTTCAGCAACAAACATTTTGAGCAATTAAAACAAATAAGGAGATTCAAATAACCTACATCATAAATTAAGAGAGAAAAGTTACCATCAAAGCCATGGAATTAAAAGGGATTATGAACTAATATTATGAAAAATCCTATGCCAAAAGTTGGACAATTTGTAAGAAATAATATCTAGAAACATATAAGTCACACAACTGAATTATGAAGACCAGAAAAATCTCAATAGATCATAATTAGTAAAATGATTGACCCAATAATTAATAATCTCATCAAATATAATATTATGATTAGATGTCTTCTCTAGAGAATTCTATCCTACATTTAGTGAAAAATTAGCAACAAATCCTCTAGAATATTTCCCAGATCTTGAAGAAGAAACACACCCATATCCATTTGTTGCTTGAGTTACCTCTGGGTCTCTTGCATTATCAAGCAAACCATATAACATATCTTTATCTGCATTTATTTACTTAAAAGAAATGAGTACCCAGTGCCTAGCCCGAGCCTACCATATCAGACTGCACCATGCCCATAGTCTGGCTAGCATCCTGCTCGCTCCTCAGGGGCCAGAGATCTCACCCCAGGTCCATAAGTGTCAGGCCATTCTGTCCTTGAGCTGCTGCCTGCTACTTATTCCCCATGGCTCCTGGCTTCCATTTCCGAATGGCTCCCAGCAGTCTCTCAGTAGTCAACTCTCTGAGGCAAGCCCCACCCCTTGGAGGAACTAGCCAATTGGGAGACACCATTTTATAAAGCATGTATTAATAGGGTGCAAAAGCCAAAGACAATACTAATAAAGAAATTGATACAACGTAATCTCTAATGAATATTGGTGCAAATATCCACAAAAAATACTAGCAAACCAATTCAACAATACATTAAAAAGCACTTTACATCATAGGAAAGGAAAATTTATTTCTGACATAGAATGTTTTACCAAACAAAATCAAAATGTAATATATAGTGCATTAGAAGACTAAAGTACAAAACTATACAAAATCTTCAACTCCTACAGAAATAATTTAACAATATTCAACATATTTTCATGGTTTAAAGAAAAGAACAAATCATAAAACTCAGATCCTGGAATTTAATAAACCAGGAATAGAAGTGTATTATTTACTTTTCTATTGCTGTGATAAAACATCATGACCAATGCAGCTTATAAAAGGAAGAGTGCATTTGGTTTAAGTTCCAGAGGGGTAAGAGTCCATCATGGTGGGGAGGCATGGCATCAGAGGGGCCCAGAGGAGAAAGCTGGGCACCCACATCTTCAAGTGCTTGTCACAAGATGCAGGGAGAAAATGTTAATACCGCAAGGCAAGAATGTTCAACTCCTGCCCAAGTGACATGCTTCCTCTAGCACAACTACATCTCTTAAAGGTTCTATAACTCCCCAAACAAGTCTATGAACCAAACACTAAAAGCCATTGTGGGACACTCATTCAAACCACCATACTCCACTCGCTGGCCACCATAGATTCAAGACCATATTATAATTCAAAGTGCATTTAGCCTGTCTTTAAAAACACCATAGTCTTTAACAGTCTTAATATTATTCAAAGTCCAAATTCTCGTCTGAGACTGAAAGCACTCTATCTTAACTGCAAGTCCCTGCAAAATCAAAAGACAAATTACATAGTTCCAACACATCATGGAACTCAATATACATATTGAGACATATTGAGGAAATATTGGGTCAAAGCAAAGCTGAAAAGCAGCAGGGCAAACATCAAATCCTGCAGCTCCATGTCCAAATCTAGTACTTTGCTTTTCAAGGGCTTAGATGGCTCAGCCTCTCCAGCTTTGCTGTATCACACATGCACCCTTTCTCAGAATATGTTTCACATTGTTGGCATTTCTAACATCCTTGTATTTTCACTGTAATATTGACTTCACCTTCAAAGCTTCCTGCACAACCCAGTTAAAGAGTTCCATACAGGGAGTCTGACTCCACTGAATATTGTCTGATGTAGCAAGTTTTTTGGAACCTTTGTACAAGCTGCTTGCTTACATGTTAGTGAATTACCAAACATAGAGATGGAAATGCTGGAACTCAAAATTTTTTTAATCCAATAGTCTTTTGTGTTGACAGTAAATTAGAGGAAACACTGGGGACAGGCCTTGAGTGTATAACTTTCCCACTTGGAGTCTGGCTTGCTCTGTTTCCTGTGCCTGCTTAAATATGTGACTGCTCAGCTCTCTGCTCCAGTCACCTCTTCATGTCACCATGCTCTCTGTGACCATAGACTCTCCTTCTGGAACTGAAATTCAAATAAACACATTGTTCTATAAATTGCCTTGGTGATGGTGTTTTATCACAGCAACAGAAAAGTAACCAGTACAGAAGTTGGTACCAGAGAGTGGGGTACTGTATGAGGAACCCGACCATGTATGTTTTTAGAAGAATGCAGAATTTGGATGTTTGGATTAGAAAAGAAATTGATTTCTGTAACCAGAGTTTAACAGATCATTCTTCTGGAAACCTAGGAGAAAGTATTGCTGAGAACAATGTATTTCTAGAAGTAAATAAAACAGCAACTGGGACATTTTGGCAAAGCATCTCACTACTGACTGCCCATAATCTAAAAGCTTGCCTGAGGCTAAATCGAAGAGTAATGAACTAATTTCATTGGTAAAGGAAATTTCAAGATAGCCTGATGTAGAAAGTGTGACTTGATTACTAATGGTGAAGGCTATGGAGATCTTGAAAGAAAAAGGGTGAAGAAGGCAGAAAGAAATGCAGAATGTGCAGTTTGGATTGAAAAAGAACACCAGGAAGCTTAGTATTGGAGCCAAGGCATGTGCTGAAAGAGAAACTATCTTTGATAAAGAGATTAGAGACATTAAGGAGAGGCTTCCAGATTTACACTTGAATCAAGGAAAGAATATCCTCAAGGCAAGACACCACCCAGCTCAGTTTCCAGCAGAAAGGAAAAGGCCTACAGGGTTTCCTAGTCCTAGAAAACTACAACCCACCAAAGCTACAGGTAATGTGACTGAAGAGGACAGGGTCCATTACAAATTGGCAGATGAACTCGGCAGTGTTCATTCACATGGTGCTCATTTTAGAGGCATGATGAATGCAAGAGTGAGGGGGTCATTGGTTTTTCTTCCATGCTTTCAGAGAACTGTGAAGTCCTGGCAGTGCTAAGCAGGGTATTTCTTCATAAAGAAGGTCCTTATAAGCAAAAAGGCCCTGAGAGTTCATTGCAGTGGAGACCACACAATGTTGACAATGCCAGAGTCATAAGACATCAACCAAGTAGAGCTGCATACAAGGAGTGGTACCAGCCTAAGAGTGGTGTGAGTTCCCTATACCAGGCATTTTCTCCTTGCTTCAGTTTCATAGTTCCATGCACCTGCAATACCTGTGCTTATCACACCTGTGAGTTACTTCATACCTGTGAATTCTCCAACCCCAGCAATTATAAATATGTTTAAGGAACTCAGAGAAGTTAGTAATAAAAGGCTGAATGAAGACTTTGAAAACACAGTTGAATGTAATAACTAAAACAATTCAAAACATGAACTTAGAAATCAATAAAAAGAATCATAGAGGAAGAGCAAACTGAATTAAAACTTTAAATAAAAATCTCAAGGACACAAATAAAATCTCAAGGAAAAGATAAAATATGAATAGAATAAAACATAACAAATAATATCAGAAACTGAAGGCCAGATTGAGAAATGGACCTCTCAGTCAAAAAAGAAAAAAAAAAAACATTCAGGCTTAAAATAAACAAATAATAGGATATGTAATTCCATTGAAAAGTATAAAGAGACCAAAACTGTGAATCATCAGTATAAAAGAAGGAGAAGAAAACCAGGCCAAAGACACAAATAATATTTTTTCTAAATATGAGGAAAGAGATACCGATCAAAGTACAAAAGCCATATAGACTACCAAATAGACAGTATCAGAAGAGAAACACCCAACTTCATGTAATAGTCAAAACATTAACTATAAAGAACAATGAAAACATTGAAGATGTGAGAGAGAAAGGTCAAGTCACATATAAAGGCAAGCTCATCGGAATAACAGCTTATATTCCAGTGGAGACTATGAGAGGCAGGGAAGCTTGGACTGATGTCCTATAAGACATGAAAGAGCACAGATGACATACCAGACTACAATACCTAGAAAAACTAGAGTTGTAATAAAATAAGAAAGAAATACATTCCATGATAAAAACATATATAAGGAATTTATGTCTATGAAGCAAGCTCTACAGAGAATAATCAAGGAATACTGCTGTCTGCAGAGAAGATCAAACAGTCTCAAGACAACACAAATAATAAAACAATTACAAAACATTCATCAAAAGAGGTCTAAGCAAATAACACAACAACATAACAGGATTTATTAAACATTGGTCAATAATAATTCTCAATAGTAATAGTTCAACTCCCAGGTAAAAAGACACAGACTAACTGATTGGGATACATTGATTTGCTGTCACCAAGAAACAACCTCATATTCAATGATCAATACTACCTCAGGATAAAAGGATTGAAAAATGTATTCAAAGTGAATGATAAAAAGTAAGCAGGCATAGCTATTCCAATATTTGACAAAATAGACTTCAAATTAAAACTAGTCAGAAGTCATAATGGAAGACCATTTTATACTCATTAAAGAAAAAAAATTATTTAAAAGAATCTATTATATTTAAAAATCACACATTGACACCAACACAGAGATAGCTGGTGATTTCAATACTCCAAATTCACCAATTCACAGGTCACCAATATAGAAATGAAATAGAGAAGCCCTGGAAATAAATGACCTCATAAATCAAATAGCCCTAACAGATATCTGCAGAACATTCCCCACAAACGCCAAATAATACATGTTTTTCTCTATAGACCATGCAATTTTATCCAAAATTGACCACATATTAGAAAACAAAGCAAGTCTCCACAAATTTGAGAAAATTAAAATATCACTCTGCATTCTATCTGACCAAAAATTAAATAAAGCTACATATCAACAAAATAGAAATGTAAAAAAGTATAAAAAGTCATGGAAAACACTATAGAATGAGAATTAGACCAAGGGAAAAATCAAAAAGAAAATATAACAATTCATTCCTAGAATTGAAAGAAAACATAAATTCAACTTACTAAAAGCTATGGAATACCATGAAGGCAGCCTTAAGAGGAACATGTATAGCACTAAGTGCCTATACCAGAAAATTGGAGAAATCTCATATTAATAACTTAATAATATCCCTAAACCCCTTGAAAGACCAAGAACAAATAACATGTAAAAAGACTACATGGGAAGAGATAAATTCAAGGCTGAATTGAAAAAAAATAGAAATAAAGAAAATAGCAGTGCATGGTGGCACATAACTTTAATCCCAGCACTCGGGAGGCAGAGAAAAGCAGATCTTTCTGCGTTCGAGACCAGCCTGGTCTACACAGTGAGTTCCAGGACAGCTGGGGCTACAGGTAGACCCTGTCTTAAAAGGACCAAACAAACAAACAAAAAAGAAAGGTAGAAAATAATATAAAGGATCAGCGAAATGAAGAGATGGTTTCTTGTGAAGATTAGAAGAATGACAGAACTTTAGCAAAATTAAACAACCTAGAAATGAGCCGAGAAACATTACAGCACACCCTAAAGAAATTCAAAAATCAAAATGACATTCTTTAAAAACCTGTATTTTACTAAACTGAAAAGTCTAAAAGAAATTGATGTCCACATATAATATATACAATATTATATACATATATATCATAGCAAAGCTAAATAAAAAGAAAATAAATAATTTAAACACACCTATACAACAAACAAGATAAAGGAAATAATAAAAATTTTCCCTACATAAAAGAGACAAGGACCAGATGGATTTGACCTAGAATTTTATGAGAACGTCAAAGAACAAATATCAATACTCTTCAAATCATTCCATAAAATAGAAAATGAAGGAACACTCTCACATTCTTGTGAAGTCAGTATTACTCTCATGCCAAAATCAGACAAAAATTCAAACTAAAAAGAAAATTATAGGCCAAATTCTCTGATGAGCATAAATGAAAAAAATTTCAGCAAAATACAAAATGGATTGAAGAACACCTCAAAAAGATTATCCACTCTGATCATGTTGGTTTCATCCCAGAGATGGAAGGATTGCTCAACATATGTAAATCCACAAATGAAATCTACAACATAAACAGACTCAAGGACTGAAACCAGATTTTCACCTCATTAGATGCAGTAAAAGTCTTTGACAAATTCCAGTATCCATCCATGATAAAAGTCTTGGATAATCTAGGCTTAGAGGGGACATATCTCAACACAGTAAAGGCAATGTACAGACTCTAAAGGATGGACCCATACCCAAGAGTAAATAAGAAACACAGATTACACTCAGTAGGCCTTAACAAAAGACAAGTAATAAGGGATATGAAGTGAAGGATAGGAAGGTGAGGAGGGGTGAGGCTAGAGGTGGGGGAGGGTTCTGAATATGATAAAAATACATTGCAAATGTATTGCATTCAATGCTTAATTGAAAAATGTTAAAATATTTTATCTATTATTTTTATTTTATGCGTATAAGTGCATTACTTGCATGCATGTAAGTGTACCTGTGTCCTGTAATGCCCTCAGAGGTCAGATCCCTTGGAACTAGAGTTATGGACAGTTATTAGTTGCCATGTGGGTGCTGGGAACCGAACCCAGATCCTCTCTAAAAGCAGTCTGTACTCTTAACCGCTGAACCATCTCTCCAGCCCCAATAAAAATATTAAAAATGAAAAGTAAGTAGACAAATGAGTCTACATTGAATTATTGTTTTTTTGTTATTTTTATTTTATTTTATGTGTATGAACCTATTGTCTGCAGGCACATATGTGCACCCATGTCACAAAATTCTTGTGGAGGTCAGAAGAGGTCCCCTTATCACCTGGAACTGGGGTTATGAACAGTTGTTAGCCCTCATGTGGATGCTGGGAACTGAAGACATGTCCTGTGACAGAGCAGCCTGTGTTCCTAACCATCTCTCCATCTCTGAAATATGGATCTTTTTGTTTGATTTGTTTATTTGTTTGATTATTTTTTGTTTTTGACAGGGTCTCCCTAGTACAGGTTGCTTGGAAGTCACTATGTGAACCAGGCTGTCCTTGATCTCAGAGACATCCACTTGCCTCTGCCTCCTGAGTACTGGTATCAAAGGTGCATACCACCATAACCAACATTCTACATTAAATTTTGCCAAATGCCAATTTTACAAAAGGACATTTTGAGGAGTGAAAAGACAACCAGTGAAATCAGAAAAAAATTTCACCTGATATAGATTATAAAGGATAGAAATATTGGTTATAGTGGTAAATTTCATGAGATACGCTATTTTTGTTTGTACTTGAATTGTTCCTTACAGGCTCATCTTTTGAAGACTTGGTGATCAGTTGGTGGCAGTATTTGGAGATGTGGTAGAAACTTCAGGAAGTAAACCCTGGTAGAATGAAGTAAGCCACTTGAGGAAAATCCCTGAAGGAAAAATTACTTATGGCTTCTTTCTCTATTTTCTGTTTCCTGACCTCTGTGATATGAAAAGCTGTCCTCTGTCACACAAATCTCCTACCGTGACATTTTGCCCAACTCTGCAGGGCCAATCAACTATGGAGTGAACTCTCTGAAACTTTGAGCCAAAATAAATCTTTAAGTTATTTCTGCTAGGCGTTTGGTCACAACCATATGGAAAGTACTAACATTGTACTAGTCAGAATACTTTAGAGGAACAGAACAGATATAGTATATATATTCTTCTTATTTGAAAACTTTATTAATCACTTTAGTTTGAAGTTATAACAATAGCTCAGTCAATCATTGTTGGAGTCTGAGAACTTGGTAGCTGTAATCCATGGGGCTGCATGTTACAGCAGTCCCCATCTGGTTCTAGAAAATTTGAAGGTTTCAAAGTGCCTCTCACCACTAATGAAGGATGGAAACCTGGAAATGTTGGTTCTGATGTCAGTGAAGGAAGCAATAGGATAAATCATCTTGATGGTACTAGGGTCAGTCAAAAAGCCAAAGACGAATGCTCTGCTTCGGCAAGCCCGTTTTCATCTATTTTGCTGCCAGAAGGTGCTGCCCACATTTGGGGTAGGTCTTCCCGTGTCAATTATGAAAATTCCTCAACAGAAACTCCCTGCTCCGGCAATTCTAATTTGTCACAAATTGACATTAACATCTACTATCACAAACATATAATCTCTTGATTTGAAATCTCAAATTGTGTACTTTGACTATATCTTGATTTCCTACAAGCTAATTTCAAGCTCTGCATTTTCCTTTGACTATCTTTTTACCCTCAATTTACATACGATGGTATTTCATATTTTTAATTGTAACTAATTCTAAATTCTAATGTTACTCATTATTTACAAAAATTAACTCTAGGGAATAACTGTTGCTTTCCTAAATAGTCATACTGTCAAACTACATTCTAAAAATTATGTCTATACCCACATATTTGATCTACTCTCACTGTCAACTTTTCAGAGAAGCCTCTTTGCAGTGGGTAGTAGTTGGTGCAGATACACATAACTGGTCAATGTAAAGAATATAAATAACTCTGAATACTCAGCTGTGAATGGTCATTTGCCTCCCACAATCCAAGGCTCATGGAAATTTCTTGAAGAGGGACCAAAAAGTAATATGACAACAGAGGCTGGGGAAGGGAACTGTGAAATGCTGATGTCTGGACATAATATGACTACTGCATGCCTCAGTTCACAGAAGCTGTGGTTACCTGCCCAGGATCTGCAGAAACTCAGACTAGTCAAAATTTGAACTTACAGCACTGGAGACAGCATGTGCCAGACCCATGCAAACTGAACAAGATAAAAATTAGCATAGAACTAGGAAAATGACCCCAAGCCCCAGCCTTATCTGAACTACTATTGGCAACTGATCACTGCTGGGTGAGGGAGAGCTGATCTTCTTTAAGGGAGTGACACTAGATAGGCTGAACAGGCTGCAGTGGATGAAATCACACCAAGAGGCATCTCAGTACACACACTTGACTTGTTAGGCTTTAACAGAATGTGTGAAATCCTGTGGGAGGGCTAGGCTATTGGGGAGTACCGATAGGGGAGGACTAAATATGATTAAAATGTATGAAATCCTCAAAAAGTACACACACACACACACACACACACACACACACACACACACAAGTACACACACAACACACTGAAAAAAACATTTCTAGTGTGGATGGGGTGAGGCCTCTGATGCTCTGCACTTATTGAAGGAGGAGCTATTATGACTGTTACTAAAGGAGGGAGAGGCACTGTCCTTTGGGTTGGGTCATTGGTAGCTTGCTTATGTCGCAGTAGATGACCACATATCTATTTGAATAGGAGCAGCACTCATTTGTGGCTTCAAAACATGTATAACTATTTCATTTGAAATTATTAATAATTATTTCATTTTAAAAAATGATAATTAAAAATGAAGACATGCTGGTGTAAGGAAAAAGGGGTGGGGGTACTGGGGGGCTGGAGGGAGGTCACAATGGAAGGATATGACCAATATAAATTATGAAAATACGTAAAACTTTCAAAGAAAAAAATGTTATTAAAAGTTACTATCCACCACAAAAACTGCTTTAACGGTCAATAAAATGTTCATTGCTAACATTTATTTCCAAAATAACCTCATTAGTTAAGATTATGTATACATTATTATTTTCATAATACTTAAACTATACTTTTTGTATAAATTTGTGGTGATTACGGTTCTTTTATGTTGTTCAGCTCAAATATTGTTTAAATTTTAAATTGTAAATTGTTTAAATTTTATGCATCTATGTGCATTACTTACCTACATTGAGTTATAGATTTATGATAGAGACCTTTTTTTTTTGGTCCTTTTGAGACAGGGTCTCCTTGTAGCCCCAGCTGTCCTGGAACTCACTATTTAGACCAGGCTGGCCTTGAACTCACAGAGATCTGCCTGCCTTTGCCTCCCGAGTGCTGGGATTAAAGGCATGCACCACCACGCCCAGAAATAGAGACTTTTTAAGTTTAAATTTTTTTAATCTTAATTTTTATGTGTGAGTGTTTTTCCTGCATGTATGAAATCACACCTGTGGAGGCCAGGAGAGGACGTCGGATATCCTCTAACTGGATTACAAACAGTGGGTTCTAGGAGGGAACCAGACCCAATGTCTTCCGCAAGAGCACCCAGTGCTCTTAACTATGGATTCATCTCTCCAGAGAATTTTAAATTACACTGGGTTATAATGGCATATCTATTAGGATGACCAGTGTTAAACAGACAAACAAAGAAATAAAAACTACAGCTGTTGGCACAGTTGTGAGAAAGTTGTAACTTTGTGTAGAACCAGACTATATGGAGAACTGGAACACTACATGTAATATTTTAACCTCTCTTGTTCTAAATTCTTCTTTGAATTGGTGCTAGGAAAGCAGGTAGCTACATATGCTGTCATCTTTAAAAATCCTAAAAAATTGTACATTGAGACTTTTAATTAGAATAAATTGAAAAGAATAGGAGTTGGAGAACAAAGCTATCAGGAATATAGAAGGATAATATCACAGTGAAAAAAAATTATAGGTGAGAAATCCTTCCACAGCAAGTTGTAACTGATGATGTCGGAGAGGAACAGCTTTGAGAGAGGCACTAGATGCTTATGAAATATTTTAAATTATTTGGGTTATTGGCATTTGATATGTTCTTTTCTTTCATCTTTCATAAAACCTTCAGCAGGAACTATACTTTATAAGAATAGTTTAAATGATAGTGCACACTTGTAGGTGAGTGTGTATGTTTCTGTATCTGAGTGTCTTTCTCCATAATGTTAAACTGATCATGACTCCCAGAAGAGACTAGATACTGAATCTAGTTATTTATATTATAAATACAGTTTGGATGCATCATTAATTTTTTATTTTTACCTTTACTAGTAAATCCATGGTTATTTGAAAAAATAGATTTGAAACCTCAGATCAAAGTGAGAATAAATTGGATTTTCATTCTCTAACACCTGAGTCTTATTGAATCTTTTCTGGAAATAAGGTTGGAGTCAATCTCCAGAAATCCAGCATAACTAATAATCACACTAACAGCAAATCATGCATTCATTTTTTTTGTTTATAAAGCTATCAGCCTGAATTCTAGTGTGTTGGTCAAGTAACAATATACACGAGGCATTGGCTCATCTTATTGGAAGTCAACCATGATCAGACAGAGAAGAAACTGACTCATTTTAAGCTGAAGTGATTATAGCCAGAGATTTTAACCAACTTGTTTTCCTCTATTAAAGCTGTCAGGTAAATTCCAAGCTGTTTCTTTCTTTAAAAAAAAAGCACCCAGAATTCTTTCTTCAACACATATTTCACATATCTTAATTGACTTTTCATGAACATATAAGTGAAGGATTCTTTTTTAGTTTTTTTTTTTTTTGGTTAATGAAACTGTAGTAGTCCATCTACTCAATGGAATTCTACTCAGCAGTAAGAAAAGATGAAATTATGAAATTTGAAGGTAAATGATGTAGCTGGAGAGTGTTACACTAGGTGAAGTAACAGAAGCACAGAAAAGCAAGCTACTTACATTCTCCTTATTTGTGGATTGTAGCACCAGTCCCTTATATGTGAGTATATAAATTCTGATGCAACACCAGGAACCAGGTAAAGGGAAAGGTTACATGGAGGTAAAGGACAAGAAACAACATGAAAGGGGGATAGTAGGGAGCAGATGTTATGTGAGGGAGGTGGACAAAGTGGGAGTAATTGACAGGGAGGAGAGGAGGTAGGAACATGCAAGGCACCATGGTGCTTGGGAGGGAGGGAAGTCAGGAGAGGAGCCTTGCTTGTGTGAAGGATTCTAAGTTCAACAAAATTCCATGCAGTGAGATAAATTGTGTGGGAAACCAGAAAACTACTCAAAATAGTTTTTGAAGGTTAAAAACATTAAAAACGATTTTTTTTTATTCTTTTGACTCTAGCATATGTAGCTTTACTTACAGTAATGTTTGATTAGAAAGAAAATGAATTTTCATGGTCATGAAATGACATTGGCTTTCATTGTCTTCTGTCTCTGTTTGGAGATGAAAAGAGCACTCACGAAGTAAAGCCTGTGATATCAGTCAGACATAGTACTCTACAAACAGCCTAGGAAAATGATAATGATTACCACTAACTAGCTGATCATAAAGCTATTCTTTCTTCAGGATTAATGAAATTATGGGTAGTTAAAATAAGTAAGTATTAAAGATAAGAAAAGGAATTGGGTACTTGTGTCACAGGAGATTGTTATGTTCTACATTCAGCTTGCAAGGACAGACTGGATGTCATGTGACCCAGACACTGTTTCCTTTAAGAAAGCATACCAGGATCTCCAGTTAACCTGCGATATTTTGATGAAAAACATGTTTCATTCCAAAGTAACTGTTTTGATAATGACATGTTGTTATATTGTTGGTCTTGAACCCATTTGTTTCACTCATATTACTTTCACAATGATGAGTTCCAGGTTTAAACATGTAGAAGGACTGATCTATTATTAAAGAAACCAGCAAGTGGAAATCTAAGATTTTACTTTGGTATAATATCAAATGGAACATACTAGCATTATTATTATGTTTAAAAGATTGACATCTTCTTAGTTGGAATTTATTCATAAATGATATTGTACATAATTATATTAATTTGTCTAATAAAATTTGAAGACCACCATCAAGAACTGGTATTAAAAATACTCTTGCTATAGTCTCTGCATTTGCCTTCATAATTGGATAGAAAACTCAGATGATACTCTATTGTGACATCTACCAGCTAACATAAAAGCTAATATAAAATAAATCAGTTTAAATACATGAAAATTAATTTAACTTTCAATGTCTTAAAAAGTAATTCAAAAGAATACATGGTAAATTGTAGTAGACAATTGGAATCATATAATTTTGTGACTTTGGACTAAAGACAAAGCCTTTTTGATATGGATTCTTCTGGATTATATTATCTATTTATATGTTTCTTGTCAACTTTAATTTGATTTCAGTCTAACTTAGTATTTTAACTCTCAAATAATTATACTTTATAACACACTTGGGTTTTTAAATTTAAATAGATTTAGCATTGTATAATAGTGCATGGTAATTTGCTATCATTAGTATATTGGAATCCATTGGTTCTGAATCAAGTGAAAATAGTTAAATTTGATGAACTTAGAATTTTAATCTTCTGTAGCTGGTTTTTCTTTTATGTGAACCTAACGCATTTGCTTTCTATCTTAATTAAAATATTGGTTACAACAATGTAATTCGTCATGCAAAACAGCTTTACTGCTAGAGATAGTCAAAGTAGTCCAGCTGGTGGACATTTCTGGGTTTTGAACACTTACATATAATACATACACTAAGAAATTCTGCCTTATATTCTTGGAAATCTGAAAAGTCCCTTTGAAATCCAGCCCAAACTCATCAATTCTTATCATGTTGCAATCTCAAATATCCCTTTTTCCAGTGATAAAAAGACAGAACACAAGGCCAGAAGAGAATGTGACGCTTTTCTCTCTGGTTTCATTTGTCAATGCACTTGAGGAAGAGCACGTTTTATTTTGTCTGAGAAGTCAAATGAAAAAGAGTCCGAGGAATACTCTGGTCACATTCTCACACAGGAATCAGTCTTTGTTTCCCACAAGGAGACAGACACCTCATATAATATTAGACCTCGTCTACAAACTCAATAGCCAACTTCGCTCATTTATGTCACCTTACATCTCAACCTAGCTCTTCTTCCATTTTCCCAAGAAGCTCTTTAGGCCTCTCCATGCTCAGAATAGCCATTTTGATGCATTTGTTTGCCCTAAATATTTACTGTCCTTTCAGAGTATTTATTGAGCTTGCTAGGATTTGAATGAACTACAGTGAACATTAATTTATTACTATAAAATGATGGAGTTTGCAATGCGGTGACGACATCTATAGGCTGTCCAAAAAAGTAAATGTGACATTGAAATGAAACATTTCTAACAAAAATAAGAGAGAATTTTAGCAAAATTTCACCGGGAGTGTGTAGGCTTACTGAAGATGTCATATTTAATCTTACAAGTGAGTTATGAGTCAAAGTTAGTCTGAAATCAAGAATAAAAGATGGCCCCAGGGAACAGGCACAGCATAAGCTTCACTTCCTTGATATTTCTGCATCTGCTGAGATGATCATCCTGGGACAGGCTCAATTCTTTTTACTTGAATGTGTGGCGGTGTCAAGTTTCCAATATTTATGTAGTCAAACACACACAGGCTTCTGTGTGTCGAGCAGACTGTAGATAGGTAGGTGGCATTTTTGACATTTCACACAAATCAACAAGTGTGGGAAACATTCAGTTCCTTCTATTTCAAGTTAGCAATCACAGTTTTTTCTTGGGCAAGTTCTGATAAATGCTAGCACACTGACTCATAATGGAATTATATCCTGAGGTTTATGACACCAACTCTGGGCATGCACCTTCAGTTTTGTTCTTGGAATGAGAAGAATATGATGAGAGCAAAATATTTTACAACTGAAATTGAATTGGCCATTGAAAATCTAGTTGTGAACAATCTTGAAAGAACATTAATATCATTTTAATTTCTGGCTGTGTAGAATAATATACGTGAAAAGAAGGTCTAAGAATAAAGCACAGATTTATGAAGAATAATCAATAATCACAATATCTTTTCTTGCTGAACCAAATAAAAATGTTTAAGATGATTTGTAGCTGTTTTTTAATTTTTATTTTTTCAGTGAGTGTGTGAATGGCTGGATGTGATGTTGTATATAGAGGTATGTAGATGTTTCTCTGGAAATGTGGGTGTGTACATGTGGATGTACATTCACACATATGTTGAGGCCAGATGTAGACACAGCATCTGCATCAGCTGCTCAGTATTTTTGAAACACAGTCTCTCACTGAGTCTGGAACTAGCTACTTCATATAGGGTAGCTGGCCAGTGAGCCCCAGTCATCTGTTTGTTTCTATTTCTCAAGTTTTGGGATTATAGAAATGTCCCACCATACCAGAGTTTTTACATGTGGGCTGGTGATCAAACGTCAGGTCCTCAAGCTTGTGATGGAAGCATTTTACTGGTTGAATCATGTCCTAAGTCCCGTAGCTGCTTATTTATAATGAATAAAATGTATTTTAAGTATAATTATCAATAGTATATAGAATAGCTTCTCATGCATTGCCAAGGAAAAAAAAGTGATACTCATCCTCTATATCATTCCATGCTATTAAGTTTTAGGTGTACTGTTAGTCCTCCTGAGGTACTGTGTAACTGCAATTGTGCCTCTGATATTTTAGTATGTTAATACAAATCCTGGTTGGACTAACAAAAGCTTATGTAACTTGACTTTGATCCTATATAATGGTCATCTGTCAAGAGAGAAATAATTATGCCAATGGCCTTCCTTAAAAATGTTTTATGGTATTCAACCATTGTGTGCTGGATGATTGTCACCCAAACTCAGTTTCTATACTGCCTAAGAAGACAGCAGTGCACAAGTAGTGTTATCCAGAGATGCCATCAATAGCTGACCCCAGTGCTGTGGATAAACTCACATGGCACTGATGGACTGTAAGCTCCTTTTGTGACTCTAATCACATTGCAGTCTTAAATCTAGCATAAAAGAGTCATTGTAGCTTCCTGAGTTCTTGTGATTTTATCATAACTATAACATGTCATGTGGTGAGGTGTCTCTTGTAAGTCAACTCCTGTCCAATCAGCAGTGGGATATTGGCTCATGTCAGCACCACATATTTTCAAGACCAATTGCTGCATTGCCTACCCAATATTTGCTACTAAGTTCTTTGCTGTTACATAATATAAGTATACTATAGTAGTTTAATTATTTCTTCAGTATTAAATGTGTTGGCATATTAACATAAACGGGTGACATGAATTGAAATTAAGTGGATTTTACTTCAACATAAAATTAAATTGTTTACAAATATGACACATTTAGGTTTAAACATATTTTATTAAATTATTAATTAAAAACAAAAAAATCACATTTTGCTTCTTATTTTTATAAGGGAAAACCTGCAATGTTATTATGTGAAAAAAGTAATACTGTATTTTATGAACTACTTCTATAATTGGTTCATCCATTTGAAAACTAATCTTACTACATATAAATAATAATAAGATATTTAGGAAAAATGCATCAGCATCAGTATTCAGCTGATGTCCTAAGATATTTACAAAAAATTTCTACTTCAGTAAATTTCTGATCTCCACATTTGGTTACAATAAAATGAGGTGTTCAGTATGCTAAGTCAAAAAATGATTCAGGAAATATGTGTTTAATAAACATACAAAATTCTTTTCTTTGGGGTTATAAATTATTTAGAATTAAATGCTACTTCGCCAAGTACTCTGAGTATTCCACTTTAATCCACTATTGATGTGCCAATCTAGAAGAATATTTAAAATCACCATTTTAAATATTTATACATTTTTCCTGAAGACTACACTGCTCATGCAATTAGGAATATAACGCAAAAGTTCAATTCCATCTTGCACCTAAGGAATAATAAATTACTTCAAAAAATTCAGCATATTGTGGGGTTGTGAGGATGGCTCAAAGGGGAAAGCACTTGCTGCAAAAACATGAGGACCTGAGTTCAAATCCCCAGAATTTCATATGGATAAAAATTCAGACATCGATGTGTGCTTGTAACTCCAGTGCCAGTGACAAAAAAAGTTAAATTCTCCTGGTGTTTACTGGCCAGCCAATTTAGCTCAAATGCCAAGCTTCACATCCAGTGAGCGATCCTATGATAAAAAAATAAGAAGGAAAAGTGAAAGACCTCTAGATATCAGCCTATGTCCTCCACATGGGACCTCTTAGGCAAATATACCTGCACAGACACACAGACACACAGACACACAGACACACACACACACACACAGATGAAATGAAGTTGACACTGCAATTGTCTCCATCGTTCCACATTTATCACCAATTTAGTGAGACATTCTCGATGTAGATCCATCTCAGTTGTCATGTCAATTTTTTGAATATATCTCACACGTTTTGGATAAGAAAACAATGAAGTTGATTTATCAAAAACATTACTCACGCCTTATAATACATTTTCGGGGCTGCTTCTTCATAATTTACGATGTGAACTGCACATATTTCCTCCTCTGGTTTTCCGAACATCAGGAATAACTAGATCAGGAAAACACACTTCCATTTTTGCAGAAAACTAAATTTAACTATGGGAAGGTTGCTGGTTTGCCTCTGACTCACACTTCCCAAATATCTATTTTGAGATTTGAAGCTCAATTATCTGAAAGACTTCATTGCTCTACACTTTATATAACATCCCATAAATCACTCCAAATTTATAATATGTTCATGTAATAAAGGTTGTATTATTGTTCAAAATTTTAATATAAGAATTTCATTGAAGATGCTACATTTATTTACTAATATTAGAGTATCCACATTCATGGATACCATGATACAAGTTTAGTTTTAGGAAATAGTAACATTAAAATAGTATTCTGGAAAATATCATTGTTTTTTCAATGGCAATGATATATGATGTACAAATCAGTGTCCAAACTTTAAAATGAATATAGAAACCAATTTCCATTTAATTTTTATACTATATTGTAAGTAACATTATTTTAGTAAAACTATAATACAGTTTAATTTACTATGTTTTACTATTAGGTCAACTAATATAGTAAATGAAGTAAAATATGATAGATATGTAAAGACTCCAATGAGGCTCATGAATGGACAGAGTTGTGAATGCAGGGTGGCATGTGAGGAAAGCTAGCAGTCTTTGGATAGCAGTACAAAGTTTGTTTGCCTTCATCACTGTGGTTGTAATGTGACAGTCAGTATGCACAGCATAGCTTTGAATACACATAGGGCTTATGGCCAAAGTTCAAAGGTGAAGAAAGCATAGTGTTACTCTGAGGAAATATTTAGGAGAAGTTTTACACACACCCACACCCACACACATACATACACATACACACATACATGCACACAAACACACACACACACACACACACTCACTGAATTAAAAGGAAGATAAAGCATGAACACAGAATACTTGTGACACTTGACAACGTATTATGAAAACAAAACACCCACCATCTTCAGTTTTCTTTGAAGAGTTTAGTCTGTCTCTGAAGTCACAATCATGATTCTTTTGAGTAAATAAATAAATAGTGGTAGAGGTTGTACAACTGATATGAATAGACTGACTAAAAGGACACATAGAGCCTTTGAATCAAAGTTAAGTGGGAATGTATTTAATTTTTCCCATGTCAATTTCTACTTATATTTAAATTTTAGGCAACACTACTAGATGAGGGTCATGACTTTTTGTAATATTGCTCATAGTCATTTATTTTTCATTTTATACTATGTCAAAACATTCTGACATTCTCCTCTCTTTTTTAATATCTTATTTATTATTTTTACTTTATGTGTATGCATATATTGCCTGCATGTAGGTAAGTGCCTGCAGAGGACAGAAGAGGCTGTCAGATCCCCTGGAACTGGAGTTAGGAACAGTTGTTA
>NW_008334005.1:38139-51036 GCF_000622305.1 Nannospalax galili
ACATTAAGCAATCCTAAGTAAGAATTTAATTTACTTGTAGCTATTTTGGAATGTGTTTTGCCCAAATAGATTATTTTGGTTCTTAATTCTTTTTTTCAATTTCTCTTATTATTGAAATTATAAAAGATAATTTTTTTAAAATTTACTTTTATTTAGTTTATATTTTAGAAGCATTTCATTACAGCTTTAACAAAATCAATAACAATTTCCAGAGCAAAGATGCATCTCTTTCAAAAGTGGCTGTAATATTTTTAGGTTCACAGTCGAATTAATATGGTTATATAATATTGATCTCAGTATAAACCCTGTAATACATAAAATTGAATGATTTTTAACTTTTTAAAAAGATCTCCATTTCATTTTAAAATATACAGCTTCTTACAGAAAAACTCATTGTTTTTGCTAATAACACTTAGATGTTGGTGTATGCATCTCTAATCTTTATGTATCTGATTATTACTGCTCATAGTTGGTTACACTCGGCTCCTTGGCACCTGTGTATGGATGTAAAGTCATTGGGCAGATTTCAATGGTAATGTTTATCACCTCTGCTAATTAACATGAAGTAAATTTTTATGCTTCCTCCTCAAATATAATTCATTTTTAAAATATGTTGATTTTTTTGTGTGTATATCACATAGAACATCCCAAATCATCTTATTCATCTATATACCCACTTCTCACATGGCACATTCCCATAGCCTCACCCCACCACTAGAGCCCTTATACTCTGTCATCCCTGCTACTGTCCACTGTGTTGTCAGCACCCCAGCCTTTCCCTAGTACTTTTCCATCTGGTGAATCCAGTCAGCCTATCTAGAGCCTTTGTTTTAGGAAGGTCAGCTATTCCTCATCTAGCAACAGTCAGTTGTCAATATTCCTTTAGATAACATTGGGGTCTGCTGCTCATTTTCCCAGTTCTATGCCAGATTACTATCTGGGAGTCCCTTGTGCCACCCTGGTCAACAACTCAAAAGAAGGTATCTCCTGTCTGGCATTATTTCTCGTTATATAGCCTTTATTTGTACATATGGACTCTTAAAAATTTGTATTGGCCTCTTTAATTATTGGTTATACTTTCCTTTTGGGTGTTTAAGGCCATACAGTTGGCCCAGATAAACCAATTCATTTTTACTCTTAAGTCCATTTAAGGATCTGTTCCTCAGGGGTCACAAGGGCTTGGGAGGCGCTCCTAGCTCCTTTCTTTTTACTAGTTCAATTTATGTGAAGATAAGTCTAAGGTCCTACTTGACCATGGCTGGCTTCACGTGGAAGCATGGAGGAAATGTTTCATGTGTGATGACCTTCCTCTTCTATACTGGATACTGGTTCAAGTCCATCTTGTGGGGTCTCCGTGGGTTCCTTTATCAAGAGGACAGGTGACTCACCACAGTTACAGGACATTTTGAGAGATGTTCATAGTCCCCTGGAACTAGTTGACCTAGGAGGGCAAGGATCAAAAACAGTCTTTTATGTCCCTCTGACCAAATTAGTATAGGCCTCAAAGTATGTCTGTTAAACATCCAAGAAGTTTAGTTCCACTAGTCTGGTACTTTAAATTACCATGTCTTACTTACCAGAGCTAGAAAATTAATTATTTGGAACCTCTAGCATTTTATTGAAAAATCACACATGGGAGGCTCACATGTTATTTCACTGGGTAGATAAGGCATTTAAAACCTTTTTTGTATTATTTAAAATTAGATATAGAAGTTCAAAGAAAAAGTTGAGTATTGATACAATTATGGCATTTTAATATCTGAAATTTCTCTCTTTGGGCAACAGCATGGAGGTTGTTCAAAACATTTTGAAGACTTTTACTTAGTCATAATGCTGTTTTATCCATTCTGCTTTGAGAGGCATTTCTTAAGTTACATTCAACAGGAATTATTTTTCTGTAGAAGAGCACTTAATCTACAATTAGATGATTTATAGAAGACTATAATTTAGAATTCAACAACTCACCAATTTAGACATGATGACACTTTATTTGCAATTAAATCTCTATCAACTTTGTTTCAAAGAAAACTTGGCTTCTTTGGTCAAAGAAAAGAATAGGAAATTCTTTTTCTTCTACTGTTTACCACTGCAAAGGTCTTTATTATTCCTACAGTACAAAAAAAAAAAACTCACTTTGTTAAATTAGCTGTATTCTAAAAGAAAATGAACTTTGAAAAGTGTGTTAGAAATGGCAATCTTAAAACAGCAATACTTGTGTGATACCAGTCTGGAATAGGCTTTGAAAATCCCTGAGTCTCTACATTAGGAAAGGATATTTATACACAGGCCTGAGACCTACTGGGAAAATGTCAGTTGAATTAAACTGTTAGGACATATTTTTGCTCAGAAATCACCTGAAGGTTGATAGGGATTGGTATAAATGGAAAACAAATGTCCAAAGTGTCATGTGACATAATCTTATAGTGATTTATAAGAATTCTCTTCACCAGATAGAAATAGAGTACCTCAAGCTCCTGGAACCCTGCACACATGAACCTACAGCAATGAAGACAGCATGCACAAGACCCACACAAACTCAAGCAGATAAAATTTCAGCACAGAACTGGGGAAATGGACAGTAGACCCCAATCTTGAAGAAATTTTGGTAACTGATTATTGCTGGGTGAGGAAGAATTGATTTTCCTAAAACAAAGGAATATAGACAGGCTCACCAGACCTCAGTAGATGCACTGAGGAATGTCTGGGGTCACTAACTTGGCACAATAGACCTTAACACAAATGAAAGGTTGTATGAATTCCAGAGGGGGTGGGGTTATCAGATGGTGCCAGTGTGGAAAGTGGTATAAAGATCATTAAGATTGATTGAGATGTTCTGTATGAAATACACAAAAATTCAATAAAAACTTATAAAACAAAGAATTCTCTTCACATGAGGGAGCTCATCATCTATCGCAGTGAGTTCTGTACAGCAAGGGTTGTTGAAATCCCTTGTTCTGAAACTATCATCGGGTTTGTATTGTTACTGAGGAACTTGAACTTGCATGAGTTAACCTGAAATTAGGGATGCTTGCTCCAGAGCACCTTCCCAAAGAATGAGACGGAGACCAAGGGAGAGGTCAAGTAAGCTTTCAGGAAACAATAGTAAGGAAATAGAGCACCTCTTGCAAGAGTGGCAAGAAAAGCAGACCAGGACCAGAACACAGAACCAGCTTCAGAAAGTCTTGGAATGGTTGTAGATTTTATTGAAAGAGAACCTTGAAAACTGCGTTTAAGGTAAGATGATATGAGCCTTCAGGGGAAAATTACACTCTGCCTTCATTAACAGAAGAACCAGAAGAACTGCTTTCAATTAGTCCTTTTATTGGGGGGGGAGCTTTTTGAGACCGGGTCTCCCTGTAGCCCTAGCTGCCTGGAACTCATTATGCAGACCAGGCTGGCCTTGAACTCACAGAGATCCGCCTGCCTCTGCCTCCCAAGTGCTGTGATTAAAGGTATGTGCCACCACGCCCGGCCTCAAATAGTCTTTTTTAAAATATATTTTCTTTGATTTGAGAATTTCATAAAATGTATTTTGATCATATTCAACCCCTCACCCATCTCCAGCATTTCCTTACAACTTCCCCAGCTTCATCTCCTTTATTATTATTTGAGTTTAATACGTTGAGTTTCATCTGAGTTTCTCAAATGCTCTTGGGTGTGGGTGTATCCCTTGTAATCTGGTCAACCAACTAGGCTCCACAGCAGTCAAGAAAGCTGATTCTTATTCTTCCAGCATCTATCAATTGCCAGTAGGTCCTCAGCTAAGCTAGGGCTTCCTACCCACTTCTTTTATCCATGCTGGGCCCCTGTTTGGCTTGGGTTTGCACAGGTCTTCTTCATGTCATCATAAGTGGTGTGGGTTCATATGTGCAACAACATTGTGGTGTACAAATAACAGTTTCCATGTATTTATCTACCATCTTTGGCTGTTGGAATCTTTCCACCCCATTTCCTCAGTGATTTCTCAGTCTTAGGAGATGGCACAAAAAAGGTGTCCCACTTGGGAATGAGCACTCCACAACCTCTCACTTTCTGACACCTGACCATCTATGGGTCTTTATGTTAATCTTCACCAGCTTCCAGAAGAACCTTCTGTAGTGAAAGTTTGGAGATGCACTCAACTGTGGGTATATCAGAATTCATTATGTCAGTTTAATGTTGTCTCCATTTAGCAGAATAATAGCAATAAGTTTTACCTATGGTCTATGATCTGTCCAGCCCTGATAACAGTCAGATATGGACTCCTTATTGCAAATTCAATGAGAAAGTTGTTGGTTTTTCACAAAACATTCATGCCACTATTGCTGCAATGGGCATACTTTGCCATGTCAGTTGTTATTTTAGCCCTCAAAGTTTGGGTTTAATGTGGGTGAGGAACTTGTCAGAAGTAGGTCAGAAAAGGGAGGAAGAGGAGGGATAGCTGCAACTAAAGGCCTTTAGAAGGAGCCGTTTGGAAACCTATAGAAGCTTCTTTCAATATTTGCATATATAATATAAAATGGGTTTACATGTAGTTACCCTATAACAGAGCTTCAAAGGCCCTAATAGACACAAGAAGTTTCCAAATGCAAATTCCAATCCTTGGAATGGACTCCTTCTTCTGGATCAGTTGACTGGGGAAAACCCATCGATCCTCAAACAATACTGGCTGTTGCCATTGCTCTTGGTTACCCACCAGAACTTGGTAAGACCCTATTGCTGAAGGCACTGCATAATCAAGTCACAGGCAAACCAGAAGAAACCAAACTGGTAATGACTTTTGCTGTTTAGCTATAGTACTAGAGTGGTTACTGTGTTACTGGCAGAGGAGGTAATCATCAACCTTACCCAGCTGTGAGCCTTGTAAGAGACAATGACAACTGCCTTCAATTGCTCTAGCCTTTGACTTTGTGGCCAGTTAAAGGTTGTTCATTTTGATCCCAAACTCAGGATGGGTGTTTAACATAAGAGAAATCTAACCACATTTAGTAATTCTAATTATCTATCCTATCCCTCCCAAACTTTGAGCCTGGATAGCTAAATATATTTACTATTATTCATTACTTGCCCTTTATATCTGTGGCCAGATTAAAGCCCTCATCATTGCTTTGCCTTAAATGTCAAAGTTACAAGCCCCTAGCTATTCTTCAGGCATACATACATACATACACACATATATATGTATATATATGTGTGTATGTATGTATATATACACATATATATGTGTGTATATATAATCAATTTTAAAATAAAAGATAATGATTATACATACCTATGGGGTACAAAATGATGCTGTTTATACACATGTGCCCAGTGAATAAACTCAGTATCAAGATATTTAGCTTTCTTATATCCCTACCTTCCACATTGCATTCTGGCTATAGCCTTTGAGCCAATAATGAGTCTTTCATTTATTTATGAAATGCAGAATAGAATGGTCTGGGCTACTGTCACTTCACTGTGCTGTGCAATGCAAGGACCTTTTTAATTTTTTAAAATGTTATGAATTTTCATATATTATGATAAATGCCCCTCACCCATCTCTTCTCAGATTCACCCCACCTCCCTATAATACCACTAGTTCATGTCCTCTGTTTTTTAAGGCTTAACAAGTCCAATTTGTGTTCCCCCACATACTCAGGTATAAATCCATCCCCTGGAGTGTGGTCAACATACCCAGCTCTATACCCTTAAATAAAACTAGGTCTTCTCCTCCCAGCAGTTATCCGTTGCTAACATTTCCTCACTGAGGGCTAGGGCTCCATGTCCACTTCTCCTGTCAGAGCTGTGTATTGGTCTCATTTACATTTGAGCAGAATTTGTGCATGATGTCACAGTCACTATGGCTTCATATGTGCAACTGAAAGTGCATTTATCCAACACCCCTGGCTCTCATGGTCTTTCTGCTTCCTATTCCATGACCCACCCTGAGCCTGTGTGGAGAGTGTATAATATAGATGGTCCATTTAAGGCTCAGCCCCCTACAATATCTTGCTCTCTATGAGTTGTCCAGTTGTGGTTCTGTCTGTTAATTACCATTTTTTGTTCCAAAAAGATTTTCCGATCTGAGTTGAAGCACACACTTTTCTACGGATAAAAGTAGTCATCAGGATTCAGTTTAATTCTGCGCTCATTTAGCAGAATAATATTGGTAAGATTGATGATTCCTTCTCTCAGTCGCATGCATAGTACTTTAGAACTATGAAAGCTAGCCAGTAGAAATAAAGATTCAAATTCATAACCACCTTGATCTTCAGGTATAATTTTAGTTAAGCAATAACAAGCAATTTGGGGATTGCTTGCGAGAAGTTTGATATTTGAAAGTTCCTTTTAAAAGTTTTATTTGCTATTATTGTGTGTTTATGTGTGGGTATGGGCATGCATAATGTGTATGTTGTAGCACATGCATGCTGTTGCTTGTGTGTGGAGGTTAGAACCATGTAGAGTCGATCATCTCCTTCCACATTATGTGGTCCTGAGGAATGAAATCAATCATCAAACTTTCAAGCCCAGGGCTTTATCTGCTGAACCATCTCCTGGTCTCTATTATTGAATATTTTAACCTGCCTCTTTTAAAATCTTCTACTATGCCAATTTCCTAATACCTTGCCTATCTTAACATTATTATTTCATCATTTAAAAAATGTAAGGTCAAATACATCTTCTTTGAAATTTTCATGAAAGAGTGGAAAGAATGTTTTAAAAAGAGGTAAAAGGTGCATCCATTTACCTGCAAATTTCATTATTTCATCTGTCTTTACTGCTGAATAGAGCTCCATTGTGTAAATATACTACATTTTTGTTAACCACTCATCAGTTGAGGGACACTTAGGTTGCTGTGTGTATATTCTCCCTCATATGTGGCTCCTAGCATCAAATTCTTTTAAATTCCAGGACCTTTTAATAAGATGATGATATACAGGAATCCCTTCTGCATGATATAACTACCACTATCATGACTTCGGCTGAGCCTGATTGCTAAACATAGTCACAACTGGGCTTGTTGATGGTTGTACTCATTCAATAAAGGAGTGCCAAGCATGGAACCTCACTTGAGTATCCAGCCACTCTTCCCAGCCAACTATTCTTGTAAGACAAAAGAAAAATGAGGAAGAGCCCAATGGAGGGATGCTTTTGGAAGCCCTTGTCAAGAAACACCAATGAACTATCATATGAACATTTGAAAATTGCCCTGTTCTGACTTTTTTCTGATTCCCTGTCTAGAACTTGTAATGCTAATTACTCTTGCCTTTACTGCTCCTTCACCTCTCCCATTTATGATTCAAGGACTTCCTTCTCCCCTTAGAGACAAAAGTTATGCAATTTGGAAGTCTTTCAGATAGACCCACTGAAGGGGTACTCCAATTGCCTCACCCTGAGTCCCTGTTCAACATGGAAGAAGCCAGGGCAGTCAGTGTCCCTGTTCCCTATTGGCAATTTGGGTAACCCTTCAGAGGATGGTGTGATAAGAATAGGAGGTAGGAATTGGCTAGGGAGTTAGGGTAAAAGGACCCCAAAGAAATGTATTCAGTTTCTGGGCTAAAAGTCAAAATGTCCTCAGGCCTGTTAGCAACATACTCTGTTCCAAAGGCCAAAAATATCAAAAACATTTGGGAGCTTGTAACTCATACTTAAAAGATTTTAGGGTTACCTCTTCAGAGGAGAGAATGTTGGAGGGGAGGAAGTGGGCATGGATTTGATCAAAACACCTCATATGCATATATGAAATTCTCAATAAAGTTTTTGTAAAAATTTTTTTAAAAAGCTAAAATCTTGGATTAAACTTGTCCATGGAAATTGAAGCTCCGATTTTATAACCTCCCTCCCTTTGGAGTCGTCTTAAAGATGTTAAAAAATGTTATTGTTTTTTAGTGTAGTTTATATGCAGTCTAACAATTCATGTTACTTAGGGGAAGAGGAAAAAGATTATGCTGAGTTAAATATGCTATGCACACTAGACTGTATGGATTGGATAAAATTGCAAAGCCAAAGGATAGAAAAGTCTGTTTATATCAACAGTATACCAAGACACAATTCAAGATGCCACAAAGAATTAATTTCTGGCTCTACTATTATTGAGTGATTTATTCTTAGAAATATCTGTAATTTATTTTTTTCCTTGGGTATGCTTGTTTGGTAAGTCAGAGGCTTTACTGTACTGACATTTAGAGCACTGCAAAACATGCACTTATCTGCCTTTTAAAAGGATCAACACACACTGCTTTGTTGGTCTCACTAGATAATGGGCTGGCTTGTGACATGCCGTGGTGATCAATGAACCTTCTATGAGTAATAGCGTTCCCAAACTGCTGCTAACCATCTGTCAGAAGAGCACTATACAATGGAAAAAAAATGATGTTCATGATTAGTTAAATAATACACTGTGTTTAAGATTAAAGAAAATAATATGATTTTGTTTGGGTATGATTCCAGCCTCACAATGGTATTGATTCCTTGAATTCAGAATTTAAATTATAAAGTTGCATGTTTTGTGATTGGGAAGATAGCTCAGTGGGCAAAGGTACTTGCTCTGTGAGGGAGAGAAACTGAATTTGAATCCTTAACACCCATAGAAAAAGCCAGTAAAATCCAGTCACGGCTGAACATGCTGGTAACTGCAGTATTGGGGGAACGGCAACAGACAAATCAAGAGAGCTCACTGGCTGGCATGCCTACTCAAAATGCCCAGCTCCCAGTTCAATAAAGATCCTATCTTAATACAATAATGTGGTGAGAGAGAAGAAAATATCTCAAGTACTATTGTGAAATCCTGTTTTGAAGTTCTCTTCTGGCTTCCATATGCACATCTATGGGTAAATGTACCTGCACAGTCACTTGAATGCATCCTGCCCCCCACACACACTACAAAAACACACAGCACACACACCTATAATTACATAAAATTGCATGGCATTTTGGCTTTGTACATTTACCTGATCATTAGTTATAATTAATAACTCCTTTGATTGTTGAGCTCTACATCATTGGAATAATAGCTATCTGTATTCTGTGTACTGTAATTTCTGCCTTCTTCTTACCTAATTTTCTAGTAATGTGGTGTGTGCGTGTGTGTGTGTGTGCGTGTGTGTGTGTGTGTATGTGCGTGTGTGTGTGTGTGTGGTATATTTGTTATGGAATGTCTGTGTGTATCAGTAATAAGCTAGTTAAAGTAAGGATGGTTTACATTCAGCTGGGCATGTTGATGCATTATCTCCACCCTTGGGAGGCAGAAGTATGCAAATCTTTGTGAAGTCAAGGTAAGTTTGGTCTGAAAAGCTAGGGCTAGATAGTGAAATTCTGTCTCAAAAAAAAAAGAGATTATGTTAAGTAATTTCATCTGTAAGAATTTTTAAAATCTATGTGACCTATCTATTCACCAACTGAAAAAGAAAATTAAAAATATCTAATTTTGTAGTACTACTAGAATTCTGCCAGGGCTAAAATCCCAAAAGAAGTTAAAGTCATTGCAGTTTTTTCGAACTTATTCATTACTTTTTCTATCTAAGCACTTGCTACCATTTAAAATATACAGTTGAGAAGCTGAGAAATTGGGCAGAAAATAGCTATCCAGGGCTCAAAGAACCGATCAGAGCTTGAGTCAGCCTCTTGTGGCTAATAAGACAAACTGGAATTCAGGCATATATGAGCTGGGGACTTGAGGGCTCGAGATCCTGGATAAAAACACACACAGAAATCCCCAGCCAAGAGCCTGGGCCTGTTTTCACTTCCAGCTATCCAATGATTCATAAGTTGAAGCTGACAGGTTGCGTAGCTAAGCAGAACTTCTATTATTATGAAATCTACCAGCAGTCTATAAGTGCTAAGGAAATACACATGAGTAAAGTGTCACAAAGGAGAGGAGGACTAGGAAAAATCCCAGGCTTTCAGCTGTTATTCCACACGTAACAGGCTTCCCCTTCCTGTGGTCACTTCAGGAACAACCCAGATTTCCACATCACTGAAACCCATGCTCTGTCTAACTATTTCTCCTCTCTCTACTTGGATTAAAGTGATTAACTCCTAACTACCAATTAGATGTTAAAGCAAAGCTCTCTGAAGAAAGAATCTGTAATATTTCTGTGCAGAGTTCATGACATTTATCCAATGTCATCACCTATGTATAATTTTAAGTACATTTTAAGTACTTAAAATAAAAGGTATCATTGATAATTGAAATATGTTAATAAAATATAGAATTTAAAGGAAATTCAAAAGAAAAAATGCAATAAATGTAATTTAATATCTTATAGTTCCTTAATTTCAAAACGATACCTATAACCATCATGAAAACGCTACGGAGCAATATATTTTACAAACATATCTGAGAAATCTTAAATATTCCTAAGAAAACTTTGGTATTTGCCTAAAAAGCATGATATATCAAGACCAGCTTCTTCCTAAAAATGCAAAATGGCCTAATGTGTATACTTTTATTATTATAGCACACTAAAATTAAAAAACCTTTGTGTTTTTTTTGAGACAGGATCTCCCTGAGCTCCTGCTGAGATGAAACTGTCTACGTAGATCAGGTTGGCCTCCATCTCACAGAGATCCACCAATTCTGCATCCCCTGTAGTGAGATTAAAGGCATACACTATTATTCCTATCTTAAAATATTTTTTTTAGAAAACATTATTATTGCCATTGCTCTAGGTTATCAACCAGAACTTGATGGTAAGCTGGGACAGACTTCTTTCTTCCTACTAGTGTTCATAGTACCAGTAGGTACTACATTGGTTATTGTCACCAACAGTCTTTCCCAACTGTAAACCAGGCAATCTACACTATTAATTGTTCAGCAGAGGGAGTTCCTTTTGCAGTAGATAACATTTAATATCGAGTCTTTCAAATGTTCAAAGTGTAGTGATAAGTGACTTGAGATGTTACTCTTAATGAGAAACCTTTATTACACACCCATTCCCAAATGCTCCTGCCACATGAAATAGGAGACGGAAAGCTTGTAAGAAGAGTGCTTGTAAGAATATGGCTGCAAATCAGCATATTCTTGAATTACAGGGTCATTGCACTACTGAATTCAATTCATCAAAAAGAAGAAACTATTTCTTAAAAAGTTAAACCAAAGTGCATTCACTGTCTTAACACTATAAAAATTGGTAAGTGTATAAGTATATGGAAAGGCATTCTATATTTATGAATTGGATGGATTACTAGTGCTAAAATGGCAATACCTCTCAATTGAAATTAGATTTTAAACACAATACCATTCAAATTCTCTTTGTCCTCTGATGGGGAAAGTTACGAACTGATCCTAAATTTCATATGAAAATATCAAAAACCCAAAAGCCAAAGGGATAGAGCATTTTGTGGATTGGATTCACACTTCCCAATTTCAAAGCATGCTTCAAAGCCACATTAATCCAGAAGACTGTGATATTGGCCTAAGGGAAGAATTTTATATCAGTGGAACAGAATTAATAATTCAAAATTATCTTTTCAAAGACCCACAGTTTCACTGATTCTTTGTGCACTTCTTTTTATTTCTGTTTTATTATCTTATGAACTTTATTATCTATTTTTTTGTACAGATTTGGGATTTGGCTTCCTCTTATTTTTATAAGCTCACGAAGAGTGTCATTAGGATAGTCAGGAAAGTTCAACTGAGATTTATCTGATTTTTAAAAATTATTTATTGAATAACCACATATTTAGAAGAAGCATTTCAATACAACAGCATTGACATATTCAATAACAATTTCCAGAGCTAAGATGCATCTTTTTCAAAACTGTAAATTTTTAGGATACATTTGAATTATCACAGTTATAAAATATTGTACTCAGTATAAACCCTATAAGACATAAAATTAAATGAGGTTTTAACCTTTAAAAAGATCTCCATTTAATTATTAAAATACCCAGTTTCATACAGAAAAATTCATTTTTAATGCAATTGACATTAAGATGTTTGCACATGCATTTCTAATCTCTATATATCTGTTTATTACTAGTCATAGTCGATTACTTTCTGAGCTCCTTGGCATTTGAGCATGGATATAAAGTCATCAGGTAGATTTCAATTGTAATGTTTTTCACATCCACTAATTATTAAGGAGCAAATTTTTATGCTTTGAAGAATTATTATTTTTATCATTTTTAAAAAATTTTTAATAACTACATGATTAGAAGCATTTCACTACAGCTTTAACATATTCAGTAACACATTCCAGAACAAGAGGACATCTCTTTCCCAAGTGGCTGCAAGTTTCTAGGTTCACAATTGAATCAATACAGTTATACAATGTTGAACTCAGTATAAGCCCTGTAAGACATAAAATTGAATGAGTTTTTAACCTTTAAAAAAGAGCTCCTAGGTATAATTTGTCAGTAGGTTGTAGGAGTAATATGGTTCCCTTCAGTTTTCAAAGCTAGCTAGGCATTGTTTATCTCTCACATTGTCTCACCCCTCCATCATGGTTTTCCCACTTAAGGTGGTCCCATTTCCCCCCTTTCTCCTTTAATAATACTCTTCTCCTAAGCCTCTACCTCTCTTGAACTCCTTCTTTCCCTTTATCCCCCAGGTTCCTTGTATAACCTTCTCTCCCCCCTCCTGTAAACTAACCCAATTTTTATTCATATCTCGCTTATTAAGGCCTGTTTCCTACTGTTCTTATCTTTCAGGTTCTTTCTTTTCCTTTACCTCCCTGGTCCCTTTCCATTATCTTGGTTCCTGTAGCTATGTCTGGATACATGCTCATCAGGGTTTGGTTCTAGGATCCACATATGAAGGAGAGCATATGTCAAATTTTTTTCTGAGTCTGTAACTTCACTTATTATAACCGTTTCTAGTTCTCTCCATTTACCTCCAATTTTCGTGATTTCATCTTTCTTTACTGCTAAGTAAAACTCCACAATATAAATGAACCACATTTTCATTATCCACTCATCAATTGAGGGACACTT
>NW_008334005.1:51605-61875 GCF_000622305.1 Nannospalax galili
AAATCCTATCCTATACCTATATCTTGTAGGTTTTTGCCAATACGTTCTTCTAACAGTTTCAGAGTTTCAGGCTTAACATTGAGGTCTTTGATCCATTTGGAGTTGACTTTTGTGCTTAGTGAAAGATAGGAGTTTAGTTTCATTCTTCTATAGGTGGAGATCCAGTTTTGCCAGCACCATTTGCTGAACACGCTGTCTTTCCTCAAGTGAATATTCTTGGACCATTTGTCAAATATCAGGTGGCTGAAATTGCATTTACTCATATTTGGGTCTTAAATTTTGTTCCATTGATCTATGGGTCTATTTTTGTGTCAGTACCATGTTGTTTTTACTGCTTTAGCTCTATGATACAGCTTAAAATCTAGTGTAGTTATCCCCACAGCATTTCTCTTAGTGTTCAGGGTTATTTTGGCTGTCTGAGGTCTTTTTTGCTTCCATATGAATCAAAGGATGTTTTTTGCCAATTCTGTGAAAAATGTCACTGGGATTTTGATTGGCTTTGCAATTTAATCTATAAATGACTTTTGCTAGGATGGTCATTTTCACAATATCAGTTCTTCCAATCCATGAGCATGGGAGGCCCTTCCATCTTCTGATGTCTTCCTCAATCTCTTTTTTTAAAGATTTGAAATTTTCATTATAGAACACTTTAATGTCTTTGGTCAGGTTTATTCCCAGATATGTTTTTTTTTGCAGCTGTGGTGAAGGGGAGTGTTTCCATGTGCTCTTTCTCTGATTGCTTGTTATTGGTATATAGACAGTCTACAGACATTTGTAGGTTAATTTTATAACCTGACACATTACTGAATGTGTTAATAATTTCTAGGAGTTTTCGGGTGGAATTTTTGGCATGTCTTAGATACAATATCAAATCATCTGCAAAAAGGGATAGTTTGATCTCTTCTTTTCCAATTATTACTCCTTTAATTTCCTGCTATTGCCTTATTGCTCTTGCAAGTTTCAAGTACTATGTTAAAGAGAGGTGGAGATAGTGGAGAGCCTTGTCTGGTTCCTGATTTCAATGGGCATTCTTCCAGTTTCCATTTAGAATGATGGTGGCTGTGGGTTTGTTATATATGGCTTTAATTATGTTGAGGTATGTTCCCTTCAGTCCCATTCCCTCTAGGACTTTGAACATAAATGCATGTTGAATTTTGTCAAAGGCCTTCTCTGCATCTATTGAGATGACCATGTTGTTCTTGTCTTTGAGCCCATTTCGATGATTTATGATGTTTTTGAACTTACGTATATTGAACCATCCATGCATCTCTGGGATAAAGACAACTTGATCATGGTGGATGATCTTTTTAATGTGTGTCTCTATGTAGTATGTAGTTTTCAAGTATTTTGTTGAGAATTATTGCATCTATGTTCATTAAGGATATAGGTCTATGGTTGTCTTTTTTGGTTGTATCTTTCCCTTGTTTTGGTATTAGAGTGATGCTGGCTTCATAGAAGGAATTTGGAAGTTCTCCCTCCATTTCTATCTTTTTGAATAAATTATTATTGGATGTAAATCTTCTTTAAATGTCTGATAGAATTCTGATGTAAATCTAACTGGTCCTGGGCTTTTTTTAGTAGGGAGGTTTAGTATTACACTTTCAATTTCTTTTTGTGTTATGGGTCTTTTAAGCTGTTAATCTCTTCTTGGTTTAGTTTTTGTGGTTCCCATGCCTTTAGATATCCATCCATTTCTTTTAGGCTTTCAAATTTAGTGGCATACAGGTTTTTAAAGTATTCCCTTTTAATGTTCTGTGTCCTTCTGGTGTCTGTTGTGATGTTTCCACTTTCATCTCTGATTTTGTTGATTTGGAGGTGCTCTTTCTTTCTTTTGGTTAACTGGGCTAGTGGTCTGTCAAACTTGTTTATCTTTTCAAAGAACCAGCTCTTGGATTTGTTGATTCTTTGTATTGTCTTCTTTGTTTCAATTTCATTAATTTCTTCCCTGATTTTTGTTATTTCTTTTTGTCTGCCAGGTTTACGTTTCATTTGCTGTTGCTTTTCAAGTGTCTTGAGTTGCAATGTTAAATCATTTATTTATGTTCTTTCTGATTTTTTGATGTAGTCACTTAGAGCTATAAACTTCCCTCTAAGAACGGCTTTCAGCATTTCCGAGAAGTTTTGTTGTGTTGTATTGTCCTTTTCATCTAGCTCCAGGAACACTTTTATTTCTTTATTAATTTCTCTTTTGACCCATTTATCATTTAGGAATGTGTTGTTTAATCTCCATGTGTTCATGTGGTGATTAAGGCTTTTTTTGGTGTTGATTGTAAGCTTTATTGTATGGAATTATTTCAATCTTTTTATGTTTGTTGAGGTTTGTTTTGTGCCCCAGTATATGGTCGATTTTGGAGAAGGTTTGATGTGGTGCTGAGTAGAAAATACATCCTTTGGTGCTTGGGTGGAATACTCAGTAGATGTTGTTAAGTCCATTTGATATATAGTATTGTTTAATTCAGATGTCTCTCTGTTAACTCTTTGCCCTGTTGACCAATCTAATGCAGACAATGGGGTATTCAAGTCCCCTACTATTAATGAATTGGGATTAATCTGAGTCTTAAAGTCCTGTAGTATTGTTTTTATGAAGTTGGGTGCACCAGAGTTTGGTGAATATATATTCATGATTATAATGTCTTCTTGAGTTATTGTTCCTTTGATCAGAATGAAGTAGCCCTCTTTATCTCTTCTCATTAGTTTTAGTTAAAAGTCTATTTTGTCAGATATTAGAATTGATACACCTGCTTTTTTCTTAGTACCATTTGCTTAGTTCATATTTTTCCAACCTTTCATGTTAAGATAATGTCTGTCTTTGAAAATGAGATGAGTTTCTTACAGACAACAAAATGATGGTTTTTTTTTTTTATGTTAATCCATTCACCTAGTCTGTGTCTTTTGACTGGGGAGTTCAGTCAGTTAATATTTAAAGTTATTAATGAAAATGCGTATTGAATCCTGTCATTTTTATTTCTGTTCACATTCTTGATATAGCTGTACTTTTCCACAGTTGTACCTCGAAGTCGTTCCTTTCTTCAGCTCTTTGAAATGCTTCCAGAACTCTCTGAAGGGCTGGTTTTGTGGACATGAGTTCCTTCAGCCTATTTATGTAATGGAAGATTTTTCTTTCCCCTTCGACTATAATAGACATTTTGACTGGGTATAGTAATGTGGGTTGGCATCTATGTTTATTTCAAACTGGGCATACTTTGGTCCAGGTCCTTTTGGCTTTCATAGTTTGCATTGAAAAGTTAGCTGTACTCCTAATGGGTTTTCCTTTATATTTGACTTGTTTTTTCTCTTTTGCAGCTTTCAGTATTGTATCTTTGTCTTGTAAGTTTAGTGTTTTTACTATAAAGTACCATTGAGAGTTTCTTTTCTTGTCTTGTCTGTTTGGTGTTCTGTATGCTTCTTGTATTTGTGTGGGCATGTCTTTCTTAAATTTTGGGAAATTTTCTTCCACAATTCTGTTGAAGATCTGGTCCATGCCATTGTCTTGGGATTCTTCTCCTTCTTATATGCCTATGATTCGCAAGTTTGGTCTTTTTATGGTATCACTCAATTCCTGCATATTCCATTCTTGTGATTTCTTAAATTTTTCATAATCTTTGCTTGAGTGGTCCAGTTCATCCACTTTATCTTCCAGTCTTGATACTCTGTTTTCCATTTCGTTCATCCTATTGGTGAGGCTTTCTCCTGTCATTTCTAATTGGCTTATGGAGTGTTTCACTTCGTTCTTTATTTCAGACTGAGTATTCTTCAATATTTCTAGCTCTTTTCTGAATTCATTCAGAAGTTTATCCCTATCTTCCTTTAGTTCTTTGATTTCTTTGTGTGTTCTTTAAATTCACTGAATTATTTTATCATGTTTATAATTGTTCTTTTGAGTTCCATGTCCTGCATTACCTCTAGGGGGTTATCATTGTACTCCTCTAGAGGACTATTGGTATTTTGTTGGGATATGTTATTTTGGTTTTTCATGTTATTATTTTTTCTTTGTGATTTTGACATGTGAATTTCTTTTGCAGCTCTTGATTCAAGCCTTCAAGTTTAGGTCTTCTTCTTTTTGTGAACTTTATGTGTCTTTGTTGTTTACTTTTTGGACATCATGAAAAGCTGGTTCGTCTAAGCTTCTGGTTCTCTCTTTTGATTTTATATTGGAGTGGCCAGATTGCTTTTGTCTTCAGGAGTTCCCACAGTGCCCAAGTCAGATGAGGATCAGATGCTCTCAGGCTTTCAACTAATGTTTGGATCCCTCCAGGAAAGATTTTTACTTCAGGAATTTGGGGGTTGGTCCAGACTAGGAGCCGGCCCAGGAAAGATGCTGGTCTAGGGCAGCTGGTATCCATGCCACCCAGAGATGCAAAGGCAGATGGGGGCAGAAAGCAGCCCCAAGTGCTCCCTGGGACTGCACTGAGGATATTTTTAATGCAAGCATTTATTGCTGGAAACTTTCTTCTGAGAATTTCTTTTATGTTTAAGGTTATATGTTCTCATAGGCTGCCAATGTTTGGACAAATCAATCAAAAGAAAAAGAAAGGCAGAGAGGGAAGAGAAAAAGGGAGACAGGGACAGGAATACAAATTTCCTGAAAAGTGAGTCATTACAACAGATAGCCTCAAAATGCAGACAATTATAAGGGAATATTTAAGAGATTATATTCCAAAGAAATCATATAATATGGATGAAATGAATACATTTCTGTACATATCATAAAACCTACCAAAGTTAAGTCAATGTGATATAAAAATTAAATAATGAAGTACAGTGAGATTAAAGCAGAAAAAATGAATAAAATAACAAAAAAACAACAAAAAAAGCAGAGACCCAGATAGCTTCACTATTGAATTCTTTCATATGGTTAGAAATAAAATTCCATCAGCGATCCTCAAACTGTTTTGTAAAATAGAAAGGGAAGTAACAACACCAATCTCACTTTATGAAGCCAGTATAACCTGGACACCTAAATCAGATAAAGATGCAATAAAAACAACCAAAAATTTTATGTTAATCTCCCTTGTGAATAAGACTTCCAAAATTCTCAGTAAAATATTTAGAAGTTAAATTTCACAGCTTATAAAAAAGATCATTTATCATGATTAAATTGATTTCATTCCAGGTATACAAAATGGTTCAATATATGAGTCAATAAATGTAGTAATATTCAAATAGAGACAAGGATTTACAAATTACATGATTATCTCAAGAGATTCTAAAAATGCCATTTAGAAAGGAAATTTTCCAATATTCCTTCATGATAAATCCCCTGAAGCAATTATGAATAGGATGAATATATCTTATCACAGCAAAGCTATATATGACAAACCAATCGTCACCCTTGTATTAAATGGGGAAAAAACTCAAAACAGTTTTACTAAAACCAGAAATAAGAAAAGGGTGTCTTGTCTACATTCTCTATTTTTAATATAGTGCATGAAGCTACAACAAAGGAAAGAAATAAAAAGTATAAAAATGGAAAAGGAAGCAGTCAAATTATATCTATTTACAGATAATATGTTTCTATACTTGAGACTCTAAAGACTCAACCATAAGCATCTCACAACAGACACAAACTTTCAGTAATGTAACATGATATAAAATCAAAAAATAAAAACCAAGTGTTCTGTATACACACTGTGGAATAAATCAAGAGCATAATCTCATTCATAATAGTTTTTAAAAATATTCGGGGGCCTGGAGAGATGTCTCAGTGGTTAAGAGCACTTGCTGCATGACCATGAAAGCCTGAGTCAGAATTTCAGTACCCAAGTAACAAGCCAGGTTTGGTTTCTTGCATACCTGTAATCCCTATACTCTAATGAATGGAGACAGGAGGACTTCAGGGGCAGGTTGGCTGAAAAAAATTCATAAGCTATAGGTGGTGATTAACATAGAAACACACAATTGATATGCAGACAACAAGAAAGAGGCCACAGAGTGCTTATCCCTGAATAGGACACATGATTCAAACCTCTGTCTGCCAAAGCTCAGGGATCATTGCAGAAGAGGAGGCAGATAGATTGTAAGAGCCTGAGGGGGTGGATGGTCACAAGGAAGCAGTTTTCCAGAAAACTGGGCAGAAACTCATATGAATTCACATTAGTGGTGACAGTATGCAAGCTCAAACCAGCCCAAATCCCAGAACACACATGGAGAAGAAGGTAAGAAATCCCAATCCAATCTAATAAATTTTTAGCAAATGACCACTGAAGAGAAGGAGAAACACAGTGTCTGTCTTACAGATATGGGACTCTTGGTGGGCCAAGTGGATGGACCCATACTAAAGGATATTTGGGGACACAAATCAGACTCGATAGGCTGTATAATAATAATATATCAGAGAGTGAGAGCGAGAGTGAGAGCAAGAGAGATCGAGAGAGAAACATTAAATTTGGCATGGGTTAGTAGGGGAAAATGGGGATATGATCAAAATACTATCAAACTATATTGTGTGAAAATTGCAAACAAGTCAATTTTAAAAAAGCTTCTGAAAGGAAATTAATTAATTTAGAATAATCCTAGCCAAGGATGTGAGAGACTCTAAAATGAAAAATTTAAAACCCTGAAGGAAGAAATTGAGGAAGGCACTAAATGATGAACAGACCTCTCCTGCTCATGGATAGGCAGAATTAATATTATGAAAGAAAATGACCATACTACCAAAAGCAATTTATATATTCAATTCAGTACTCATAAAATTCCAACGAAATACTTCACAAAAATAAAAATAAAAATACAACAATTTTAAAATTAATATGGACACACAAAAGAGCCTAAATATTCATAGCAATTTGAACCAAGGATAATGAAGGAGATACTATCATACCTTACTTCAGATTATTGTATAGAACCTTAGTTACGACATGGCACTCTAAAAAAAGACATGCAGATCAATTGAACAACATGAAGGATTCATTTTTAAAACCCACATCCAAAGCCAGCTGTTTTTTACAAAGATACCAAGAACAACCCTGACAGAAAAGACAGCCTCACTACCAAAAACTGCTAGGAAAACTAGCTAGCCACATACAGACAAATAAAACTGGATCTTTTTCTCTCACTCTGTAAAAAATCAATTCATCATGAGTCATAGACTGTGGTGCAAGACGTGGAATATTGAAACTAATGGATAAAAAATAAGGGGAAAACATTACAAGATATCAGTACTGGCAAATACTTTCTGAAGAGAAATCCAATAGCTCAGGAATATTGCCAAAATTGACAAATAGGATTACAGGAAGGTAAACAGCATTTACCCAGTAAAGGAACAGTTACCAGAATGAAGAAGCAGCCTACAACATGGGTAAATCTGACAGAGGATTCATATCTATAATGTGGAAAATATATTAAAAACACAAACACTATGACAATAAATCAATGAATAGGATAATTAATTTATCAAAAGATGAAGCAAATATATGGAGTATGTTCAACATCCTTAGACATCAGAGAAATGTAAATGAAAACTGCATGGGGATTCCCTCTCACCTCAGTCAGAATTCCTATCTTTATTCACACAAATAATAACAAATTCTCCTGAGTGTGTAAGAAAAGAAGAACCCTTGTACATAGGTGTTGAGAACATAAGATAATTCATTTATTATTTATTTCCATTTATTATTTATTTCCATTTATTATGGAAATCAGAATGGAGCTTCCTTAAAATACTGAAAATAGAAGTGCCATATAGCTCCTCTCTACTATTCCTAATAATACACTTGAAGAGCCCTAAGTCACTGTATCACAGGGATGCCTCATGGCTATGTGACTGCAGTCCTATTCCCAATAACCAAATGATGTAATCATCCTTGGGATTCAGCAACAGATGAATTCACAATGAAAATATGTTGTTTACACCCAATAGAGTTCTCTTTAGGCATAAAGACGAATATAATCAGATGGTTTGAGGAAAAATGGATACAGCAGGATATCATCATGTTGGAGGAATAAGTCAGACTCAGAAAAACAAATATTACATTTTTTCACTCATTTGTAAGTCCCATATTTTATACAGATACATAAAATCATGGTGTGTGTGTGTGTGTGTGTGTGTGTGTGTGTGTGTGTAGCATGGAAGTACCAGCAAGACTTAAGGACAAATGATGAATAGCAGAAAGAGAAAATAAAGGCAAGTATGGGGTGACTATCATGAAATTATGTGATATACTTGTATGAAAATCTCTTTTTAAATATGTCATGTATAATGAATTTATGCTGACAAAACTTAAAAATGAATTCAGAAATCAGACTTTACATTTATCTGGTTTGCATGAATATGTCCCAGAGTTTCTTGAGGAAAGGATATTTTAGGGGATAGTATGCTGTTTTCAATGTGTGGGCAGACAGATTAAAGCAAATGAGCTGTGAAGTAAATGTGGACAGGCTGTAGAAAGATTTGCTTCCTCTGGGGATTTGAGGCTTGTGGCATTTTCTATCAAGCTCATTCACTAACACATACATGAGTCTCTGGTTTCCATAGTGCCACCACTTAAGTCCCCATCTGGATTTAACCTAAGAGTGTTGGTGTGGTCTTATAATCTATTCTTTGTGACGGACACTTCTGGTTGTTGAAATCTCCTCACCTCTATCCTCAAAATGAGTCCTCAGAGGGGAAAAATACTAAGGGAGATGACACTAACTTTAATTCAGTCCTGCAGTTCTAGCTCACAGTCTGGAAATGTTGATGAGTTCTGAAGATACTAAAGTCCATTCTCTGTTTCAAGCTGAGGACCAAGCCTTTGAAATTTCCCCAGAAGTGCATCTCAGCTTACTAAGAAGCAAGGTGAGTAAACCTATGTGTTGGGGAACCCTGCTGTTAGGGTCGCAGTCTCTCCATGTCCGGATAGCCGCGAGCCAGCTCGGCATTTGATGGAAAGCCTCTCCTTTTCAGCAGGGCACCTCCTGCTTTCTTCCTGGCTCACTTTGAAGTGGCCGCCACAGATGCCCTACCTGAAACATGACCTCTGGCATAGAAACTACTGGGTTTTTCCTATATGATAATCAGGCACTGTCTGACAGCATAGAAGCCCACCGCCCACCACATGTAAATAAAGCATACTAGGAGCACCTATCAGCTGAGCCTTTTGCTACTGCCTCCACATTATAATTCTTCTAGTTTCACTCTAATAAAGTGGAGCTGTATCACTGAATTTGTCTGGAGCTGAGCTGTGTTTCACTGCGCCTGGGACCAGCCTGTGAGCAGTCTCCCCGGAGGAGCTGTCTCCCGTCAGCACTCACTAGCGCAGCTTCTGTGTTTGCTGTTCCTGTACTTCCCCGCCCTTGTGGTTCAGTGGCCAATGACCCACGGGCACAGGGGAAGCATCCCGCAGCTAGCCTGAGCTTCCCGCAGCTTGGCGCAGAGCCCCCTGCAGCTTGGCGCAGCCCGCAGAGCGATGGCAGCCTGCCTTGGCCCAGAGCCTGCACTCCCTGCTGCAGACCCGCCAATCTGTAGCTCCCAGCACCCGGCACCCGCCGAGAGCCAGAGACCTGCCCAGCAGTGTGACCCACCACCCACCCACCCCAGTCAACAGCTGGCGCCCAAACGTGTGGCTCCTGGAAGGCACAGAATTCGTGAGTATCCCTTCCATCAGAAGGGCATCAGCAATCCCTTTCTCCTATCAGGAGTGGAGCGTCCGCCCAATCAGGGGACATCGTGAGCATCTCTCCCACCAGGAGAGCATCAAAAATCTCTTTTTCCTTCATCTCCCATCAGGAGACTAAAAAAGGCAGCTGTGCCTCCAAGCCTCCCCACTGGTGGGGCCTGGCAAATCTCTCTTTCTTTTATCTCCCATCAGGAGAATAAAAAGGCAGCTGTGCCTACAAGCCTCCACACCCTTGGGGCCTGGCAGTCTCTTCTAATTTCCTCCTTTTATTTCCAGTCTGAGTCTTTGCGTGAGAACGTTAAAGACAGAGAGGCAACTGAAGCTTTCTGGTCAGGGCTACTCCCTGACATCAGCTGAAGGCCTCTCTGCCCCCTAACGAACTCTGACTGCCTGCACAGGTGTAGACCATCTATGCATCTTTCTAATACAAAATCTGGTAACGCAGCAACCAGTTAAGAGTCACAAGGATGGTTGCCAGTCTCTTAAATCTGCAGGAAGGCTGGTGCTGGGGACTAAAGTGGAATCCCCTGAGATTTTGATCTCAGGCACGTTCCCTTAGAAATCAGCACTTCACCCTACTTTCCTTTCCTATCTTAACACCGCTAGAAAAATCCCCAAAGTTCTAAGGGATCTTCACATAAGCATTAAAGTCAGCTTCTAAAATAAACTTCCCT
>NW_008334005.1:62240-63247 GCF_000622305.1 Nannospalax galili
CCCTGGTATTAGACTGCTCCAGGAACATTAAATGCCAGACAACACTATTTTCCTTTTTATAATGGGTAATTCAGCATCACGCCAAAAAAAAAATAAAACCTCCAAATTTGTTCCCTTAGAGCCCTGCTTACATCAAGAGGACTTAAGATTTCCCAAAAAGAAAGCTCAAAATTTTGGAATGAAGCATCTCAATTTGCACCCTGGATCCTGTCAGCAGACATTTCTGATCCAGAGGTCTGGACTAACATTGCATACCTGGCTTGTAAAAAGGAAACCCAGGAAAGACACAATTTTCCTCTTTCCTTTCTCCGCATAATAGCAGCCATCTGACAATGCTTAGGAAACCCACCTAAGATCGAGGAAAGCTTACAAGCACCAGAAAATAATAAAAGGGAGGGTTCAAACAATACAAAAGACCCTAAAGATTTCCCAACAGCAGATTCAACAGCCCTAAAAAATAAAGAAAAAATTCTGACCCTGTTAGAGACAAAGAAAAGAAAGAGGCAGAGACGACACCCAGAGCCACACTGGATCACGTGGAAAGAGATCCATGACCTAGTGGAAACTGCACGCCGTAGATGTCCTCCTAGAGCCTCCTTCTCTGTCATCCTCATGGCTGTCTTTATCCTGCTTAACACAACGCTTCAGCCAGCCCCCACTCTCCCTAATACCATGTTCTAGAGATTTTATATCAGAGAAACACTTCAAGGAAAAAAATCAGATCCATGGGACGATCGCTGGCATATTGGAGTAATAGAAAAGTTCTACTCAGGTGCATTCTCTAGGTACCCTACAGCTGACTTTCATATCTCTTGACAGCTTGTACCTGCAGCTAAGTCTGTGCTAACTCATCATAACATTATTCTACAGGAAAAACAGAGGACCAGATAATATCAACTATGTCCTGGAGCCAATACATTCAATGTGTTGCTAACTTTCTTCCCTTCACCACCCACCCTAATGCCTCTAACTGTTTCTTTTGTTCATCCAGCAATAGACCTTTACTG
>NW_008334005.1:63600-64100 GCF_000622305.1 Nannospalax galili
CCTCCTCTTTTCCTATGGTGCAAAGGAAAAGCCCCAAACTGTAATTTCTCTTTGTCCACCTTTTGTATACCTGTAATGATTACACCCCAGGTGTACCTACTCGAGAAGGAAAAAGCCGCCTTCCTCCTACACAGCTGCCAACGGAGAGAAATCTTCATCCCTTTGCTGATAGGGATTGGACTTGCACTCTCCCTGGGTGCTGCAGGCGCTGCTACAAACCCAGCACCTGACGGGAGATTTTCAAGACAAGCTGGACCAGGCAATGGCATCCACGACTGACAGCCTGGAATCTCTCCAATGACAAATGAACTCTCTTGCCAGTGTTGTACTCCAAAAAAAAAAGAGCACTGGACTTAATAACTGCTAAACATGGGGGAACGTGTGTGGTATTGGGAGAGGAATGCTGTTTCTTTGTAAATGTTGTTGAAACCGATGTTAACACTCTCAAAAAACTTTGTAATGATCTATTTTCAAGATTTCAACCCACCAAACATTTAGGT
>NW_008334005.1:64217-75075 GCF_000622305.1 Nannospalax galili
AAAACAGGTCATGGTCAATTATCAGACTTTGGATTCTCCTGAGACAGATGAGTTAGCCCATAGGGCTTGTGGATGGCACTTCTCCATTTTAAATCAAACAGGGGGAGATGTTGGGGAACCCTGCTGTTAGGGTCGCAGTCTCTCCATGTCCGGATAGCTGCGAGCTGGCTCGGTGTTTGATGGAAAGACTCTCCTTTTCAGCAGGGCACCTCCTGCTTTCTTCCTGGCTCACTTTGAAGTGGCCGCCACAGATGCCCTACCTGAAACATGACCTCTGGCATAGAAACTACCGGATTTTTCCTATATGATAATCAGGCACTGTCTGACAGCGTAGAAGCCCACCACCCGCCACATGTAAATAAAGCATACTAGGAGCACCTATCAGCTGAGCCTTTTGCTACTGCCTCCACACTATAAATCTTCTAGTTTCACTCTAATAAAGTGGAGCTGTATCACTGAATTTGTCTGGAGCTGAGCTGTGTTTCACTGCGCCTGGGACCAGCCTGTGAGCAGTCTCCCCGGAGGAGCTGTCCCCCGTCAGCACTCACTAGCGCAGCTTCTGTGTTTGCTGTTCCTGTACTTCCCCGCCCTTGTGGTTCGGTGGCCAATGACCCACGGGCACAGGGGAAGCGTCCCGCAGCTAGCCTGAGCTTCCCGCAGCTTGGTGCGGAGCCCCCTGCAGCTTGGCGCAGCCCGCAGAGTGACCGGCAGCCTGTCTTGGCGCAGAGCCTGCACTCCCCGCCACGGACCCCCCGATCTGTAGCTCCCAGCACCCAGCAGCCACGGAGAGCCAGAGACCCGCCCAGCAGCGAGACCTGCACCCACCCCCAGCCAACACCTATGGATTCCTGAATGTATCTAGTGTCAAACTATATGCACACATTCATCATCCAAAGAACCAACAAGTGTGCTTGTTACAGGATAGAGAAATATAATAATAAAGGTATTTCTTCACTGTTGACACTAAAAGGAAAAGGAAAAGACAGGAAATATCTCTTTTACCTAAATTCACTATATACTCACCATTTTTTCACAGATATTCACATACCATCAGGGATAACAAAATAACTAAATAAATATGTAGGTTGTGTTCCTTCTTTCTAACACTGTCTATAGTCTCAGTGTCATAGATGTTATTAGCTTGCCACTCAAGATATGTTTACCACAACCATTTATCCAACTCTTAGCATCCAAAGTTTGTGCAGACTTCCTGACCCCCACCCCAAAGCTATACATAACATCTTTGAACCTAGATGTATTCTGTCGTCTGGAAGTTCTGATATTTTGCATGGCTGGGAATTAGCAGGATGGGTAAGGTGAAAATATTTATGGCTTGTATCTCCTGGAATGTCAGGTAGAGAGTACCTGTGTCCACTTAAAAATGGAAGTAATAGCCATATTTAAGGAACATAGGCCCAGCAATGAAGATCACCAAATGTGGAGGTTCCTCAGAAATGTTTTTGGTAACGTTGTTCTCAAAGTCCCTCCCAAAATTCTCACCAAGTTATGTTAACGTATTATTTGGTAGACCCTGAAAGATATGCTATTTTTTAGCAGGAGGCTGTTGCCACAGTTCATAGGCCCAGACACTTTCAGGGAAGGATTGCAAGAATGTTCCTTTATACTTGCTGTGGTGGCACCTGTTCTTTCCTCATAAGGCCTCAATTTCTTTTTCTGCTTCTAGATTTGAAAGGCTGATCATGACAAGAAACAAATCCAGATGTTATGACATTCATTTGATGAAAGATATTTTAGTTTTCTATTCATCCATTCTTTGCCTAGTTTAATAATGTGTTAAATAACGCCGCTATTAACCATGATGATGAATATTGATTGCCAGCTTTATTGGATTAAGAAGCCTCCATAAGATTAGGAAAGCACATTTACATGAAGGCATTTTCAGAGAGAATTAACTAAAGCCATCTTGAATATTGGAGGCATTTTCTCATATGTTTAGAATCTGGGTAGAAATAAAGGAGAAAAAAAAGAAAAACAAACAAACAGCCTAGCACAGGCATTGTCCTTTTCTGTGTTCTGGAAATCATGATGGAGCTGATGTCAACCACCACACTGCTCAAGGTAAAGAACTGAACCTTCCCAAAACATGAGCTCGGATAAATCTTTCCTCCTCTAAGTTGTACTTCTTGGGTCCCAGTGATGCATAGCTCTTATTAATAAATTAGATTTCCAAACATTTTTCTACTGGAATATTATATTTCACTAGCTACCACTGTGTATAGCTTCACAACAGAGACCTGGTTGCAAATCTTACCTTGCTTCTTACCTTGCTACTAAAATACAGACTCTGTCCTCAGATATTTTTTGATCTGGGATCCTTATGCTTTTCCCACTATTACCAAATGTGTCTAGTTGTATGAAAACAACTAATATCAGCCCCATCCTACAGTGAGGAGCCAATGTTAAGGCTTCTCAGAAAGCAGTTGTTGCAACTCTTTCTAGCATATTCTTTACTGCATTGGCAAACTGATTGACTCTGACCATTCTGAGGAGCTTAGACAGCTGCTGAGTGTCCTATCTCATGCACTAAACCTAAGACAGCATTCATGTCCTCTCTCCAGATATGTTAAAAAATTTCTTCCTATTATCTGAGGCAATTCTGAAGTCTCAATTTAATGTGTGTTACAAATTTTATAAGCTTATGGAGCCATTACAGGAGCATATTAGAGAAAAAATTTCTCCAACTTTTGCCAGGATAATAAACCTTCAGTCATAAGAAAGTTTTCATGTCAAAATATTCTTTCTGATGCAGTTTATTAGTCTTTGCATACACTGGCCACAAATAGTCTCCTAGAATTCTTTCCAATTTGCTACGGCATGTGTTAGCCTGTCCTTGCAGATCTTTTATGGATAACCCTTTTCTTTCCTATGTGTACTCAGAACTATAAAATGTATTGAGCATAAGCTGATTGTTTGCCTTAATTTTTGGTCTGCTGTCCAGGAAGAGAACATAAGATATATTCTGAGAAGACATTGTCTTCTAAAGCTAGATTCAAGGTCTTCACATAATGTTTAAATGGGTTTCTGGGAGGGATGTGGTCACTATTCTGAAAACAGAGAAATGAGCTTTTATGTTGACCGAGAGAGTTTTGGACCATTTTGAACTTTACTATCCTCATTGGTATCAACTCAGATATTCCATCTTCTATTCTTCATCCTTATTTATAAGGGAAATGTTTCTGAGATAATTTTTTCACTAATAACTTTGAAGTTCTACCACGCTTATAATGAGATACTAGGCCTCATTTATAGCTGTGTCTGTGTCTTCCTTCTGATATGAAGGAATGAGAGTCTTAAGTCTCTCAACAAGGTTTCTCTGTTTTCACACTTCACAACTGGTATTATCAACTTAATGAAATTAGTTCTATATGCTGTTATTTCAACAGATAAATGGCACTTAACAATAAACTCTTCTCCATAGTGTTTCTTCAATTTATATTTCTCAATACCCAGAAATAAGTATTAGTCCCACATGTCTATTATACAACTACAATGTTAGAGATCATCAACCATCCCTCTGTATCCCATTATGTTGTTAGGAAGGCAAGTGTTCTATATTCCCCATATCTCTCCCTCACATTTTGAGTTCCAACATCACTCACAAGTCCAATTATTTCCACTCAGGTTTTCTAGAAAAAAAATTGAAATGGAAATACTTAAGAAAGTATTTTTGTTCTTGTTTTGAATGTTGTCCTTGGAACAGAACAAAGGAAAGCATGTTGGATAAGAAAAAAAAAAGGTGAATCTTGGTTGTAAATGTCACTAGATCCAAAATCAAATAAAGTGCAAGCTGTTGGGCACTCCTGTGAATGATGTCTTTATTGTTGTTGTTGTTTTCTTTTCTTTTCTTTAATCACATTATTTGAAGTGAAAAGATCTAATGGATATGTGGGAAACATCTTCTGGTGGTAGCCCAGATAAAAAGACAGGGAAGGAAACTGAGGCAGTTATTTTCTTTTGGCTACTTCTCTTCACTGTCTATCATATATCTATCACTTGTCTATCATCTATCATCTATCTATCTATCTCTATCTATCTCTATCATCTTTTTATCATCTATCTATCATCTATCTATCTCTATCATCTATCTATCTATCTATCATCTATCTATCTATCTATCTATCTATCTATCTATCTATCTATCTAATCTATCTCATTCTATCACTTCTCTTCCTTTAGTGAACCCTGACTAATACAGTATGATTCAACCTTATCACATAGAGTTCAGAAATATGAAGTATACCACTGATTTGGTGTCACAGAAGCCAAAGGGGCATACTCTTGAGTATTTACATATATATATCATTAAACCAATTACTGGAATGCTTGAGTATTCAGATGAAAGAACGGATAGATTATAGGTAGATGGATAGATAACTACATATGCTCATACTCATGTGTAACTTAATATAGATACAGTTGGGAAAAATTTGTGTGGAAAAGGAAAAAAAATGAGCCTAGACACTTGTCACAGGGACAGAACCACCTCAGAAAGTCCCCATTAGAGCAATAGATAGAAAATCCATAGGAATCTACCAGCCCCTAAGACCGTGGAACTCTAGGACTACCAACATGCCACTCCATCTTGGGGGCTGTAAGCATGACATCGCAACTTGAGAAAAATTCTTAGTTGACTAAGCCCAGAATAACTGTAAAGACCAAGACTTCATGAAATCAAAATAAGCTGAGGATGTAACTCAATGGCAGGCTGGAAAACTCCACTGTGTCTGAATTCCAGGGTATGCTGGAGAGCTCCTTATTTGGACTTTGAGTACATCATTAACACAGGATTAAACTGTGAACAGTATTGTAGTCTCTAAGACTGTGAAGCAGCACTGCTTGCTAATAACATTTCTGAATTCTGTTATGGAACCAGGCCAGGTTCATTATCCAAGTTTCTGCAAGAGTTGGGCTAACCATTAGTTAACAATTGGCTAATCTTAAAAAACAAAACAAAACAAAACAAAAAAAGATCTCTATAGTTCTGGAAAAAAATATAATGACTTCTCTATCAGAACAAAGGAAATGAAGCCCAAAGAATGACAAAATATTACATTTATTTAATATTTATTTTTGGGAAAACAATAAATGTTGACAGTAATTTATTACTCGGAGGTTTTTTTTTGTTTGTTTGTTTTTTAGGTGTAAGGTGTTTAAGGAGGGCTTTGACTTTTTCAGGGCAGTCGCCTGAGATCTTGACTCGGTTATGTGTAAGATTATTTATGAAGGGTATTCTGTGACAGAGGCAATTTACTGTAACTCTAACCACGTTCCTGGTTTTGTAATAAAATATAATTTCATCTATTTATTTGACTTCCTTTCATGCCAGGATTTAGGCATGGCTAAAGTATTTTGCTCATTTGAAAAATGAATGAAGTTCTTGTAAGTTCTTTCTAACTTCTCTGTGTGACTATGTTTTCATTTTTTCCCTTCCTTTCCATACCCTCTGCTTACTAAACTATTTCTTCATGTGCGATGGCTGGACAGTGTAACACTTGCACGGCACTACCTTTGTACATCCCTGTCTATAATTTATTTCTGCTGGTTTGCTTCCATGTCTCCCTTTTAGAACTCAGATCTTTGCCTTTCTGACACAGAGTTAAAAATGATCATTGGTACCAGAAATACACAGCATATGTGCACGACAGAGCTAGATGCCTGGATTCCAGCTCTGCACTATTTCCTCCAGTGATCATAATGAAGGTATACACCAGGATATGTAACAACACAAATTTAGTAACTTATAGTTCTTGAGTTTAGAAGTCTGTGGTCATAGTGTCGCAGGAAGATTTATTCTGAGTCAGAGAACAGTGAAGGAGAATCTGCTTTGAGCTTTGCCCTTGGGCTTGGCAGGTTTCTGGCAGCTTTGGTGGTCCTTAGCTTCTGCTGTATTATCACATTCTCTGACTCTGTCATTGTACGACCTTCTCCCTATGCACGTGTCTCTATGAAAACTTCCTATTTTTATATTGATAGCAGTCAGATTGGGTCAGAAACCCTCCTTGCTAACCACACCTTAAACGAATCTGATTAATAAATAAATGCACTTCTGAAATAGAGAGGCTTAATATTTCAACATATGGCCTGGTGGTAGGGTATGTGACTCTAACATTACAGTCCTTTATGCTTATACCCTGAGATTATTTTTTGTATCTGCTGAATAATAGTATTTTCTATCTGATGAAATTTTTAAAAATATTTTATTTATTATTTTTATTTCATATGAATTAGTGTTATGCCTGCATGTAGGTAAATGCCCCTGTATTGTGCAATGCCTGTGGAAGACAGAAGAGGCTGTTGGATCCCCTGGAACTGGAGTTATGGACAGTTGTTAGCTGCCATGCCGGTGCTGGGATTTGAACCCCGGTCTTCTGCAAGAACAGTCAGTGTTCTTAACCACTGAGCCATCTATCCAGCCCCAATCAAGTTCTTAATGAAGAACAAGAAAATAAATCAAAGAAGAACTAAGAATGATATTTGAATACACTAATCACTACTGATAATAAGCAAATATTTTTAATATATGTACACATTTTAGCAAATGTATAAATTCACCTAGGGAGGGTGTTTTTCAACCAAAATAGCTCAAAATTTTGTTATGTGTATTTTCAGCCAACAGAGTTTTGGTGTCATTATTTTCAAGATGCCAGGGGAAATATATTAATAAAGTCAGATGGCATTCACTACTAAATAGTATTTATAGCTCCGATATGTAATAATCACATTCAAAACGCATCACATAGGGACTGCGAGATGGCACTTGCCACCAAGCATAATGACCTGAATTGGTTCCCCAGGACCCACGTGGTAGAAGGATAAAGTGATTCCTGAAGGTTGGTTTCTGACCTCTAAATCTGCACACACACTTGCAAGTGCACACACTCACAAACACACACAATAAAGTGTAACAGAAAAAAATGAAATGAAATGGATTCATACCCAATTGCCAGAAAGGCTGTTTTGAGTATGTTACAGTAGCTCTTAGCTTTCTGGCTCTTGATTTCAAAAAAATCACATGATTTACATGCTTTATAGTTTATTTGAGGAAATTACTATTGTAGTTGATTTTACATGCAAAGTTTGCAATATTTTTAAACGAAAGTTCTAAATGTGCGTTTCCATATATTATGCTAATGTGGAGAAGGAAAAGAAACAAAGCCAGAAAATTCTCTCAGGCTGACTAAACTAAGGAATAAACATATTTGGTGCTTTAGGATGTAAATAAATAGCATATTGTATCCTTACATAGCTGCATAAATGCTTGTATTTCTATAATTTTATAATAATAAAACTTTGAGCTTATTTGTATACGTGCAGTTTCTGAAGAACCATTAACACGTTTCCACCTGCTCGCACTTTGTGTTTATTGTTGTGATATTGACAAAATGATGAAGTTCTTGCTGTAATTTGTTTGACATTATTTTTAAGTGTGCTTCAAGCTTATATGAACAGGAATCATAGGGAACATTTCAGGCAATTAAAAACCAAGCAAGAACCAAGATAGCAAAGTAATAGGAAAAACTTAAATGATGTTATAAAAAGTTCAGTCTTCAAAGGAGTTTCTGCTTGCTGTTTTGAAGTACTTGAACTTATTTCTTTTATTTGTTTTCTTTTTCATCAACTTGATTGAGGTGTAAATGATACGCAATAAGCTCCCCACAAACTTTAACATTTAATAACTTTGACTTATGTGTATTAAACCACGATGACATTCATATTTACATATCCCTCAACCTCAGTGTTTCCCTCTAAACTTTTATAATCATTCCTCTTGCGTGTATCTTTGCTTAATCCACAGCACTTGCTACTGCAATAGGTCAGGTTGTATTTTATAAAATTATAAAGAAATGAAATCTAATAGGATGTCCGTCCTGGTTTTATATTGTTTATGTGACTGAATAACTTTGTGAGTTTTATAGTTGAGCAGTGTTACATTGTTTTGTTGTATCACAGTTTGACCATTTACCTGGTGATAGTCAGGTTCTTTGCAATTGTAGGTTGTTTTCAGTGAGGGTGCTGTAATCACTAAGCACAAGCTTCCTGTGAGGAATCTTTCAGTACACTTGGGTAGATATATCAGAGTGGCTTGGCAATATCATATGTTTGGTTTGTATTTAACTTTAGAAGAAACAGCACGGACTTGGAAGACAGTTTCGGTAGAAAAGTATTGGCCTGGAAAAGATGAGAATTTGGGTTTTGTCCCTAGGACCAACATAAACAACAAAGCACAGTGGAATGCATTTGCAATCCAAATGCTGAAGAGGTGGAGAGAGGTGAAACTCTGGGGCCTGCTGACCGGCCAACCTAGCCCACTTAGTCTGTTCTAGGCTAGTGTGGGACCCTGTTTTGAAAAAAGATAGGCATTACCTGAAAATGATATCCAAGGTTGTTCTCTGATCTATACCTATATGTACACGCTTTACTTCCCATTCAATAAAGAAACTAGCAAGTGTCATTTAACTTTCCATTAATCATGTTCAAAAATTTAAGTCAACCTATATTCTTCATACAGCTATAATTTTTGTGCTCAGATATTTTAATTTCGGTGGTTTTTAGTAGGTGTTTAGTGGTATTCAAAGTGAAGATGAATTTGAATTTTTCTAAATTTAATAGTGCTCAGAGTCTTTTCACAAATGTATTTGCTTATCATACATCTTCTTTATTAATGTCTATTCAAATGTTTTGTATGTTTTGCTATTTATTTCATTATATTGAGATACTAAGATGTGTGTTTTTAAGATAGAAGTTTAATCTAACAAACATGTTACTTGAAAACATTTTTTGAGTCTATTGCTTTCTTTCTTTTCCCTTAGCATTTTTTTTCAAAGAAAAAAATGTTTCTAACAATGGATCTAAGTTATTTATATCTCTTTTTAATTCTTCTTTTAGATTTATTTATTCTATTTTTTGTGGATGTGTTTGTCTCAGTGTACATATGTGTACCATGTGCATGTAGCTGCACACAGAAGCCAGAAGCCAGTTTCCATATTCCTCGGCCTGGAATTACAGGTATTGTGAACTGCCTAGTCTGGATATATAGATGCTGGGAACTGAACACTAGTCCTCTGGACAAACAGGAAATACTCCTATTCGCTGAGCCGTCTTTCTAGTCCATTTATATCTGTTTTGTTTTGGTTTGGTTTTGCTTTTTTTATAAACTATAGTTTTACTCATAAAGATGGTCCCCTGTATTTTTTTAGAATATTTATTTATTTATTTATTTTTCTTTTTAAAAAATTATTTATTTAATAACCACATAGTATGAGTGTATTGCCTGCATGTATGTGAGTGCACCAGTGTCGTGCAATGCCACAGAGATCAGAAGAGGGCTTTGGATTTCCCTGGAACTGGAGTTAAGGACAGTTCGTAGCCGCCATGTAGGTGCTGGGACTCAAACCCGGGTCCTCAAGCATAAAAATATCTCCATTTCATTATTAAAATACACAGTTTCATACAGAAAAAGTCATTTTTAATGAGATTGACTCTAAAATATTTGCACATGCATTTCTAATCTCTATATATCTGATTATTACTATAGCCACAGTCGGTTACTTTCTGAGCTCCTTGACATCTGTGCATGGATATAAAGTCATTAGGTGGATTTCCATGGTAATATTTTTCTCATCTACTAATTATTAAAGAGCAAATTTTTATGCTTTGAAAAATTATTTTTTAATTCTTTTTTTAAATTTAAAACCACATGATTAGAAGCAGTTCATTACAGCTTTAACATATTCAGTAACACACTCCAGAGCAATGATACATCTCTTTCAAAAGTGGCTGTAAAATTTTAGGTTCACAGTTGAATTAATACAGTTATACAATATTGAACTCAGTATAAACCTGTAAGATATAAAATTGAATGAGTTTTTACCCTTTAAAGAAGATCTCCTTTTCAAGATACGCTGTTTCCTACATTCTTTAATATTATTATTTTTTTTTTGGAAGAAGCATATCATTTCAGCTTGAACATGCCCAGTAACAGTTTCTAGAGCAAATACACAGCTCTTTTAAAAGTGGTTATAAAATTTATAGGTTTGCTGTTGAATCAATACAGTTATAGAATATTGAACTCAGTATAAGTCCTATAAGACATAAAATTGAATGAGTTTTTAACCCTCAAAAAAGATCTCCATTTCATTCTAAAAAATATTGTTTCTTACAGAAAGACTCATTGTTTTTGGTACTAACACTGAAAATGTGGGCACATGAATCTCTAATCTGTATGTATCTATTATTAGTCATAGTTGTTTGCACTCAGATACTTGGTGCCTGTGTATGTCTATAAAGTCATTGGGCAGATTTCAACGGTAATGTTCATCACCTCTACTAATTAACATGATGTAAACTTTTATGCTTCCTCCACAAATACATTTTTTCAAATTTGTTGATTTTTTTGTGTATGTTTGTGTGTGTGTATCACACAGAAAATCCCAAATCATCCTATTCAGCTATACACCCACTTCCCAGATGGTACCTTCTCCTAGCCTCTCTCCCCCTACTAGAGCTCTCATACTCTGATAACCTTGCTACTGTCTGCTGTGTTGTCAGCATCCCCAGCCGTTCCCCACTACTTGTCCATCTGGTGAATCTAGTCAGCCTATCTAGAGGTCTTTGTTTTAGAAAGGTTAACTGTTCCTCACCTAGCAGTAATCGGTTGTCAATATTCCTTTAGATAAGATTGGGGTCTGCTGTTCATTTTCCCAGTTCTATGCTGAGTTACTAGCTGGTAGTCACTTTGGCCACCCTGGCCAACAACTCAAAAGATGGTATCTCCTATCTGGCATTGTTGCTTGTTATGTAGCCTTTAGCTATGCATATGGACTCTTAAAAAATTATA
>NW_008334005.1:75151-86409 GCF_000622305.1 Nannospalax galili
AAGGTCGTTTGAGAATCTGTTCCTCAGGGGTCTCATGGGCTTGGGAGGAACCCCTGGCTACTTTCTTTTACCAGTTCTGCCTATGTGGATAAGTCAAAGATCCTACTTGACCATGGCTGGCTTCACTTGGAAGCATGGAGGAAATGTTTCTTCTGTGTTGACGCTCCTCTTTGTAGACCAGACACTGGTTCAAGTCTATCTCATGGGGTCTCTTCAGTCTGCTTGATCAAGAGGACAAGGGTTTGATTCTTTGCACTTACTAAGTGTTCATTTTGAGACAGTCTTTGTTGTAGTACAAGATACAGAACTTAAAAATTGCAGCATATATATATATATAATTATTTTCCCTCACTATTCATTGAAAAGAATGTCTCTGTACTGAATAAATTTTGTATGCTTTTTAATAAAGTGTTTGTCTGTGTGACTACATATGGTTTTTTAGATTCTTTATTCTTCATCTTTAATATATTTAGATATTTGATGCCAGGAAATAAGTCTTGATTATTATGGGCACATAAGTTTTCACTCAAGAGAGAGTTCAGTGACCTAAAAGAACCACGAAGACCTACATCCTGCCTCTGCCACAAGCCAGATCTTTAAGCAACACAGAGGCTGCAGAGATCAATGGCTCTTACCTGCCCCCCCACCACTACCACCATCACGGGACCGACCAAGTAGAGCCTTCTAGTGCCAGAGAGAAATGAGAATTTCACCTTTCAACCCAGTGCAGTTGTTTGAGAAATGCATTCCTTGAATGTCCTAGTCTCAATCCTGTTCTGAGAAGCTCCTTTTTACAGGGGGCAGAAGTTAACATGAAGTTTCATAACCAGTCTGTGTGAAGAACAAGTGATTGCTGAGTGTGCAACCCTAAAGGAGACATCGCATTACCTCCTCCCTCCAAGACTTGAATCTGTCAATTGCTAAATAACACAGTATTGCCATAAAAACAGACATTCTATCAATGAAATAGAATTGAGGAAACCAGGGTAAGTCCATATACCATCATTCACCTGATTTTTGATAAAGAGGCCCAAAACACACATTGGAGCAAAGGGAGCATTTTCAACAAATGGTACTGGTCAAACTGAGTAGCTAGATATGGAGAATGAAAGTACATCATTATCTCTCACCTTGCACAAAACTCAACTCCAAATGAATCAAAAACTTCAACATAAAATCTAATGCCCTAAACCTGATAGAGTGTGTATGTAGGAGATATAATTTAACTTATAGATATACGGAAAGATTTTTTCAGGAAGATCCTGGTAACACAGTCATTAAGACCTTTGACAAATGAGATCTCATGAACCTAAAAAGCTTCTGTACAGCAAAAGACATCATCATTCAAGTCATGGGACAGCATACAGAATGGGAAATATGTTTACCAGTCATATATATGACAGAGCATTGATCCATAGAATAAACCATGAACTAAAAAAATCAAAACACCAAGAAAATAAATAATCCAATTAAAAATTAGTCCATGAAACAAAGAAGTGTTCTCAAAAGATGAAATAAAAATGGCTGTGAAATAGGTTTTTAATGTTCAACATGTGTAGCTATCGGGGAAACACAAATTTAAAACTATGTGCATTTCATTTGGAAACCCCATAGAGATCAGAAATTTAGTAAGGGGACAAGGAATGGGAGGCTTTAAGGTAATGGAGGGAGAACCCAATGATTTATATAAAGGAGAAAAAGTAAATAATGGAAGAAAGAAAGGAGTCACTGGGGTATGGGGTGGCAATACAGGTTAGAGGAGGGTATATTGTGAGGGATAACTACACTAAACATCTTTTGAGAAGTTATATGGAAGTCTAATATATAAACTTTCTAAAATATATGCATATTCATATATAAAAGGAGTTTAAATGGAGTTACCCTACAATGTGCAGACATTGCCTCTAGACACTCCTGGATAGCAAATAAGAAACCCAGGGCAAGGAATAGGGCACCTCTTTTGGAGTCATGAGTTAGTGGCTTCAAACAATATAGGCTATTGCCTTACTTTTACTTTGCTTACACAGCTTGCTAATAGGACCCTATTGCTGAAGACACTACATGCTTGAGTTGTAGAATGCGTAGAAATCATGTTGGTGTTGACTTTAAAGCTTCATCTCTATGGAGTTCAAAGTGTTGGAAGATGATGTACGTGCTACTGGAAGAAACAATAACCCTAAGTCTTACCCATCTGTGAGCCCTGTGAGCTATGATAATGTCTGACATGGCAAGATATGTCCATGGGGGGGTAATAGTCACATGAATGTTATGGGAGTAAACAAGGACTTTCTATTAGAGCACATCAATCAGTTTATAAACATCTATTGAACATCATGTGACAGGCACCCTGGTAAATTTCATAGTTTTTATGGACAAATAAAAGTTAAGTTCATTTATAAAAATGGAAGCAGACAGAATTTCTTATGCAATTATCATATTTCCTGGACTGAAGAACAGTTATAATGGCTTAAATTCAGTATTAATTATTCCTAGTAATGAATTTGAAGGCTGCTTTAAAAAATATGGAGCTTCTTGTTTATGGTGAAGTTAATAAAAATACAGGCCTCTACAAAAAGATCCATGGACCTAAGCATGAGAATTTCATCTTCTATAGTAGAAGTGCAGATTTTTTTGAAGAATATGGCTATCTGATGTATGGATATTAGAAACATTAAAATTATAAACGCATGTAATTTTAAGATACAATCATGAAATTTGTAGTTTTGGTGGACATTTCAACATAAATTCTATGAAGCAAAAATATCATTTTGCTCTGATTCTTTTATAGAAAAATTTAAATTGGGCAACGTATAATAGATATTTCTTGTCAACAATGAAATTTCTTCAGTTTTCCAAAAGGAGTTTCAAGAACAACTCGTAATCAAACAACAAAAAACAAGGCACACATTATTTCTAGATTAATAAGAAACTATTTCTGTTTTTTTTTTTTTTAACATGTATGAGTGTATTTCCTGCATGTAGGTAAGTGCACGCATGTCATGCAACGCCAGCAGAGGACAAAAGAGGCTGTTAGATCTCCTGGAACTGGAGTTACAGACAGTTGCTAGCTGCCATGTGGGTGTTAGTTAGCCCTCATTTTATTCCCTCATTTAATTTGCTCACCCACCCCCCTCCCTATTTAACCCTCCCTATTCCATTATTCCCTTTCTCCCTTTACACCACCTGCATTATATCCACTTTTTCTTGAAATTTCCCCTTGAAATAAACTTATTAGTTTCTAAATTCTTATTTAAACGCACATATTTAAATATTAAAACTAACTTCCACATGTAAGAACTAACATGCAGTGTTTGCCCCTCTGATTCTGGGTTGCCTAACCCAAAATGATTGTTTTCAGTTCCATCAATTAACCTGAAGATTTCCTGATTTCATTTTCCTTTGTAGATTAATAATATTATGTTGTGTATACATGCCATACTTTCATTATCCATTCATTACTTGATGGGCATCTATGCTGTCTGAAATTTCTGGCTACTGTGAATAGAGCAACAGCGAACTTGTACGACTTTGTATCTCTGTAGTAAGATTAGCCCTTTGCATATAAACCCAAGGTGATACAGCTGGATCACATGGTAGATTTAGCTGTAATTTTAGAAGAACCTTAACATTTGCTTCCACAGTGGCTCCCAGAGTTTACACTCCCTCCAACAGTGAATAAGGATTCTTTTCTCTTCTCATACAAGTGAGCATTTGTTGTCATTTCTTTTTCTTTTATCACAGCCATTCTGACTTGGATAAGATGATCTCTCAGAATATTTTGCATTTCCCTGATGGCTAAGAATTTTAAACATTTTATTTTCCAATATTTCTTGACCATTTGTATATCATCTTTTGAAATTCTCTGTTTGGTGTCATGCCCCAAATTTTAGTTGGGTTGTTTTCTTGATATTTGGATTTGAGTATTTTGAGTATTCAAAACATTGTCCCTGTCAGGTATATAACTAGTAATGATTTTTCCCTTTATTGTTTAGTTGGATGTAATCTGCTTGTGGTTTTATAACCATATTGTTTGAGTATTTAGACAACAATATGAACTGAATTTGTGATGATATATTCCTGTAAACACTCTTAAGGAAACAAATTGTACTAATTATATTTTTAAGTATAAAGTTTTACTAGAGAATTTTATTTTTTTTGGTCTTTTTGAGACAGGGTCTCCCTGTAGCCCCAGCTGCCCTGGAACTTACTATGTAGACCAGGCTGGCCTTGAATTCACAGAGATCTGCCTGCCTCTGCCTCCTGAGTGCTGGGATTAATGACGTGTGCCACCATGCCTGGCCCTTGAGAATTTTTTTTATTGAATTATAAATTTAAGAGAAGATATTTTCCCCCAATACGTGACATCTTCAAACTTGGCTCATGAGTTGGTCCACCAGACTTCTTCCCGATGTGCCTTCCCTTGCTCCTCATCTTCTGCTTTGTTACATTTACACTATTTAACAAAACGTATTAAACAGGGGTCACCATGACTTAGCACTGGAAATAAAGAAATTTTGTTTCTTAGACAAAAAATGTTGTCACAGATATAAGCCCACAACACTTGTGACAGTATACACAAGATCTACATAAGCCCAAGCCAAAGAAAACCCCCAAAAGGCATGAGAGGTAGGAAAGAAGTCTCAGTCCAATAGTCAATAACTATTGGCAATTAATAGCTGCCAGGAGAAGGAGATCAATTTTCTTTAAAGATGTAAATATAGTTAGATTGATCAGGCTCTAGGGGATTTAAACACACCAAAGAGTATTTGGGGAATACTAAATAGACTTCAAATGTTTAAAAAAAAAAAAAATAATAGAGGACATGAAGTCTGGGGGAGGGGTGTTGTAAGATGAGAGTAGAGATGGGGGAGGGTGTCTGAATATGATCAAAATACATTATACAAACTTATCAAAGAATATATATATATATATATATATATATATATATATATATATAATGGAAAGATGACAATAACAAAACGTGGGAGTCTTAGTCTTTCAAGTTTGTTTGTTTGTTTGTTTGTTTGGTGTGTGTGTGTATGAATGTTTTGCCTGTCTGTATAAGGACAACTGTGCATGCAGTGCTCACAGAGGCCAGAAGAGGGCCATGATGGATCCCCAGGTACTGAAGTTAAGGACAGTTTATAGCCATCGTGTGAGTGCTGGGATTTGAACCTGGGTCCTCTGGAAGAGTAGCCAGTACCCACTGAGCCATCTCTCCAGTCCCAATAAAATTATTTTTAAGTAATTTGATTATGTGGCTGAACAGAGACATGTACCACCAATTTCCATCTACATGAACTTAAAATGACAGGAGTCATGGCTGCAGGAGTCATGGCTGCAGGGAGAGGTGAGTGACAGTGAAAGTCACAAAGGTATAACAGTGAATGGTAGATAGAAACCAGGTAGAGTCCATAAATAAGGAATTTTACAAACAAAAACTCTTACACCTTACCACATGGTACACATAGGGAAAATCCCAGTCAGTAAGGCTCTAAGCAAAAAAGGGAAGGACACTTCATGGAACTCTGACAAACATAGTTCATCATGGGACATCTGCTATCTGCACAGCAAGCAGACACTGGAGAATTGTCTCCCTGCACATTCTAGCTTCCTCACTGGTGCTGTGGTGGAGAACTATCCTAAGTGGATATTTTTTGTGTTTTTGAGACAGGGTCTCCCTATAGCCCCAGATGGCCTGAATCTCACTTTAGAGAACAAGATGGTCTACATCTCACAAAGATGCGCCTGCTTCTATTTTCCTCCCAAGTGAGTGCTGGGATTAAAGGCATTGTTGTTGCTACTATTAAACATGGCTGGAGAGATCAGCATCCCATATATTTTTTATATTGAGAATTCCTAACAGATCCTTCTCATCACTGGCTAAGCAAGTGACCACTTTAAGAATCCCCAAGAGTCCAGTAAACTGGTCATGGAATGCTCAAACTCATAGACATAGATCTATATGTCAGGAAATATAAACCTCACTAGATATGGAAACAGAACAAGTCTCTTTGAGAACTATGGTCTAACTTCTGAGGAGAGAAGTGAAATCAGCTGTGTATGACTATAGTTAGGACCCAGGACAGAGATCAGTAAACCTGCAAGGCAAGGTTGCTCAATGCCTGTACATTCTTCCTCCACGAACCCATGACAGATTGCTTTGATTCTATTGTCTTTCCCAGAACCTCAAAGATAAGTAAATAAATAAAATTTGTAATTTTTAAATAGGCTTTAACATATCAACTATTTTTCTGAATTTTATTTGATGATTTAACTTAGCTGGCAACATTTTCTGAGTCAAATAGTAGAGGTCTAAGACAGAATTTTTGGTCTATTTTGGTAATTTTATATGGTACAGACATTTTTTAAATTTTTATATATTATTTTTATTTTATGTATATGAGTGTACTGTCTGCATGTGTTTAAGTGTACCTGTGTACTGAAATAACTGCAGAGTCAGAAGAAGGTGTTGTATTGCCTCAGAACTGGAGTTACGAACACTTGTTAGCAGCTATATGGGTGCTGGGAATTGAACCTCAGCCATCTGCAGGAATGACCAGTGCTCTTATCTGCTGAATCATCTCTCCAGCCCTGGTACAAGAAATTTTATAATCTACTCTTTCAAATATTGTAATAGAAACAACTCTTTTACATTCATTTATTATTACTTTTGTATATAGAGGCTGTCATTAATCCTGCTGATATAAAGAGAGCAAACGGCATGAAACATGATCACTAACAATTATCAAATGACCTAGAGTTAAAATCTGCTACATCCTGACCTTAACTCCAGGAGTCATTAGTATTCTTTTAGAAGAGTCAAATAATATAATTTCTTTTTCTTGCTTGGGGCATATTAAAATTTCACTTATCTGGCTTATTAAAATTTTGCTTTACTTGTATTTTGATTTTCTTTGTTTCATAACCATGAAATTGGATTCTAAAAAGGCCTAGATGTAACTGTTTTCACACTATACAATGTTTGCTAAAAAGTCAGCACAATGAATAGGGCAAGGATCAACCTCAAACAGAATAGTGTATTGCACAATTGTAGGAGGATTTAAAGACAGGAAAAGAGGCAAACAACTCCTATGTTACATTGGTTTCCTGAACCCTAATTTATTTCGTTTATTTATATTTTAGTTATGGTCTTGCTAAGTCAGCCAGGTTGGCCTGGAATCTACTATGCACAAAATTGTAGAACTAAACTTGCCATGTTTCTGCCTCAGTTTCCCAAGTGCTAAGGTTACAGGCATGTGTCACCATGCCCATCTTGTCTCCTTGAATAATATGTATCAAAACACTGCTTATGGATTTCTGGTGACTAGAGAATAGGTTATGACTCTATCTTTCTTATTACTCGATTTTATTTTATATATTTTCAAGATTTCTTCAGAGAGAATATTTTTAGGATATACATAAGAAAATGTTCTTTTTCTTTGTTGAGATGTCTACAAATCAGTATTTTAAGAAGGCATTCAGAAAAATTATATAGATTGAGGGAAATATTACAAGACAAACTTTGCAAATACCTGTTATTTTACATTAGTTTTATTTTAGTTCACATTGTTCTTTGATTTATGCATGTATGTGATGTAACCTGATTTCTTTCTATGACCCCCACACTCACTCTGTGTCTACTTCCTATCCCTATCAACCTCATTTCCTCCCTACAAGTAAGTTCCTTTGTCAGATTCATGTCTTTCGGTTTTCTTTGAGACCCATTCAACTTAACCAGGGCCTTCTGTGTGACAACTGATTTGAACTATTCATTGACATCTGATAGGATCAGCAGCGTGTACAGAAGTGAAAGCAATGACACTCCTCCCTGAATCTATCAGTGGCAAATAGTTCAACAATGAGAGGTAGGGCTTCCTGAGTCCCTCCTAAACACCTGACTGTTGGTGGACCTATTCTTGTGCGGGCCCAGTGAACAGTTGCCATGACATCATGACTGTGATGGCTGTGCCTTGCCCAGCAGATAGCATTTTGCAGTCTTTCTCCCTGACTCCTGGTTCTAACATTCTTTCTATCCCCTCTTCCACAACGTTCTCTGTGCTCCAGCAGATGGTATAAATGTTGCGTTTAAGCCTGGGCCTCATCTATCACTTATTCTCAGGACCTATGCAGGCATGAATCTCTGTATTGCCACCTATATTAGTTACTTTTCTGTTGCTGTGATAAATCGCCAAGACCAAGACAAATTATATATTGAGCATGTTTTTCTAGGGGAATAAGAATCAATCATAGTGGGACAGGCATAGCAGGAAGCAGCAAGAGCAGACAGCTAAGCACTCACATCTTCCAACAGGCAGAGGAAGCAGAGCAAGGCAGACTACAAGCAGGCAAGCTCTGTACTCTCAAAGCCTGTCCCCAGTGTTCTGCTTCCTCCAGCACGGCCATAGCACCACAAACTGGGGACCATGTGTTGAAATACCTGGGGCATATGTGGAACATTCTCATTTAAACCTCCATACCCACTGTTCTCTGGAAAGAGGTTTGTTTGATTAAAGATTAGAGTAGTAGTTGTCAGTGGGTATAAGTATAAATATGTAGAAGGAAGTTGATGCTATTCAGTTCAGCTAAACAACAGAACTCACTCACAAGGTTTCATGACCTGTGTGCCTGGCTACCCCCATAACTGTAGTGCCATATTACGTAAGTTGACACATGGTTGGTCTCATAGTGTTTATGGTTCACAATTGGGTAACACTGTTGCCTTTTCTCTCCTGCAAAGTACTTCCTGTGTCTAAGACAGTTAGCTGGCAAGGAGGAAACATTCAGCTTGGTTCAAGTTTGATGTCTCTATATCATGAAACCAATGTCTGTAGTGTCTTCAGCAATAGGGTTTTATGATCTAGTTCTAATGTGCAACCGAGAAGAATGTCAAGAACCTGTATGTTTGGGGGACTTCCCTAACCAAAAACTGATAAAGAGTTACCACACCCCTCATACTTGGAGCAGTCTTTCCTAGCCATGTAAGCTATTTCCCTTCAAACTTTTTTTTTTGAGTGGATTTTTTTTACTCATAGATCATATAATTCCAGAAAACATATCACACTTGATATAAATGTGAATTAATAATGCACAAGCTTATACAAACAATCTCAGAAGTGAAAAAAAATCTCAAATAATTTCATTAAGGGAACTCTAAATAGTGGTGCCTAGTAGCAACCAAAGTGAAATCCAAATGTTAGAAATGTTTAACGATTCATGGTCCAACACTAATAGACAACACATATAAATCAAGGCATAAACAGGCACTATATACCTATAAACAGTAAATATAAAAATAAGATGTTCTAGTTTCACTCTATTGCTGTGACAAACACCAAAAGCAATTTAGGGGAGAAAAGATTTATCTGGCTTATACTTCCAGGTCCCAGTCCATCAGAACAGGATCTCAAGCAGAAATCAAGGAGGAACATTGCTGACTGGCTGGCTCACCCAGCCTCACACCCGGTTAGTGTTCTTATACATTCCCCAGGACCACCAGCCTAGGGATGGTTCCACCTACAGTGGGCTGAGCCTTCCTACATCAATTAACATTCAAGACAATCCCCCACAGACATACCCATAGGTCAATCTGATCTGGGAAGCCCCTCAATTGAGATGTTCTTCTCAGATGACTCCAAGCTGTATCAAGTGGACAATTAAAATTAACTAGGACATAAAGCAAAGCTCATTTTTGGGTCTCTGAAGCAGGGCACTTAAATTACTTTTAAGCATTATCAGGGTAATCTTGGTGATTTTGAAATATTGAAATAAGGGTGTGATGGTATGCAATAAGGGTGTGATGGTATGCAATACACAATATAACTATAATCCCAGCACTCAGAAGACTGAGACAGGAGGATCATGAGGTAAAAACCAGCCTGGGCTATCTGACAGGATCTTATCTCAAAAATGCACACACACACACACACACACACACACACACAAATACATTCATAGATACCTCTGGCTAGTGAGAAGATAGAACCTGCTTCCCTCTCCCTGAGTATGTCATACACACACATGCACACCTGCATACACACACACGTGCACACACACACACACACACACACAAACTACGTTCTTTGATACCTCCAGGTGAAGAGAGAACCTACTTCCTTCTCCCTGAGTGTGTAATTCCTTCTATCAAAGTATGTCAGAGGTGAAGACAAGTGACTCTGAGACTGTCATAATGGACACTGTGCTTCCATCTGTAAAGAAAGCCAGCTTCCATGCTGGGAACACTCAAGAAACCCTTGGGAAACATCCAACAGGGAGGAATCTAGGGCCGTTATAGTGACCCTCACTACCTTGGAAGCCACAGACCTCAACTACCTGGGAGGTCCCTCCTCAACCCCATCCAGGCCTTTCAGATGACTGAATCCCTGACCAGTCCTTGAAGACAACTGTGGAAGGCCCTGGGCTGAACCATCCAGTAAAGCCACCCCTGGACCACAGATACTAGGTCACATTACAAATGCTGGTTTATTTATGCTGATAAATCTTGGGGTATATTACACAGGAATAATGAACGTAGATATTTCACCTATTAAAACATTAAGATTTCTATCATATAAATACTCAACGTGACAGTTTCTCCAGCACTGTATATGAATTTATCCATTAGTGCTCCCATGTCATCAGGGTGTAACTGTACAGGGACAGGAAGTTTCTGTTCTGCACATAGTAGATGTTCAATAAATATTTGTATTTATTTACTGAGTAAAAGTAGGTGCTCTGAGTAGGTACTCATTAAATATTTTTAGTATTTTATTTTTTAAATTTTATGTGTATGAGTTTTTGCCTGAATATATGTAAGTGTACCCAAATCATGCAATGACTGTGGAGGACAGAAGAGGGCGTCAGATCACCTGGAACTGGAGTTCCGGATGGTTGTTAACTGCCATGTGGGTGCTGGGAACCAAAACCTCTGTAAGAACAGCCAGTGCTCTTAACCGCTGAGCCATCTCTCCAGCCCCTCAGTAAATATTTTCTTTTTTTCTTTTTTTTTTTACAATTAAAGTTACAGTTTTAACAATATACAAAATATTACAGTAATTCAGATTTTATGGCATAATGATTACAGATTTGATAAATACATTTTATATCTCATAATAGCGATGAAGATTATGCAAAAGCTATTAAAACAATTATAAGAATAAATTCAACTGTCACTTAAGTATCTAAAGCTATTTTCCTTTGCATTCTTCCAGAATGATTTGTTCTTATTCTTTACCTTAATTTGAGGGACTTCAAGAAGA
>NW_008334005.1:90084-93928 GCF_000622305.1 Nannospalax galili
TTTAATTATGTTGAGGTATGTTCCCTCCAGTCCAATTCTCTCTAGGACTTTAAACATAAAAGCATGTTGATGTAAACAAATTTAAATTTCTTAACTAAGCTTAATAAATTTAGTAACTTTCCATGCCATGAAGAAATATTGTAGTTTAACAACATTTAGTCATCTGTTATTAGAAAAAATATAGGACACCACTGGGAAACCACTGTTGAGAAAGGCCCTCAGTTTACAGCTGCAGCATTATAATTAGACTTGGTGGCTTAGTCTGTTACCGAGGGGAAAGACGTTTTTTTCCAGGTACAGTGTTTGCTCTCTCTGATGTGCATTTGAATTGTGAATAAAATGCCTTAAATGTTCATTTCACTTAAAATGTTACATAGTATATTTAAGCCTATCATATACATTCACCATCAAACACTGTACACCAAGCTGGGAATTGTTTCTATTATAACTGGATTAAATTCACATACAGTCATTAGCTTAAATAGGCATGTTATTTAGCTAGTAAGTGCTCTATATACTTAATATATTTTATGAAGTTTTGTATGAAAAATTTAATTACATTTAATATCAGAATCATGTCTCACATGGTCCCTGATGCCCCATAAGTCCATAATAAATAGCAACAGGCTTTATTATTATTATTATTATCATTTGTTATCATTAGTATTATAATTATTTAAAACCGGGTTTTACTACATAGCCCAAGTCCATGACAAATTCATGATCCTCTTGCCTCAAGTATTGGAATGGCAATCATGTGCCAACACACCTAACTCATAAGATATTATTACTACTATTGAATTTTTATTCTGATTGTGAAGCAGTAAGCTTTGCAGTTGTATTTTGATATTTTATTTATATGAGTATATTGCCTGCAAGTGTGTAAGCGCACCCATGTCGTGCAATGCTCACGGAGGTCAGAAAAGGGTGTTACAGATGGTTGTTAGCCACCATGTGGGTGCTGAGACCAAATCTGGGTCCTCTGAAAGAGCAGACAGTGCTCTTAACAGCAGAGCAGAGCCATCTCTCCATCCTGGAGCTTTGTAATTCCTTAGTGAATTTGAAGGTAACCTAATGGAAAAGCAAAAGTGTGGGCTGCCAGGATGAATTGGGGAGTCATTCCTCTGGAGCATGGACCCTGAAGTGGGATACTCACAGTACCTGGGGTGATACCCCTAGCCCACAAAAGCTTATGGAGACTGTGGGTGGAGCTTAAATGGGGAGGGGTATGAGCAGCCTTTTCCTTGTAAGTCATCCCCTCCCAATGTCATATAAATGATGGAAAATTCAAATAGAACTGTGTTATACCAGTTTGTGGATCTGCATCAGGACCATGAGACCCTGAGTAAGTGAGGGCAGGTCAAACAGAGAAGGGGAAATTTTAGTGCAACAGCTGCACATCAGACATATTATTATTTTGTGGTATACATAAAGGAGACTGAAATTAGATAAAAACTCATCATCCACCTGCCGTGTATAATTATGAATGGAGGAAATAGATTATTAGCAAGATTTAAAATACTAAGACATAAACTTCTCATTATACAAAATGGTAAGGAATTTAGATCTGGACAGAAGTTTAAACTCACCAGGAATTTATGTTTAGACATATGTCAACTTCAAATTGTTTTCTATTTACATTGAGAAGTGGGAATCAAATAGCTATTGTATTTTTTTGTCTGTTTTTCTTTATACTCTTTCTAGGCAGACTTCCATGGATTATTATGATTTAAAATTTTTAAAATTTGGTAATGCCAATTCACTAATAATGTTTCCTTTAACAAGATATTTAGGAGTCTCCTTTATTTCTCTGAAAGATTTTGTTCAGACAGGATGTTATCTTATTTGAAATCACACGTGAAACACTCTCTCATATGGTGCATGAGAGCTAAACTCAACACCCTACAGGAAAATAACTCATAGCCAACCAGAAATGTGTTCCGAAATGCTACAGACACTTTGATACTCATTCTGTGTGCTTTCTAGCATTTTTTTTCTCACTTCCCTGTCTCTTTGGTCACACTAAAATGTGTCTTCTGATTTCACAACCGAAATGATAGTGAAATTCTATCAAAAGTTTAACATTGCCACCTAGGTCCTGGTTTCAAAAAAAGAAAAAAGAGAGCCATAAAAATGGGAATTTCAATAGTGACAATATTTCCTTCTGACAGCTGTCAGCATCACACGAGGCTCTGTGTATTTCTGGCTTGGACATCGAAAAGCAGCAAAAATGTTATGCTGCCTGTGGAGCATGAGATCACCTGAGGTCAAATAAGGTGGTGCTTTCGGTCCATGCTTCATACTGTATGTAAACCAGTATTGTTCTTATATTTATATCTGATGTGATATCTTTCACAATCTTATTCCTTTTCTTGGTGATTCTACTGTTTATAATGACTCTATATCAAAATTCTTCAGTGCAAGGAGGCTTTGGTATACCTTAGGGAAAGCCATATGAAAAAAATTTCAGACATCTCTTGAGCTGATGCAGCGCTGTTGTCTGTAAGTTCAGTGTTAATGAATCACTAATACAAATGTCTTTAAACAGAGACACATGCATGATAAGGTTATATACATATATAGATTAACTGATGGAAATATTATAACCCAAGACTTACAGAAAAATGCCCTCCCCTGTTTTCCACATGGAAAAGCTTCATTCAGGATGCTTGTTCAGGTACATCATGATCGTTAGATATTTACTACCATGAACGAAGAGAATCAACTGCAGGTGTTTAAATGAATCTTTTTTGCATATAATACATATAAATATTATTACATATTACTTTTATTTCCAAAAGCAGATTGTCAAAACATAAAATATGCCATCAAAAACATATGAATGGTTATTTGTTTTCTGGCCATTTCTCTTAGTAAAATCTTTCACAGAAACTGTGATAAATAAGGTTAATCGTATGTGTTAGACCAATTACTGCCAAAAAAACAACCCATACAACATACAAGTCAGGAGATCCACATGTCCAAGTGCTGGAGAAGATGAAGGTCCAGTCCAGGCTTGAAAATACAAGCTTATTTCATGCTTCCCTGGCTTTTGTTGTTGTTGTTGTTGTTGTTTCTAGGACTTTGGCAGAGTAAATGACTCCTGTTCAGGACAGGAAATCTTTTCTCAGTCTACAATTCAGATGCTAATCTGTTCCAGACATATCTAGAAATAAAGACTTGCCAATTGACTATTCCATCACTTAGTCACACTGACACGTGCAATTAACAATCCACAGAATCGAAAGTTACAGACTGACAATCATGTGAAAGATAAAAAATGGACAATATTTGAAATAATTTTGACTTAAAGTATTGAGCCAAAGAAACAATTTTCTAAAACTTGGCATTAAAAATTTTGTTTTATTGTATTATTACTTTAAGTTATGGACAATTGATAGACTACCAAAAAAGAACCCATTTGTCCTAGAGCTAACGAGATGTTTTAAATTCTTTTATTCTAATTTACATTTTAGAAGCAAAATACAAGATTAAAGCTACATTAGATTGTGCTTTTAAAAATATGCTTTCAGACTGTATGTTGTGTGTCAATACAACAGATAACATATGCATGTACATAGCATGAATTTTAAAGAAAACGAGTACATATGTATCTTGAATTTTCAGGAAATAAATTTTAAAATTTGATTTTGAAGTTTGCTAACTTTTCCATATGGTGGACACAATTTTATTTCAGTTCACCAAATCTAAGATCTAAGACACCAAAAAGCAAGCACTATTTTGATAACTGAATCTGCAATTGAGAATTTTGAATAGAAACAACTTCTCAGGCTTCCTCCAGATAAAATCCGAAACAAAATATGAAGTAATTCACAAACTGATG
>NW_008334005.1:93978-105769 GCF_000622305.1 Nannospalax galili
TTATTTGTCTTGAGCTATATGTCATTGTTAAGTAAAAATACCAAAAAAATTTCAAATTTCAAATATGATATGGATATTTACTATCTCTTTTAATTTTCTCTTCATAAATATATACATTGATATGTATCTAATCTCTTCTATCTCTAAACTTTGCTTAACATTTTTACCTCTGTACACAAAGTCTTTCCATAATGAATTATAGTTTACTTTTCTAATACTTCTAATATTTAATACACAGAAAGGCAACATTTTCTATGAAGTCAGCATGATAAAATCTGAATGCATTTCTCATTCTGATCTTTGGATCTGGTCCATACCTTATAATATGGAATTATAGTGAAAGAACCTCACCATCTGCAGGTCTGCAAGTCATAATATTCTTTTACCTCTATTGTTGCTGCATCTCTTCACAAATTCATAAGCTCATGAGAATAAGCATACACTATTGCCAGCTGAGTTTGCCAGTACAATAGACATTTATGACAAATAAATTGCGCAGAAAACATTTACACCGAACATAATTGTGATGATAAGTTGTGTCCTTAAAAAGGATATAAAAATTTCCAGGGCATCTAAATTTTATATTATAGATTTGTGAAGAAAATAATATATTTGAGGAATTATACTTGTTGAGTGTTACAAAGTAACAACAAGCACTGTTAGCTACAATTTGTTGTGCAGTTGTTTGTGCTGTTTGAAATTAATCCTAGAGAAAAATGAGAAGAATGAGCTTTTCTTCCTTAGAGACAGAAAAGCAGACTCATTGTACAAATGATGTCTCATGAAGACAGAGCTTTATAGAAATCTTGGGCAATTGTTTTTTTTTTCTGCTACTGTGAACTTTCAGGCTAATAAGAAAATTAAATAAAAGACCTGTAGAACTTGAAATCAATGGCATTTTAAAACAGAAATATTGACAAGTAATTCAACAACCTGTAAATATGAGAGAAAAACTTACACTTGAAATTTTAATCACCTCAAAGTTATTTTATGTTATAGATATTTAGTTTAGGTAAGAGGGATGGGATTCACAAGGCTCTAACCCTCCCTAAGGCAGTTGCTGTTTACTGGAGTAGAGAGACATTGCTAAGTTACTCATTTTTCTGTAAATAATTCCTCCCCCACACTCCTGGAAATAAACCTAATGAAACTCATTGGTTCACCAAAAATAGAAATAAATTAATAAAAAGACATTATAGTAGAATCGGAGCTAACGCAGAAGAGGAAGAGATTGAGGAATGGAAGGGTTACAAAAGGGTAACAGGAAGGGAGTATGATCAAGATAAATTATATACATCAATGACACTGTTACATTGTTACCCATCATTTATTATGTTATTACCGCAACTCTGAAATAAAAGGAGGGAAGACAAATCTGTCCAGGGGAATTAATAAATATGTTATAGGAAGAATCATCTGTCTGAGTTTGGAGACATCTACAGAAAGAGTTTATGTCCCATGGAACACTGTATATTTATTCAATCCTTTCTTTCCTGAGTAAAATTCAGGAGTCATTACAATTTTTCCTCTCTGTATTTACCTTTTTTTTTTTTTTTTTTTTTTAAATTACTTTTATTTTATTTGCATGATTGTATTGCCTGCATGTTTGTGAGTGCACCCATGTTGTGCAATGCTGAGGAGGTCAGAAGAGGGCATTGGAATCCCCTGGAACTGGAGTTAGGACAGTTCATAGCTGCAATGAGGGTGCTGGAAATCAAACCTGGGTCCTCTGCAAGAGCAGTCAGTGCTCTTAACCGCCGAGCCATCTCTTCAGCCCCCGTATTTACCTTTTATTCAAATGGCTCAGTGGTTAAGAGTAGTGGCTGCTCTTGAAGAGGACCCAGGTTCAAATCTCAGCTAACAGTCATCCATAACGCTACTTCCAGGGGATCTGACACCCTCTTCTGACCTCTGCAGGAATTTCACAATATGAGTGCATTTATACACATGCAGGCAATACACTCAGACACATAAAATAATAGAAAAATAATAAATAAAAAGGATTTAAAATTATAATTCTGATATGCTAAAGGAAATGTAGTATTTTCAAAATTGAGATAATAAAATATGGTACATGTGGCCTATGTGTTCTCCTGTATTAGTGAGACTACATCTTTCTGAGTACTACCCACATCTAAATTAAAAAGCAGTAAAGAGCCTGTTAGAACCTTCTTTGTTATTTCTGACTAAAACTATGCCCATTCATTCATAAATAATTGTTGCATGTTGTCTAATTGTGCTTGGCATTGTCCAAGATGATGGTAAACCCTAAGATGAGGAAAGGATGTCTGTTCACAAGGGGATTGCCATTTCCTGTAGATTCCAAGTTAATACATTATCTTTAAAGATGACGTGGATAGGTGCCATACTGAAGGTGATGCAGAGGAATGAACACAATGAACCAATGACAAAAAGTGTTGATTCAAAGTTAATGTAATATAATATTTCCATATTAGGCAGTCATATGCCTCTGTATTTGATATATTTCCTAAATTTAGGTAGAGGGACTGTATAAATAGCTTAATACCTTTACTCAGAACTTATTAAATACTAAATAAGCAAAAACAGAATTAGTATTAAACACTTACCTGGGAATCCTCTTAGCTAGGAATTTTCTTTCACACACAGGTGCTAATAGACTGGTCATACACTGTAAGGATGGAATACTATATTTCAATTATGCTATTAAAAACAATTGTGTTGTAGTTTTAGACTATAATTTTCTGAAATAGTGTAGAGTTTCTTTGAATTAACCTGTGCACGCCTGAGCTAATACATTTTGTTACTAGAGTTTCAAGGGTCAGATTCATACTGTACACTGTATTCTTTTCTGCAGATTTACTAGTCAAACAAATCACTAGTTTGTTTTCCATTGAAACACATAGATGTAACTAGATGTTACATTTGGAGTGGGTGGGCAGTACATAATGTGTTCTTTCTGTAATCTCAAGACTCTATTCCTTATGTGCTGAAGTTTCTGGGAAAAGATTTCTGTGTATATTCAAAGACACTTTGAGGACAGTGAACTACAAACCTGGATGTTTTATTCCTTATAACGAGTTCTTTGTGGATGGCACACCATCAAAAGATGGAAGTCTGTGATTACTTGTAATATAAATGTCTAAAGAGATTTCCCATTTTGTCACTATTTTTTTTTTTTTTTGAGACAGAGTTTCCATATCACCCACCAATGCTTAGGACACAGAAGCAGTGTGACTGCTAAGACATACCCTTGACTGATTGGAGCAGACTGCTGTGGAGGGGATCCTCCAAGCAGTGCACTGTTTCTAAAAGAACAGATATGTGATGTGTTTAGTAAATTATAAGGACTGTGGAGTTTGATCATTGTTGTTAAGTTTTACTTGAGGCTCACATCTATGAGGAGCTTGTGGGATGGATAGAAAGTCTCCCTAGCATCTCTTTGAGACTCTGTGCATAGTAGTAAGGCAGACAGAGCAGAAGACCAGGCACAGGACCCAACTGTAAGACCTGAAAATCTGTAAGGAGGTTGAAGTTCAGGGTGGGCAACTATCCTGTGCCAAACTATAGTCACAGTACCTGAAGAGTGCCTTCCAAGACTTCAGATGCAGATGTCAAGGCAGAAGCCCTACAAACTTGGAACATGCAGATCTCTTGGACTTAGTGTGCTTCCTGACATCCAAACTTTGCCATGAGAGAGTCATTGCCAGAAGCAGATGCCATAAAAATGTGTGTATTCTCTTTAAGATCTGTCTTGTCTAACCCCTCCAAAGTACATTTTTAAGTGACACATTTTTTTTAATTAGACACATTTTGGTAAAAACTATTTTAGGGAAGAGTGTTTGTGTATAAAAATGTAAAAAACACTACAGCAAAACTGACCTTTATTTACTGCACTTACCAAGAAGCATGATAATCAGTCTAGAATTAAACAAAACATGACCAGGAGAGTGCTTTACCCTCTAAAGGAGAATAAAGATTATATGCAAAGGACCTGAGAACACTGACTAACAGGTATCAATGAAAACAAAGAAAAAGTCCCCAGGAGTATATTCCGAGGGTTCTGCATAAAAGGGGACATATTCTAAGTGGAAAAACAAAGTAAAGTTTCTTGCTAATGAAAAGTCTCCCATGACATGGAATTTAATATCCTGACGAGGACCTGGCAAAGTAGTTTTAATATATCATTTAATTGGCTCTTCTAATCTTGGAAAATAAAACAACCCACATTAAATAAAACAGAAAAGCTGATAATATCTGAAAGACTAAGGGATAGGAAAACTCAAAGCATCGAGTATAGCACAGATGATTCAAAACACCCAAGACAACCATTTTCCAAGATGGAGAGGGGTTTGGGTAAGGAGAACACTAACAACAACTGATGTACATGGCAGTTGTCCTCTCTAAGAAAAGGCTGATGGAAGAAGATCTTATTACAGACAAATGCTATGTGTATCGTTGGGACAACAGCATCCCAGTACAGCAATGGACAATCAGACATAATGGTAGCCAAGGATATGAGGCTCACTGTGGTCAATGAAGTAGCTGTAGAACTTGCTGGGCCCAAGACAAGATGGGTAGAAAACCAACATACATATAGTAATACCAACCAACACAGTCTACTCAGTCTTGTCCTCTTACCTCAAGGTGGGACCAACCATGAGGTTTATTTAATGCTCCAGAGTGAGGGGAGTTAAGCTTACTTCTTTGCTTAGCTTTCTTTATTGGCCTATCTTGCCCCCCCGACAACAAACCAAAGTGCTCCTTCTCTTAATGCCTTCCTCAAATGATTGCAGTTGCCACTTCAGATTTTGCTTCTAAAATAACTGACCAATAGAGCCACATATGGAGTGAAAATCCTGTCTGCACCTGACAAGCAGGAGAACAGGCCAATGGAAACTCCATGTTCTGAATGTTCCTTCCAGTGCTTGGTACTCAAGCTGATATATGTCTTGATATATCTTGTATAGATACACATCTTGAATTTTTAATTATGCGCATATGACTGTGTCTGAGGATGTCAGTATAGTGTCTGGGGATCACAGATGTGCCCATATGATCCCCTTGAACAGGAGTTGCAGGCTGAGCTTCCTAGCATGGGCTCTGGAAAGCTGTCTTGGGTCTTCTGCAAGCATAGTATGTGCTCTTAGGTGCTGAGCCCTCTCTCCATGTAGAAATATTCGTGTTTCCTTTGATATTATCAACTACCATGATTTCTTTTTCTCAGCTATGGGAAAGTACTCAATCATTTGAGTAAACTGTATGTAGAAGGGAAAATGCAGTAAATACCCTTTATTTTTATTCTTTGGTCCCTATTGTAATACAAAAGTGGAAGGTAAATAAGGAAGAATTATGCTTTATCAAAGAAAACTTAGAAGCAGTTTGGTACAAAAATCTGCTTACATAACAAATCATACTTTTTCTTTATAGAAATTGAACTGTTACAGATTCACTCTTCTTGTGAAGATTAGCTTTTCAAAACCATTTTCTGTTTTTCTCAGAAATTTATTTAAATAACACAAGGAAAATGCCTTTATGGATATCTGTGCCTTTTTATTGAAATTCAGTTTGATGACAGAGACTCTTATGCTTTGATTTCAATAATAATAAATATAATTCATAATACAATTGGAATCAATTTCACGTAATCTACACATTTTTCTAGTTGGAAGGAAAGTTTATCATTGGAGGAACAAGTGCCACAATAGTCTCCTGTGCATGCCACCATCACAATCAGTGGCTAAACTCCATAGCAGTTCTGAAAAGTAGTGTTTATGACATTGATCTTCTGAAGGAGAAACATGGAGCCCTAAAGATGCCCAGAGTGTGCACTTCACACAGCTATTGAGGGCAGAACTGAAATATGAGGAAGAGAACTAGAGCACATTCCCAGGACACTCACCTGCTCCCAAAGCAGCAAGTCAATAACCCTTGGATTGTTTGAAAATCTAAGGCACACAGTCAACATGTATAGCTGAGAAGGAAATAAATGTGTTTTCTGATGATTATGCTGATCTTCATGTCAAAAAGTTTAAGTAAATGACTGTCATGTTTAGACAGTCTCCTTCCATTGATTTGTTGCTGCTTATAAATGTCCTAAAATGCAGTCGATTCAGTTAGGAAAATAACATTTTAAAAATTATTCTACATATTTACAAGAAGAGATAAAGGTATTTTGTAGTGATCAGATAGATCTATTTGAAGCTTAGCTTTGTACATTGAGGGAATTCCTTATTTTCCTGTGTATAAATTGAGGACAGTGTTGCCTCCCACCTGTGGTTGTGGAGGATATTAAAGATCAGGCATCAGGCACAGGACAATCATACTTACCATCATTATTAGCCAGATTTGTATAGTGTTTAGGAACACCAAACTTCAAGTGCTCAATTTTATCTTTCCTATACTAATAACATTATGCAACACAGAAATCATGATCACTAAAGTAAATTGATTAAGCAGCTACTTAAAATGTGTTACTTTCTATTACATTAGTATTCTAGAGGGTATTTCTATTAGTTTCCTCAGGGAACTTGTACAAACCATCACAAACCATGTAGCCTATAAAGGAAGTTATTTTCTCCTACTTCTGTAGGACAAAAGTCTACAATCAAGGTATTAGCCGAGCCATGCTCTTTCCAAACTCTCCAGAGGAAGATCTTGTCTTGTCTTTTCAATCTTCTGGTAACGCCAGGTACAGCTTGGCTAATAGACGCATCATTATAATCTATTTCCAGTGGTGATACAAACGTTATCTCCAGTGTCTGTATATAATTCCTCTCATCTTATAGAAGATATTGTATTGCAGATCCATTATATGACATATGGCCTCAATGTAATTAATCACATCTTCAGTGACCCTGTTTCTAAGTAAGTCCACATCAAAGGTAATGGAGTGGGTGAGGATGACTTCCATACAGCTTTTGGAAGGAACGTAATTCCATCTATGAAAGTACTTGAAGTTGTATTTTTAAAAATTGTTCTCAAAATAATGGCTTTATTTCAATAAACCTGGCTCTGTTCACTGAAACAGAGAAGTCTTGAGAACACACTTGCATGAGTTCAGCCTCTCCACGTCTGTTTCACTCCCAGAGCCCCTTCCCTATTGTCATGTTGGATCAGCCATTGACTTTCCTCAGGCTATGCATTTCTCTAATTGCTACATTGCACCAGACTGTGGAAGATTCTTCTTTTTGGTGTGTACTAGAATAGTTTTGCACAAACTATTTGGTTATTGGACTAACAGAATTGGAGTGTTGTACCATTTTCTAGAGTCTAGAAAATGCTTGTTTATGGAGAGATCTTTATTCGTCATCAAAATAGTAATTTATAGATTCTCAGGTAACAAAAGCAATGACCAAATCTCTGAAACACACAAAATACTTCAATCTATTCTTATTTATTAGGTTGTACGTATATCACAGGGAATGATACTGGTATAATTGAGCTCAGTAAATTACAGTGCTACCACAAAGCAATGTCTGTGTCTGCAGTTTCTTACTATTCTTTGTTCCTCCATCTTACTCGTTGTTGGTTCATTCGTGACATAGATCCGTATTTGTTTGAAGCTTTCATAAGCTTTCCATGTTGACATAATTTTAGTGCAGACTGCTGAGAAACAGCATAGTTAATTTTTCATAGCAATAAAAAAATAATATTACAACTAATTCTGAAGGAATTGAACATGATTTCTCATGAAAATAGATGAAAATAAACATGTTTGCCTATATCGAAGGATATTTTGGATTTCTCAAGAATTTTTAGTGCTGATGCCCAAATGAGTAATTTTTTTAACATATTCATTCAACAGTTATTATGAGTAGCACCATAGACAGGGTTTGGAAGCTAGACAGATACTGCAAGGAGGACTGAATGCTATAAACAGAATGAGAACAAAGCTTTGTAGAGATACTCTGGCCTCAGAATGAAATAGAAGTGGTTTTCTTGGGAGGAGAGCACTGCAGGAGGAGGCACTAGAATGAATCCATTATTCATTGGCTCTATCAGTTATCATGAAACGGATTCTGTAGGCAATATTCTTTGCTTAATGATGGGTTATATATATATATATATTCATCATATATAAATGATTAATGGGAAAAGTGTTTTTAATTTTGTCACGTGTACAAAAAGTGAAATTCAGTTGAAATAACTACAATTGCTGAACGGATCTTGGGGGACTGGTTTATGTCATTTGATTAAAAGGACTGATTTCAGGAAATGATGAATTTGCTGATACCATTTCTTTTTTCTTTTTTGTCATGCCAAAACCCAGTTTTATACAGAAAATTTTATGGTTTTGTCTATGGAGCCTCTAACAAATGATGATATATTAACCCGCAAATACCATTTATCTCTATTCATGTTCAAATAATGGATCAGCATGGTCTGTGATAGTTCTCCTTAATTTCTTGGTGTTTGTCTAAGAATTTATAACCCAAAACTGCTCAGCATAGCTAATTACTTTTTTTCTCTTTAGAAATAACTTTTGACGGATAATTGACAACTAAATATTTAATGCAAATATACTTAAAAAGTACAATCTACTGTGCTGACACACATATTGAAAATTATTACTACCACAAAACTCGCTGTCATGTCTATCAAGTCCTATATCTATGGCTACGTTCACAGAGTTATCAATCTGTTTAGAACACTTGTTCACACATTTGCATCATGTAACACTTTTCAGTCTGATATTTTTATAGATCCATCCTCATAATATATGATGACATCCTGTAGGATATGTAATTAGATTCATTTACTAAAATGCTTGTCAAAATATGTGACTTTGGATAAATAAGAACGTCAAATTGTTCTACTTAACTTATTAATTAATAAGAAGTCTATGGGGCGTACTGCTTTACACAGAGTCCAAGTTTGATTCCCAGGTTCTGAGCCTAAAATTTCAGCTCCAGATCTGACACCTCTGGCCTCTGTAGGTACCTGCACTCACACACAAACCCACATACGTGCACATAATTAAAACTGATAAAATAAATGATTTTTAACAGTTATGTTTAAATGAGCAGTCCAGGAAACATTAAAAAGTGTTCAAAGGAAAGTGCAGGAAATGGACATATGTATGAACCACTGAGAACTTTTTTAAAATTGCTAATAGATAATCATGTGAGTATTCAGAGAGGAAAAAATTTAGCTTAATCTTCAATAGTAAAATCTTGTTGCATGGACAGTAATTATTTGCATTACTATCAGGTTGTTTTATAATTTACAGAGTTGTAAGAACTTATCCAAGAGAAGTTTCTATTCCATTGACTTCAGTAACCTTACAAGAGTCTGTTATTAAATTCTGTTTTTCATTATCCACAATATTTTTAAAATTTTATTTTTCAAATTTTTTCAGTGACACATGCATTTATTTCCTTTGTGCATTAATCAATTGAAAACTTGATTTCTGAAAAGTTGTATTATGCTTGTTTAGCCCCTTTCTTACTCAGAAATAGAAAATGCTAGCTAAAGCTGCAGTTTTGTAACAAGAACATACTTTAAATTGGCACAAAAAGAGCTAAAAATCTGTGTGGGAGTCCCAGCTCTATCTTTAAGTAGTTGTGCAGTGTTGGGTAAGTTTTGGCATCTTGCAGATTTATTTACTTTTGTCTGTAAAGTCAGAATGTTAATACGTACTTTGAAAACTTACTTTGAAAATGCAAGATTAAAAATGTGAAAATGCTTTGTAATAAAGTGCTATCTTAAAGTGAATTGCTGTTTTTATGGTATTTACTTCCAGGTTTTTATTGCAGATATATCCTGCCTCAATTTGTGTTTGTCCACTGGTGTACCATTAACTAGATTGCTAAGGAAATGATACCCCACTGGAAAGGGGGGAAATGTGCCTGCATTTAACCCTGCTTTTAAATTCATAATTTGAGAAAAACTATTTGCTTTTCTGGAATTTTAGTTAACCTAAACACCTGGGTGAAAGGTTTAAAATTTATCTTTTTCTTCACAGAAGAATTCATGATATGAGAAATACTTTTATTTATCCATTTTTCCCATGGGGGACAGCAGTTTATTTGAGAGCAAACAGATGGATAGGCTGCCTCTTGGGGAGCAGAGAAACAGCAACCAGCAGGGGAAGTCAGAAATCTTTTATAGGCAGTTAGGTGCTTGAGCAGTTTTCCATAATGTAGACTGGTCAGTTTATCTCAGGATTGTTTGGTCTCCTGATGAGCAGAGGGCCTCCCAAGCCCCTGTGACCCCTTTTATGACAGTTCCATCTATGTGATAAGTCAAACGTCCTGCTTAACCGTGGCTTCACTTGAAAGAGTGGAGGAAACTAACGTCTGTGTTGACCCTCTTTGTAGACTGGACTCTGGTTTGAGTCCTTCTAGTGGGGTCTCCATGGCCTCCCTGAACAGGAGGACAGGTGACATCACAGTTACAGGACATTTTGAGAGATGCCCCATAGTCCCCTGGAGCTTAGTCAACCTTAGAGGGAAAGGAACAAAAAAAATGGTCCCTTTGAGAGTATCTGACCAGATTATTGCAGACATCAAAGTACAGTTATTAAATATCAAGAAGGTTACTTACACTAGGCTGGTACTTTTAATTGCCATGTACTATATAGATTAAACCTTGACTAGACATATATTTTGCTCCTTAAGCTAGTTGACTGAACTATGACCTTAGAAATTTTAAGATTATCTATACATAATTTTGCCTCATCTTTCATATACTGTAACATACCTACTCAGACCTTCATCACTTGCATAGATAGACTTTTTAACTTTTTCCATTTCAATATCCTTCTACATATATTTTCACTTTCTCATTTCATTTCTTAATACCATGAGACATAATATTAACAAATATATTTTCCATCTGTTGTGAGAATTCTTTTCCTGGGGATACTACGCAATGTTTATCCCCTTTCTAAGGTTCTAGTGTCAAACCAATGTTCAATTACATTAAAGTTTACCCTGGGGAAATCAATGAATTTACTGAGTTTACTTACATAGATGAGTGAGGGATTACTGAGGATATATGGGTGACCTGAGAGTACTTACACTGGAAAGCCTTTACCCAGCATGGATGTTAACTTTTCAATAACCTCATGAGTCAAGCCCTCTCTTCACAGCCTTCCAAATATTATGTAGCATGGTCCTTCCCAAATTCATGAGAACATCTGTAATTAGGGTAGAATTACATACAACTGGCTGGGAAGAATGGCTGGATTCTCAGGTGAAGGTTCAGTGTCCAATGACCCTGCTTGTCAGTCCTTTAATGAAGGAACACAACCATCAACAAGCCCAATTGTGAAGATCATTTGCAAGTACGCACAGCTGAAGTCATGAAGATAGCAGTTATTTGGCTCAGAAGAGTTCTGTGTAGGATCATCTTATTAAAAGAAAATGGAATCCAAATTACACACATAAAATGATTTAATGAGTTAATATTACCCATGTACACACTGTGCTTTATAAGTTTCAGGTAAACCTTATAAACAACACAAAACCATTAAAATCATTTTTATTTCATGTACAAAAACCTTTCTTTAGGTTGCAAAGGAGTATAAACACTAAGTAGAGAAAAGCAACTGCTACATAACAAAACATCATCAAATTGAAGTTCAGAATCTCCAGCAAAATCACTTAAGGAAAACTTCTATAACCCTGCAAAGACCTTCAGTAAACTTTTAAAATAACATCCACAAACTAATTCACCATTTGTTGTAAGAATCTGTCAAGCAATTAATATTTACCCTTTGATAGATGATAGATGATTGATAGATAAATACATAGATAGATAGATAGATAGATGATTGATAGATAGATAGATGATAGATAGATAGATA
>NW_008334005.1:106197-166342 GCF_000622305.1 Nannospalax galili
GGGGATGTAAATTATTTTATATATTTGAGTAATAGGAAGCATGATGTAGATAAGAATTAAAGGGATAAGATTTTGACCTGAAAAATACATTTTGAGTTATGATTCTTTACTTATAAGTCAATTTGATATCAAGTAAATTAATTTTAAGAAACATAAGCTCATGTCAACCATGTATAAATATCTAATTTATATAAGATAGATTTTAGTAACTAAGATTTTATAATAACTCTTTGATGGGATAATGACTTTTGTTATTTTTAAGCCAAATCATTGTTGAAACAGATAAAGTGGATACCTTAAAACACACTGAAAGCAAACCAACCCCCCCAAAAGGTAACATTTTCAAAATTATGATTACCTGTGTGAACTTGCCACCATCTTAATCCAACCACATGGCATAATTCAAAATGACAACACCCAGGAATTTACCAGTACTACTGAACTCTAGGGGATCCTGATAACCTGGGAATTCCCTGGGCTGCAGACATTTAATCATATGTCCTAATCTTCTTGCAATTTTTGTTTTGTTTTTCATCTTGGATCCTTGAATGGATCATAGAGAGAGAGATTCCAATAGTCTCTATTATCTTGTAACAAGGTTAATCCATTTTTATATCAGACTAAGGAGGTAATATCAGACCTCCACAAAGGGAGTTTTAATTCTAGCCTTATTTTGAACTGTCTCTAAGTGGGATTATTTTCAGCACTATTTAAATTTTATTTTATTTATTCTTAACCTAAATTTTAAATGTTTACTGTCCTTTTTGTCTCTTTTGATTTATGTAATGCTGATAACTTCGATAAGGGGAACTCTGCTGAGTTCATATGTAAAGGAATCTCCCTCTGTAAGAAACATTAAATATTAGTCTTCTTTCAAAACCTGTAAAACTTAGAACTTGGTTTGTAATAAGAAATTCTGATCTTTTAATCCCAACACACCTTGTCAGACTTATGTTTAAAGGAAGGCCCTGGTACATACTTGAACCTGGTGACTTAGGGCGGCTCAGCTCTTCTCTCCTTAAGACTAGATCTGACTGCCATGCAATACGCCCTCACGCGAAAGTAAAGTCTGTCTTGCCAAGTTACTTTTGTTTTGTCCTTGTGTTCTTTGTGGAGTATTGATAAGGTTCTTAGCTTGATAGGGTTTGATTTATAACACCCTTGGTGGCGCACGCCTTTAATCCCAGCACTTGGGAGGCAGAGGCAGGCAGATCTCTGTGAGTTCAAGGCCAGCCTGGTCTACATAGTGAGTTCAAGGACAGCTGGGGCTACAGTGAGACCGTGTCTCAAAAGACAAAAAAATAAAAAAGAGTGAAAAGGAACTTTAATCTGCATGGCAAATTTAACACTTTCTTTTAGACCACTAAGTCTGGAAATACAGACACATGCCACCATATCTGACTTTTTTCAATGAGCTTTCCCGATTGACTTCAGATCATCAGACTTACTCAGCAAGTGTCATTTATGCCTTCACTCAGTTGGCCCAGTTTCTAAATTGGATTATGTTGAGTACTATTTACATTCTATTTTCTGAATGCTAATATTTCAAGCTTGTTTCCCAGTGTTGACAAAAATAAATAGATAAGTGCATACAGGCAATATAAAAGGTAGAAGTTAAATTTCATTGATGCAAGAATTATAGCTTGAATATTATTTAGTCATGCTGCAAAGTGGGAAAAAAGAATTTATTGAAATAGTTTGTCAAACCTAGTTTTTCTCAAAGAAATTTGAGTGTATGTGCCACGCGAAGAAAGCTCAAATTTACCTCGTGTTAGTTGAGTCCTCCCCGACGATTTCCTAAAATGAATAACAATAAAGAAAAACATGAAAAAAAATGGTTTTAGTACCACGGAGCTCACAGTCTTTCACTTTTATCACACATTTTCAGCAGATACTCCAAAAGCTAATTTGATAGATACAAAACATCCTAACCTTCTCAAGTATAATGCCAGGTGTCCTAATGAGGATACAAAATTTGAAACAAGCTCTGTAAGATGAAGCTCATCATGAACCACCTGGAATAAAGAAGATGATGTGGAATATGCCAGAAGCCTGATGATGCTGTTGATGTGATACATTTGGAGTATCTAATGAGTACTCTCTATGGATCCTTGCTCCTTGCAAAAGGCCAGGTTGCTGGGACTGGAATGTCCAGAGAAGCCTTGATATCAGCTACAAATAGTGTAAAAACTCACACATAGACTTCATGTTCACTAAGATAAAGTACTGGACACAATCCTATTTTATCGTTATGTAGAATTATTTTGTGGAGGAGTCCTAGAGAGAAGACTCAGGGATTAAGAGCACATGCTCTTCTTGCAGAGAACTTGAGTTTGGTTCCCAGAACCCACTTTGGGAGGCTAACAACTGCCCATAACTCCATCTCCAAGAGATTCAATGCCCGTCTTCTGGTCTCCATAGCAGCTGTACTCAGATGCATATGCCCCCACACAGACACAAACAATTATACATAAAATTAAATAAATTAAATAAATCTTTCAAAAATTTTTCAAAAATTTTTGTTGATAGTGCCCACCTGTAGCTAAGGGAGATAACCCACTATTCTAAAATGATTATGAAATTTTTTCCCCCACCAAGAACCCTTTGAGAGGAAACTGACACTGATTCTAGCAACTACAACAGTTATCAAAGTGCCTGAAAACAAATCCTGAATCCATCACTCTCGAGTCCACCCTTGGCAGACAAAAGACAAATGAGGAAGAACCCAATAGAGGGATGCTTTTGGAAGTTCTCGTCAAGAAATTCCAATGGACTCTCATACGAACATGCCTTTACTTCTCCTTCACATCTCCTATTCACCAGTCAAGGACTTTCTTCTCCCCCTACAGATAAGAGTTATGCAGTTCGGGAGTCTTTTAGGTAGACCCAATGAAGGGGTACCCCAATTGCCTCATCTGAGTCCCTGTTCAGCATGGAAGAAGGCAGAGCAATCTGCATCCCGATTCCCTATCCACAAGCTGGGTAACCTCTTCAAAGGATGGTCTGATAAGAATACGAGGTAGGAACTGGCTAGGCAGTTAAGGTAAAAAAGGGTGCAAAGAAAAGTACCCACTGTTGTGGCTAAAGTCAAAATGTGCCTGGGCCTCTTAGCAACATACTCTGTTCCAAAAGCCAAGAGTGTCAAAAGTTTTTGGGAGCTTTTATTTAATCTCTAAAAGTTTTTAGGATTACCTCTTCAGAGGGTAGAATATTAGAGTAGCAAAAAGCCCCATTAACAAAGAAAGAAAGAGTACTCAAAGTTGTCAGAAAAAAGTGATGGGGAGATACAGGAGATGTTGGAGAGGAGGGAGATGTGGATTCGATTGAAACACCTTATATGCATGTATGAAATTCTCAATAAAGTTTTTTTTAAAAGTTAAAAAAATGCTAACAAGTAAATTCTCAAGGATTCTGCTTGAAATCAGTATGTACAGTAGTGCTTTCTCAGCAAATACAAATTCTGGTATACGTCATTATGAGTAGAAAGAAGCGTGGTTGAAATGTCTAGCATGACCTAAGTGATTTATATTGTCAAGGACAGAAGAAACTTATCATGAGGGAACTTACTTTAAAGGAAGGAAAGGCCTCACCCTTGTATCAAAATCGACGTCCTCAGAAAAGAATCTTGAGAGGAGTTCTGACTTCTGTTAGAACCTATGTTTGCAGTGCTGGGCGTATATCTCAGTCCCTGGAAGAGAACAGACTGTCAATAAAAACAAGAAGAAAAAATGCTTAGCTCTGAAATGCACTGGGAGTCCTCCAAAACAGTGCCGTACAGAGAGCTGTGTTCATGTTCTTCATCCTGACCCCTTACTCCATTCCTTGATCTTGGAAGACTCAAGGCAGTGTGAAGCCTTGGCATCTGAAATCACAGAGAAGCCTCCAAGGAAGAGTCTAACCTTATTAAATAGCTGCACTGACAGCCCCTTAGCATATGAGTCATACTTCTGGGAATCATACATCAGGGAGAAGACAAGAGTTTCTAGTTTTTGTCTGGATGTTAGTAAGCATAACATCAGTCCATTTGAAGATTTAGTGTCAGATAGAGCATGACTTGAAAGATTCTTAGGGTTTGTCAGGCTGAAGTCAGCAGATTGGTGAAAGACCCAGCATAGAGCTTCCTGTCACAGGAATTGATAGCCTTGGAGGCCATTGAGCATGGACCTATCCCTCATGGTCAGCTTTGTAGTCTACCTCCCCTTTCCCTAGTAACATAGAAAGGTAAATAGCATAACTGCTCCTTCTTCGGATTTAAATTATCTTAGAAAAAGGTGTAGATGTTGGGGTTCTGCTGCAGCTCTTTAAAGGATAGCTTCTTTCTCCTGTCCAAAGAGTGGAATCTGCTTGTGGCATTGGGTGGAAACATAACATTCTGATCTACTCCAAAGATTAGAACACTGTATACTATTGTCTCCTCCCTCAAGAGTTAATGCACCTGGTTCTGTCAATCACCCTAGAGGAAATCTGGTTCATAGGAAGACATGGTAGGACAATGAGAACACTAATCATCCCTTTAATGAGATAAGGCACTTATTCTTCACAGAAGCTCTTCCTAGGTGGTAACCACTTATGGAGGCTTCGCTTCTGCAGTGCTGCAGAGCTTGCCCATTTTTCTGAGTTCTATCTAACTCAAAAAGCCCAATTTTCCTTTTCTTTTCTTTTCTCTTTCTTTCTTTCTTTCTTTCTTTCTTTCTTTCTTTCTTTCTTTCTTTCTTTCTTTCTTTCTTTCTTTCTTTCTCTCTTTCTTTCTTTTTTTTTATGCTAGCTAAAAGCCCAAGCAACATTTCCCTGATATCCTGAGCTTTCTCATTCTTTCTCTGAGCCCCCTCCCAACCATTTCTTCTACACACCTGTTTGCCAACCTCCATTGCTGAGCATGCCAGTTTTCTTGAACCCTTGCTCAAAAAGGTGTGGAATTCTTTCTTCCTCTACCCTCTGCCAGCTGCTGCTGAGATTTTCAGTTAGCCTGCCTTGTTTTTTTTTTTTTTTTCTCTTAAACCCTAATAATATTGTTTCTGAGCTTTCTTTTGAGTTCATTTTAGAATTCTTTCAATAATAAGATTAAGAACACAAAGGGAACCCTGATTTTCAGCTAATAACCCTATAGATAATTATTTTAATGTAGACTTAAACGCATTCCATACATGAGAGAGAATCAAGAAATGCTCTTTCCAAAAGCCAGCTTATTTGTTTAGAGTTAGCTGAAAGTTTCCAAAACTCTTAAAGCAGTAGGGCCATCATTGCAGCTGGGGTGACCATCTGAGGCTTTGTATCAGCATCACGGAAGTGACCAAATTCATCACTGTATAAATACTATTGATTAACAATATTAGCATGGTCAGAAACCCACTCAGTTGAAATTTCTAGATCCATGACAATAGATTTATAAGGCAATGAAACCATGTAAATGTGATCCATGCAAGCCTAATTTATTACCACTAAGTAGTTAAAAAAGAAGAAAAATAAAAGAGAAAGCTAAAATAAGCTCCTGTGGCCCTGTGCCTAATCATTTTATTTCCTTGAATAAAGCTGTTGGAGATCAGCACCTGCATGTTTACCAACATGATCTCAGTTTATAACAGCCTTTGGTGAGTACACTGTGGTTCCAGAAGTCATTGTCTTCTCACTTCGGCATCCAGAAAGGGAGCATTTGCATGACAAACGAAGGCATGGGTTTTGGCTGTGAAGGAACATGCTGTTGTGGGAAGATATGCAGAAAGAGACCAGCATCTGAGGCCAATTTGATATAACTCTGATCTGCTTGGCTGGCTCTGTTTGGACTTCCCTGTTCATCTGTGAGGCAGAGGCCTCCATGCCTCAGTTCACACTGCAGCTGTAGTAATAAACAGTAAGCAATGTAGTTCTACTTTTTGAGTTGAATCCACTTTTATGCCAGTCATCCAGGAACTTCTGCTATATTAATGGAACAGACTATTTGAAAAAAAAAAAGGAAAACTTTAAGTGGGTCAGTGATGACACATCTTAGTATTCCTCCAGTTCCTTTGAAGTATTCATGAAAATTGAAGTATAAAGCTCTTATGGAACCGATCATGTTTTACACATACATAATCCATTCTTTTTTCTTTTTGGTCTTTTTGAGACAGGGTCTCCCTGTAGCCCAAGCTGGCCTGGATTCTGGATTTGCTATGCAGACCAGGCTGGCCTCGAACTCACAGAGATCCTCCTGCCTCTACCTACTGAGTGCTGGGATTAAAGGTATGCACCACCACGTCCGGCCATAACCCATTCTTAATGCATTTCTTTCCAAAAGTTTGTAATGCAGTCTGAGGAATAAAATGATTTTAAAGAAAGCCTTTTATCAGTCAAGTATGTAGATGTGTGCTTTCTCAACCACCCCACTCCCGAATGACTGGTTTGAATCCACAAATAGCAAAACTACTATGGAAGACAGTCATATAAATCATCATTTGTTAAGTTTAGGAAATGGTGAGAGTGTAGCTGTTTATAAGTTTTCATTTCATGAGATTAGATGGCAAAAGCAAAACAGATATCTTGGTGTAGACACTTTAACATCAGAGTTGAAGCAAAGAAATGAAAAATCACATTTAAAATCATAGGAAAAAGAAAATAATTCTCAATTTGAAATGCTGGATTGCATGATACTGCTTTCAATTTTCATTAACTCATGAAATAAGTCTTAACACAAGCCTTACCATGTGCAAGCTACTATGCTGGGTATTAGAATTAAATTTCCTGTCTTGTTCTTCAGAAGTTCACAAACCTGTTGGCCACAGACAAGTTCTATATGTTTGAATACCTGCCAATTAGTATTTTTCTGTTATCAAAAGACAGATTTTAAAATGATTACAGAGCAAGTTAAATGCCGTGGTACAACAGAACCATTTCAGTGTTTTGGAGGCACGTAATATTCTACATACTTAAAAACTAGCTCTTTTGAGACTGGAGAGATGGAAAGATGGATCAGCAGTTAAGATCATTGGCTACTCTCGTAGAGGACACCGATTGGGTTCCCAGCACCCACATGGCAGATAATAATTGTCCATCACTCCAGTTCCAGGGAATATAATGTCCTCTTCTGGCCTCCACAGGTACTACAAGACATAGGTGCACTTACACACATGTAGGCAATACACTTATATACACAAAATCAAAATATTAAATAAAATTATTTTAATTTTTATTGAGCTTCAATATTCACAAGTAACAATTCTCAATCAAATACAGCCCTCATCCCCTACACATCCCTCTCCTATCCCCCAAGGGACCCCATATACTTCACCACACATGGTAAGTCCTATCCTGTCAAACGTTTGCACCCAGATGCCTGTCAGTGCAAATTCACACTGGAGTTAAGTCAGTCCATCCAGAGATCATGTACAAGGCATACTCTCTCCCACCAAGCAGCAACCAGCCTCCAACAGCTCTCAGTCTAGCGTTGGCCCACCAACCGTTTATCTCTTCCCCTCTGTGCCCTTGTTAAATTGAGTTGACATGGGTCCTGAGCTCAATGCCACCATTACAACTTCACACATGCAAGCTTCCAGTGGCCTGAAAGCCTCTGCTTCCCTGAGTTCATGAACCAGCCCTGGTTCTTACAAGCTTTCTGAATGCTCTTCTTCTGCAATGATTCCTGAGCCATGGATGGGTGAGGTTCAATATAGGAGTCCTATCCAGCAATACATACTCTGTAGACTCTTAATCTTTAAAACTTGGGAAGTTGTGGTCTTCTGTTTGCATCACACTCTTCTGTAAAGGAAACTTTACTGGTGAGTGTTGAGGGATGCATTAGTTTTCTCTTTACACTTTGTTAAGCTATGTTCCATGAGTCTTAGTTGCAGAGGTTCAACTGTAAATAAGTCACCTAGTACTGGGCAGCTCTCAGACGTATACTCTCTGTGTCTGACCAGATGTGCAATTCTGGAGTAGCCTCCATCTGTTTCAAAAAGAAATTTCTTTGATGAGTGGTGTACGATATGCTTGTCTGTAAATATAAGGATCAATATTTAGCATATAATAGGAAATTTCATTTGTCTAGAGGTATGAAAAAAGATAGGGTTTTCTCTGGAATCTACATCTTGTGCACCAATAGAGGTAGTTTGCCATGCTAGTTCTTCTGGTTATTATGCTTTAGGACTGAGTTGGACCATTGATTGCTTTTCTCCCTTGGTAGTTTGTACATTATCATCTAGCATTATGATAGCTAAGCTTCCCTTATAAGATTTCAAGGTCAATTCCTGCTCCATTGCTTCAAGTCCTTTATCTGAAGTAGGTACTGCCTTCAGCAGTAGGGTCCCATCTACCAGTCCTTAGAGACAACCAACAGGTTTGGCAATAGCCTATTTTATTTTGGGAGTCTCCTGGACCACTCCCACCAACCACTCAAAGGGTGGTCTCCTTTGTCTGACACTCTGCTCCCTGCCAAGCAGCTCCCAGGTATACACACACACACACACACACACACACACACACACACACACACACCTCAGACACTATATGTGTACCTCCCGTGGAATCCTGAGAACACCACACCACCACACCTCCCTCTGGGTTTTCCAGCCCCCCAAGACACACCCATTTCCACTCTCCTTCCTCTCATTCTGTCCCTCTCCTCCATCCCCAGTCCCAGGGTCCCCATTATCCCCACCCTCCTCCCAGTAACACCTGCTTCCCATCATCCTGTCTCTCCTGACTTCCCTCCCCTCCATAAGTGTGGCCCCTTGTATCTACCTCCCTCCTGCTCTCTCTGCCGAACACTTCCAATTTCCCCACCTCCCCTGTAGTAGTATCTGTTCCTTACTATCACCGTCCCAGGTTCTTTCTTTTCCTTTACCTCTGTGCATCCTTTCCTTTTTCCTGACTCCTGGTGCTACATCAGAACTCACATACATATAAGGGATTGATACTATAATCTGAAAATGAGGAAGAACATCCATAACTTGCTTCTCTGTGTTTGTGTTACTTAGTATAATTCACTCAAGTTCCATTCATTTACCTGCATATTTCATAATTTCATCTTTTCTTACTGCTGACTATAACTCCATTGTGTAAATGTACCACACTTTCATTATCCATTCATCAGTTGAGGGACATTTTGGTTGTTTTCATTTCTTAACTATTGTGAAGAGGGCAGCAACAAACATGGATGTACAGGTATCTCTATAGTAGGATGAGTCTTTTGAGTATACACCAAGAAGTATTATAACTGGATCACATAGTAGGTTCAGTTTTAGTTTTTTGTTAAGAGTTCTACACATCGTTTTCCGTAGTGGTTACAAGGATTTTCACTGTCACCAGCAGTGAATGAGCATTCCCCTTTCTCCACATAGTCTCCAGCATTTGGTGTCTTTCGTCTTTATATTAGCCAGTCTTCCTGACCTCATCCAATCTCATTATGTTTCCCTAAACCACACCTCCAAATCCTATCATATTGGAGTTTCAACATGTACATGTGTTTGGGGATCACTTTAACACACAGTACCTCATGTTCAAAAGACCTACAATTAAGTCAAGAAATTGAAAATGAGAAGAGATTAATTATATGCCAAGAACTGTGGTTGCTGCTACTGGCATATTGAAAAAAAAATCTACCAATTTTCTTAGTTCTGTTTCCAAAAAATGTTTTCTACCTTAACTTGAAAGAATGTGAATATTCTAATTATATAATGTTCCCTGATTCATCAATATTCTACAGGTAAATAAAAGCTTATATAACTTGTTCATTGACAAGGAAAGATCCCACAGTTATAATCAAAGAGGATATTTTAATGACAGCCAAATACCTGCTGAATAAAAGAAAAATTACTTATTATGTGCCCAAACGGGGAACAAATAAATTGCCATTTCCTATAAGAAATTAGGGACAGTCTCACATTTCCCCTGTGAGAATTCAGAATTCCTTAAAAATGGGTACTTTTGTGAGTAAATCTGTTTCTATGTGAATAGTCATAGTAACTGTACCATACTTGATTCCTCAGAGTACTTCAGATATGTATGGGATCAGACAATTTTGACCTTTCACTAGAAAATTTTCAGTTCAAGAGGAGTTCTAGCAGCATTTGATTTAAACCAGAGGTCTTCATGTTTGAATGTAGCTTAAAGTATTTTATTTATTATGTTTACTTTGTGTGTATGAGTGTATTGCGTGTTAGTGCATCCATGTAGTGCAATGCCTGCAGAGGTCAGAAGAGGGCGTAGGATTCCCCTGAGACTGGAATTATGGTGCATTGGTAGCTGCCATGTGAGTCCTGGGAATTGAACCCAGGTTCCGCTGCAAGAACAGTCAGTGCTCTTAACTATGGAATCAACTCTCTAGCCCCTGAATATAGCATTTAAAGGAGGCATTTAAAGGTCTGTGGAGGAGTAACTGCCTCCATTCCCCCATGGCATGCAGGTGAAGCGATGGTGGTTACATGGCTGGTTAATGGTCATTCATTCCCTCCTCATGCCTGTGCACCCACTCACTATAACTGGTCTGTGGGAGAGCTTTACTGGTCATTCACTCTCTCCTCATGCCTGTGCACCCACTCACTATAACTGGTCTGTGGGAGAGATTTACTGGTCATTCACTCTCTCCTCATGCCTGTGCACTCACTCACTATAACTGGTCTGTGGGAGAGCTTTACTGGTCATTCACTCTCTCCTCATGCCTGTGCACTCACTCACTATAACTGGTCTGTGGGAGAGCTTTACTGGTCATTCACTCTCTCCTCATGCCTGTGCACTCACTCACTATAACTGGTCTGTGGGAGAGCTTTACTGGTCATTCACTCTCTCCTCATGCCTGTGCACTCACTCACTATAACTGGTCTGTGGGAGAGCTTTACTGGTCATTCACTCTCTCCTCATGCCTGTGCACTCACTCACTATAACTGGTCTGTGGGAGAGCTTTACTGGTCATTCACTCTCTCCTCATGCCTGTGCACTCACTCACTATAACTGGTCTGTGGGAGAGCTTTACTGGTCATTCACTCTCTCCTCATGCCTGTGCACTCACTCACTATAACTGGTCTGTGGGAGAGCTTTACTGGTCATTCACTCTCTCCTCATGCCTGTGCACTCACTCACTATAACTGGTCTGTGGGAGAGCTTTACTGGTCATTCACTCTCTCCTCATGCCTGTGCACTCACTCACTATAACTGGTCTGTGGGAGAGCTTTACTGGTCATTCACTCTCTCCTCATGCCTGTGCACTCACTCACTATAACTGGTCTGTGGGAGAGCTTTACTGGTCATTCACTCTCTCCTCATGCCTGTGCACTCACTCACTATAACTGGTCTGTGGGAGAGCTTTACTGGTCATTCACTCTCTCCTCATGCCTGTGCACTCACTCACTATAACTGGTCTGTGGGAGAGCTTTACTGGTCATTCACTCTCTCCTCATGCCTGTGCACTCACTCACTATAACTGGTCTGTGGGAGAGCTTTACTGGTCATTCACTCTCTCCTCATGCCTGTGCACTCACTCACTATAACTGGTCTGTGGGAGAGCTTTACTGGTCATTCACTCTCTCCTCATGCCTGTGCACTCACTCACTATAACTGGTCTGTGGGAGAGCTTTACTGGTCATTCACTCTCTCCTCATGCCTGTGCACTCACTCACTATAACTGGTCTGTGGGAGAGCTTTACTGGTCATTCACTCTCTCCTCATGCCTGTGCACCCACTCACTATAACTGGTCTGTGGGAGAGATTTACTGGTCATTCACTCTCTCCTCATGCCTGTGCACCCACTCACTACAATTGGTCTGTGGGAGAGATTTACACAGGTTCATATGAACATGTGTGACTTTGGACATAACTGAGAAGAGGTTTATTTGCAACTGAGTGTTTTTCCTGAATCCCCATTGCTCTAACACTCCTCATGAGCATTTTTTCCATCCCAGATTGTGGATTGAGAAAACAAAGGAGGCCGAATCCAGTTCATTTGAGTCTATGCTCAACAGGGCCAGATAATCTCATACAAATTATATGAAAAACAAGTAGCTATTAAATATTGAGCTTTTTAATAGTATTGTTAAAATCTTATAATCCAATAAATAAAAGATTCCAAGTATTTTAAATACTGATAAAATAAGAAAATTGTTACAATTTAACTAATTTCAGAAATTAAGAATTTAATATAGAATTATACCAATTATAAAAGTTTCAAAGCTATATTGATTACTCACATGAAAGAGAGTCACTACTATAATTATAAAAGTTTCAAAGCTATATTGATTACTCACATGAAAGAGAGTCACTACTATAATTATAAAAGTTTCAAAGCTATATTGATTACTCACATGAAAGAGAGTCACTACTATGAATGAAGAGTTATACTGAGATAATAAATTTCAGAGGGAACTGGGACTGTTTAGTCAGAAGAGCTAGATCCGATTCCCTGTGGCCATCACTCTTCATGTGATTGTGAGAGAGGCACCTTTAACTTCTCTCCCTAAGTTTTATTAGCTATGTGTTTTACCTCACTGAAGTACTGTGTAGTTATGAAAGTGTAGTTATTGATGTATAAATGAATTAGTGTACTATTTCATAAAAGTTCTAAATAAATGTTAACTATAACATTTGTTTTGATATTTACTTTTTGACAATTTCTGTACTTTCCAGTTATTTTATGGAGGAGGCTATGTATCTGTATGTATCTTACATATGTGTGCAAATGTGTTTACATTTGTGTATACAAATGCGCTAAACTGTGTGTGTGCGTTTTAAGGCCAGAGGTTGACATCAGGTGGCTTCCTCTACTTCCACCTTAGTTTTTCAGATACTGTCTCTTAGCTTGCTGTTTCCACCATTTGGGCAGCCAGCCTGTAGATCTGACTGCTTCTTCCTCCCAATGCCAGGCTTACAGATACGCTATGCCATTCCTGGCTTGTATGTGGGTGCTGAAGATCCAAACTCGGGTCCTCATACTCAGCAAGTACTTTGCTCTAAGAATCATCTTCTCAGCCCCTATTCACTTTAAGCTGAGCATGTTACTGCCAGGTTCTATATTAAGAAAAATAGCTTATAGAATGTTAGATGGCCTATTGATGGAAAGGAATGGTGTCTGGTCAAAAAGAGCAGTGAGCTGTTAGCAGATAACCACAGAGCAAAGCACACCAGGCTGTTCTGATTATCTCAATGTATTGTAAAGAGAGGCTTGAAAGCGACCTAGAAAAATGAAAAAAGACAGAGAAGTCATTGCAAAAGTTAATTCTCTCTAGAACTTAAAAACATTCTTTGCACCCAGGGGGATGCAGTTTGATGAAGTCGTGGCTTATGTGCTAGAAAAAATACCTAATGAAGGCCTGGGGCCTGCTGAGACAGAGCAGGCCGAACTCTCAGCTTCTATACCTGTTTAGTGAGCAATAACCAGGAGAATGACTTTTGAACTGAGACAGAGGCAATCCCACATACAGATAGGTATGGACCCAAAGATCAAAACGGCCGGTCTTCTGAGGGAAAAGCTGCCAGATGCTTGTTAAGTCAGCAGTTAGTAAAGGGAGTATTTAGAGAAATATTTTATTTACTGCTGTTTTTTTTTTAATGTGTATGAGTGTATTGCCTGCAGGTGGGTGGGTGCACTTTTGTTGTGTAATACCCACGGAAGTCAGACGAGGCCATCAGATCCCCTGGAACTGGAGTTACAGATGGTTATTAGCTGCCATGTAGGTGCTAGAATTTGAACTTGGGTTTTCTGCAAGAACAGCCAGTGCTCTTAACCACTGGGCCATCTCTCCAGGCCCTTAAAGGAGTAGTTTTGAAAGAACCTAGAGCATATATGAGTATATGTGTCCATATACTAAATATTTACTGAGAAAAAGGAATTGAGCATTAGAGATTTTTTCTTGATGCTCCATATTCATGAAAAAATGTATTTTGTAGTGTTGGGAATTTAATCCAGGGCACTGTGAATGGAACATAAACATTCTACCACTATGTTCTAGGCACAGCACAAAGCATAAGTTTGTTGACATACATATGAAGGTATGGTAAAATGATTTAGATTGCACAGTAAATTAATCCATTATTTTACACACAATACTTAACACATTGGGGTGCTGGATGGTTCATCTATATAAAATTCTGATTGCTTTGCATAAGCTTTATGTCATTTTCCTTCTAAACTTTCGGTATGGTTTACTCAGACTCTTTCTTGCCACATGAACATTTTTCACTTAACATGGATGTAGAACAATAGGAAACCAGTGCCTCAAAATGGCTCCTCCAGAGGTGAAGTATCACATCAAACATGTCATATGTATGAAGCTCAGTGAATTTCCACAAGTGCACAGCTATGCAGCCATTATTCACATCAAGAAATAGCATTACCCTTAATCCCCAAAGTCCTTTCCATATATCCTTTCAATCATTATCTTTTCTGAAGGGCAACCACTTTTCTGACCTATAACAACAAAAATTATTTTGACTTTCCTGGGCTTTAGAGATGTGGAGCCATGTAGCATGTCTTCATTCATTCTTTCTGTCTTCCAGTAACTATTAACTAATAATAAGGATCTTTAAGACATGATGTGTCCCAAGGGGTGCTTTTTCCTCCCAGGGGCAGAGCCTGCTGCAGAGAACTGGCTGCAAAGTGTTAGCTATGGAGAGGGAGCTGTAGAGAGTTAGCCACAGAGGGAGAAGCATTGGTGCAATCTTGGAAGAGGTGGGCACGGAAATAATGGCCCCATCGCCTTGCCAGCGTGGATGCGAGAGGGAGCATTTACCCACCTGGGGTGAGACCACAGGCCCACTAGGCTTGGACAGAAGCTAACAGAGGCCGTGGGTGGGGCGTGGAAATGATCTGGAATGGTGGGCCACTGAGTCACCGAGCAGAATGGGGCACTGGCGGTCACCTTTTGTGGAGCACAGAGTGTTTGCCTTTTTAAGTTACTCTATATCCCCTACCCAGGATATAAATTATGAAAAATTCAGATAAAGATGTGTTATATGGTTTGTCTAATAGCGTCAGGAGCAAGGGACCCTAAGAGAACTTGGGCAACACATGAATAGACAATATGTTAGCTGAGATGGAGCAAATAGATAATCACTGCATAACTGAATATTTAAATAGGTAACCTGAGAAGCTCTTAATGGGGCTACTTTCCCATAATTTATCATTCTCTCATTGCTGAAGCCTGAGGCATTCAACCTGGCATTTTGGAGACCAAGATAAGCTTGTCTGAATGGTGTTTTCTTTCTTGTCCAGGCAGTGATTCTGTATCATACAGCATAATCTGTTGGTTACAAGCAACTCATAAACCCACCAGATTCCAGGCCATATTCCTAGAACAGAAAATGACAAATATTCTACAACGCCACACACACACACACACACACACACACACACACACACGCACATACACACCATGTATTTTACTGCTCATGGGCAGTAATAAAATAGAAAAAAATAAGAAAGAGGCACTGCAAATCTAAACAGATTTGAACTGTAGATTATAGTTTGCTGACTTCAATTTTGATAGAAACTCTGGGATGTAAGATGCTGTTGTATGTATCACTGGAATATACAATAAACCTTAAAATTTTACATAGGGGGATGGAGAGATGGCTTGGTGGTTGAAAGCACTGGCTGCTCTTGTAGAGGGTCTGAGTTCAGTTCCCAGCACCCACATGATGGCTAACAAGAACTCATAAGTCCAGTCCTAGTGGCTATGACACCCTCTAGTGACTTCTGTGGGGTTGCATAATAAATGTAGGTAATACATAAACAAAGTATAAAATATAATCAATAAAATATTTTTTTAAATTTACATGAAAGAGACTGGTAATAGAGGAATATGAACACTGAGGATGTACAGGAGGGTGTGTGGAGCTGAATGGAAAATTAAATTCAGTGTAAAGTTGAATATACCATGAATCATCAGTGCCTGATAAATCTGTATTTATTCTCTATTGTTTATATATACATATTAATAAACAGCTTGTAAGTTTTGGGGACTTTGAAGGAGCACAAAGTGAAACAAAGACTCTTTATTTGTTTTGCCATTCTACTTGGGGACATAAGAATTGATACATGATGGTGAAGATGGCCAGCATTATGGGGTGCACTGAAGTAAAGTACTCTCAGCAATTAGTACCTAGAAGGAAAATTAGAATTGTCTTGAGAGAAGGCTTCAAAGAAGAAAGGATATTTAAACTTACCTTTAATGAATATGCTAAGCATAAAAAACAAAATCATAATAAAATGGTCATGAAAATATACAGTTCACTTGATGAAATTTGAATTTATCAAGACTGTCAAATGTTTAGATATATGTGTGGGAATAGAACAAAAAAGAGGGCAGTTAGAACCAGTTTGTGAAAGGTATTCAGAAACATGCTGAAATGTTGAAACTGGGTTATTCTCAATAGTATGCTAGCTGTCCACCGACCATTTCGAGTCTTCATGGTGAGTTTGAAGGGCTCATCAGAAGATCCCCAGGGATCTTTAGGAAGATTTAGGGGAACAACATGGGCTTTCACTTTATCACACTCATCCTTGCTTTGGTCAGAGAAATTCTCTTCTTATCTAATGACTTCATTGCAAAGCAAATGGTAAGTTTCATGTGTACATTGGCCTGTCATAGTCAGCAAATACTGTTTCTACATAAACATTCACCACCACTCTTTCTTACAGTCTTTCCCCCAGCCTATTTCAGAATGATTTCTGAGCCTGGGTCAGGGGGCAGAGGGCGTGTGTGATATAGATTTTCCATTTAGAGCTAAACACACCACAGTCTCTTATTCTCTTTATATTGACCAGTTATGGGTCTCTGTATTGATGGGCATCTACTACATAAAGAAATTTCCTTCATGAAGCTTAAGAGATACACTACTCATCCATATGTATAAAAATACAAATATAACAGGAAATTTATTACTGTGTCTATTTAATAGATTACTAGTATTAGGCTCTGCCCTGGGGCCAATTACCTCACATGCCAATGTTTTTGGACAAAACTAAAGGTGAGCTCTGTCTTGTGGAGCTGGTTTTAAACCTAGTGATAAAGATGTTATGCCTATAGCAATTATACCATGATTGTACCATTGGACATATCTCGCCAAGTCAGTTATTATAGTAGCTTGCAGCTGAGTAAGACTGTTGATTGCTTTTCTCCTCTGGTAGCATGCGTAGAAACTAAGCAGTAGGGATGAAGCTTTGACGTCAGTGCCATCGTGATTTTTTGATGTCCTTTGACTCAAGTATGTGGTGTCTTTGGCAATAGGGTTTTGATCTCAAGTTTTGGAGAGTAACCAAGAGCAACAGCAATAATCTCTAATGTTTGAAGAGGCATCTATAGAACCCAACTGACAAACAACTCCAAAAGAGTTAACAAAATATGGCACTGAGATTAATATCTGATAGTCTGTGAGGTCTGGAAAAGGCATTGTTTTCCCATTTTATAATAACTCCATTTAAACTCCTGTTATGTATATGATGTCTATGTATACGTATAAAATCAGGAAGCTTTGTCACAAGTAGGTTTTCATGTGGCTTTTCAAAGGTCTTTAGTCTTAACCCCCCCTCCAATATTTTCTACACTGCTCTCAGATCTTCCATCCCATTTTAATTTTCCTGTCCCATTACTGCTGTCTTTCTCAATTGCATTCCACTTCCCTTCCTTAAAATCCTTCTCCATCATCCATTGCTAGTTTCCTACTACTATGGTACTCCAATTTAAATACAAATGTCTAAAGCTTCAAAGATAGCATTCACACATGATAGGAAACATGCACCATTTGTCTTTCTGAGTCTGAGTTATCACACTTAGAATTTCCAGTTTCATCCATTTCTCTTTGAATTTCATAATTTCATTTTCCTTTACAGCTGAATGATATGACCTTTTGTATATGTACCACATTTTCATCATCTATTCATCAGATGATTGGCAACTAGGCTATTTACTTTTCCTGTCTACTGTAAATAGAGTAGCATAGAACATGGGTAGCAAGTATCTCTGTAGATTACTGATTTATAGGTTTATGCCCATGAGTGATATGACTAGGTCATGTGGTATATCTATTTCTAGCTTGTTGAGGAACCTCCAAACACCATCATTCAAATCAAGATGCTGCCCACAGAATGGGAAATGATCTTTTCTAGCTATATACCTGGCAGAGGGTGGGTGTCCAGAGCACAAAACAAACAAAACAAACAACCCATTTAAAAATAAAATTAGGCCATGGATCTAAACAGAGTTTTCAAAAGATGAAATATTAATAACTGGGAAATATTTTTTAGAGTGTTCAATATACTTAGCCATCATGGAAATGCAAATTACAGCAATTTTGAAGGTTTCATATTATCCCTGTAAGAAAGGCTAAGATCAAAAGAACAAAAGAAATAACAAAAAATGAGGATCAGGACCTCAAGGTTGTTCTCAGCCAATGCCAAGTTCAAGATGATTCTGGGCTGCAGGAAACCTGCTCCCAACAAAACTAACAAAGCAAAACAAAAGCAGCTAACAAACAGCATGCTAAATCTTAGAGAAGATTTGATGTTGAACATAAATGATTATAATCAATTACGAGTATCAATCAAATATGAAGTGTGTACAGTGAAAATTTGGAATATTTCATTGGATGAGGGATCATAAATTATCTTACAAGAAGTACTAAAAACTATCTTGGAACTGGCATGAACCTTTCTGTATTGGTTTTTGTTTTATTAATAAAGTAACAACAGAGTACATTTTGCAAAACAATTGTTTTAGGGATAGGGATTGCATTACTAAAAGGCTGAAAACCCTGCTTGACTGAGGTTTTCAGTCAAGAGAACCTCACAGAGTATTAATTTAAAAAAAGGAAAATCAATAGGTGCTTCTGATTTTACTCGAGAACAAGTGGCATGTGAAAATAACCCTCATTTCTGTAAATTCTCCATCCATATATTAAACCAACTGCAACCAGAAAGCATTTCAGAGAAAAATGTATGTGTCACTGAACACATGCATAGTTCTCTTTTCGTTATTCCCTAGTAATGCAGCAGGATGACTATCTACTGAGCATTCCCATTGCAATAGCCATCATAATTAATACAGAGATGAGTTAACGCTTGTAGGAAGCACTTCTTTTGCAAATATTGCACCATTTAGTATAAGAGACAGAAACATGTGCAGACTTTGCTAAAAGCTGGGAACCTTGGAAATCCCCGTGGATACTCAGAACTACCTTTATTCAATATGAGCATTTACCCGTTTTTCCTGGGAAAGTCCAAAGTTTTATGAATTTCTTCAGCATATAAGTTTATATGAATTGACTCCTTTCCCTCTCGAGTGTGTCTTGATTCACCTTAAATTATTTATTGGAGTACGGAATGGGAAATAAATAATTCCAAGAAAGAAAAGAATAAATTACTTTAGATAACACTGAGTTTAAAATGTGGGCTATGTTTGACTATAAATGATCATACTAATCTGATGAAATATTCTAGTATTTGTAATTCATATTCTTTAATCCTTTTGGTGATGTTGTTTAGATTAGCTGCTTAGCATTCTGACTAAAGGATTTAGTCAGGAAATGGAACTATTTTCTTTCCTTTGTTCATTTGCTACCAATTCCATCTTTAACCGTAACTAATCTTATTGTAAATATATACAGTCACAGGAGCTCTTGGGATAAAAATATGTAATTATCACTAAATTATTAGAGTTCTTGCAAGAAAATCTCATGGACTAAAGTCCTAATAAGGTGATTGCCTGTTTCTTTCATGTGTCCACATAATGCACATGCACAGTAAACCCATTTTCAACACCAAATCTTATGTAATTTTTCTGACAAAATGTTTCATGATAGTTCTCTATACAAAGAGAAGAAAATGAACAGGCTATAGATATAAAATGCTGCAATTTATTTTTAAGAGCATAGATATTGATAAAGGGGTATAATATTTGAAATCCAACAAAGCATTTATGTCACCAATTTTTGCATTGCGTATGTTTTTGTAGTTAATATATGTTGCCTCTGCATTTGGGTGAGACATATCTACCATAATGTGCTTCCTCTCATGGCTTCCCCCGCAAACTCCACTAAAACCTCCAAAACTACTACCAAAAATAATCCTTTCTTCTTTATAAGTTGATTTTTCCCTGGTATCTTCTAAATATTAGAAAGCTGGAATAAAGAAACCATACACTGTAAGGACTATGGGATGACCATGTAAAGAAACAGAATATCCATCTATGAACTAAAGAAGGCCATAGAAGAACTCATACCACTGACACATTTTTCTCCCAATTGGCTGGTTCCTCCAAAGAGTGAGGCCTAACTGGAAGCCTGGACTATGAAGTGGCTGCTGGGAGACATCTTGGGACCGAAGCCTGGAGCCTTGGGTAGCACACGCGGTATGGGGAAGGCACAGCCAGCTGCAGCAGCTCAAAGACAGAATGGACTGACTCTTGTGGACCTGGGGCAAGATCACTGACCCCTGAGGCATGAACGAATGCTAGTGGGGACTATGGTAGTGGTGGTGCGGTGTTATAAGGTGGGATCTGAGCCATGCCACCAGAGGCGTGGGGCTAGGCACTGGGTTCTCATTCCTTTGTAAGTTAATAAATACACATGAAATGTATCATATGGTTTGTCTGCTAGTGCAGGGGACCCAGAGGGAATTTGTGCCACAAAACTGGTGTAGTCTGTCCAGATAAAGGAAATACAGCCTTGGGGATGTGGGACTCAGAAAGCAGTACTGTTCCCACTGCCCCTGTGGTGGGTAGCTGGGCTCTGAGTCTCAAATCCAGGATAGAAACCAATCAAAACCCATATGCTTAATGGGGTTAGGGATAGTCTTATGGGTTATACAAAGGATCATAAAAACTCAAACTAAAAAGAGACCAGCCATGCAGAAGCAAGGGCCACAGCTATGTTGTAAATGTGGGGATATGTTTGCGGGTGTGTGAAGAATTGTTAAAAGTTACCCAAAGGTTAGAAAATCTTTTACTTGCTTTAGAGAGACCCTGGCCTGTCCCAGGCAGGAGAAGCTGAAAAGGCTGAACTGGCAGATCCAGTTGCAGAGCTGTTGCAGAGCTTAAGAGAGAAAAAAGGTGGGACACTTTGACTTGTGTAAAGTCCGAGGACTCAGAGGAAAAGACAGATAATAGTAAAAAGAAAAGAAAAAAAAAAGCTAACTGTGCTGTAGCTAGGAAATATTCCATGCTAGAACAGTTAAAACTAGGAAAAACTTACAAGCAAGCAAGCTAAGAGTGCTTGCCATGTGGCTTTTGAGAGTATGGGACATGGGGGCAAATGACGTCAGTCTAAGTCCTTCAGAAGCTTCATAGCTGAGTTATATAACCACCCATCCATACTTAACAATATAGGCTGTTCATCCTAGGCCAATTCAGGGGGGAGCTGTCCTTAATGGGGTGGCTTGTTGAAGGCATTAAAGATACATGCCTGTCACCAAGGGAGACTAACATAATTAGCAGGGGCTGGACGACTATAAAGGAGGGACAGGAATTACTGAGAGGACTAGGTATGAGAAAAGCAATATATGATGTCCAGTTCACTGGGCCAGATGAGACTGAGTTCACCAGAGATATGAAAGAAACCTTAACTTAACTGAGACCTCGAGAATGGTATGGGGCTTTAATGGTTTTACTAAGCCCTTTAATGGGACAGGATCTTTGCAAAGTGAGAGAAGCTTTGGCAAATCTAAATGACTCTGACCAGCATGTAAAACATGTCTGTAAAATAACAGAACACCCTATAAGAGATATAAGAAAGACCGGACCAAAGAAATGGTCCACTTGGGTTACTCAAAGACAAATGTGGCAAGACTTATAGCAAGCAGAAATCCTCAGAGAAAAAATTAATAGAAAACCAATGTTGGTACTAGGGCATTTCTGGAAGGTTTTCAAACCAGAAGAACAGTTTACAAAGGGCATTCAAAGGATAACTGTACAAGGGGTGGTTAAGAATCCCTAAGGATTAAATAAGATGCATTTCTCTTCTGATAAAGGATATACTATGGGTGGAAGCAGTTTTTCCACCAAGTTCTCCCCCAGCAACCTGGTGTGGTCAATGGGAAGATGACAGATGTGGCTACAGGCAAGAGGCAGACCCAGAGCCTGTCTGACTCAGGGAAACAACAAGTGCAGTGGGGACAGGAGAATCCCCCTGCCTCCTTAGCCCAGTGCAGGGTCAGATAACTGGAGCCAACACCTGTAATTATATTAACCAAATTAATGTCTCATACCTATGCTATGGTACCTAACAAGGATCTATGGGGAAAACAGTTAATATAAATGAAAAAAAACCCTTCCATGCTATGTGAGACCTTGTCTATAATTAATTTAACATATAATGTTAACATTGCTTTGAGGGTTTTACAGATGTGAAACTCATTTGAAAGATACCTGAAGAAGCAAAGGCCATCTATAGCTGTAAGGTTCTTGGGAGTTTTATGTAGGTTGGGTAAGATGAGGATAGAGACTCTCAAATTATAAAACTCTTAAGAGAATCTACAGTACCAGGGGTTGCCCCCCCCCATGAGCTATTGGTCAGAGAGAGATCCTAGAGGTCCTCCAATTCACCAAGGCTACTGCCATTAATATCGGTTGTACACTAGAAAGGTCAGTAAGGCCATGTTGTTAAAGACACTGCATGGTGTGAGCACAGGAGAAGAAGAGGAATTGGAGCTGAAACTAAGCCAAAACACTCCATGCCACTGGATGGATGACGCCCATCTTGCCAGAAGGCTCTCTATGGATGGTTGGGGAAGAAAAGACCCCCTATGATTCTATTCAACAATGGACCCTGCATGCTGTACACTATAGACATGCCAAGCAATGCCTGCAAGTATAATAATGGCTCAACCAATACATGTACCACTGACAAATTTCTAATTGGATAAGGTCTGCTCCTAGCGGTGGAACACACATCTGGTGCTGTAGACCAGGCCAACGCCTTGTGTCAAGAAAGGCTATAGGCCCTAGTGGAGAAGCCATCATGAGTATAGTACACTTACTGGGAAATCTTCCAGGCATTTGTAGTGACATTCATGTTTGTTTAAATGTTTCTACTTCCTTCCATTTGTCTTTATAGTAAAAGAAACACCACTGAGATAGATCAGTGGCCATGACCTAAAGACGACTAATGGGGAGGGCCCAAGAAGCCACTATCTTGCCATGATACAAGAGATATTGCCCTACATCTATCGCCCCCTCCAAGGTTCAGGGACTTTAGCGGAAGATGGATGGGAGATTGTAAGAGCAAGGGCAAGGGGTGGAGTGTCTCCCAACTGGCCGATTCCTCCAATATGTGGCGCCTGATGCAGAGCATGGACTACAATGTGGCTACTAGGAACCATCTTGGGATGGAAGCTGGGAGCCACAGGTAGTGCTTGTGGTGTGGGGAACGCAGAGTCAGCTGCAGCAGCTCAAAAACAGAATGGACTGACTTTTGTGGACCTGGGGCGAGGTCGCTGGCTGCTGAAGCATGAGCGAATGATAACCTTGACTATGGTAGTTGTGGCGCGGTCTGATATGGCAGGCTCTGAGCTGCGCCACTGGAGGCATGGGGCTAGGCACTGGGTTCTTATTCCTTTGTAAGTTAATAAATACACATGAAATATGTTATACGGTTTGTTTGATAGTGTAGGAGACCCAGAGGGAATTTAGGCCACAACATTCAACTTATATATATAGAATCTAGGACTGAGACATGAATTCCTGTTTGGAGGTACCAAATCAGTGACAACTCTAACAGATGCAGGCAATGAGAAATATTTACCAGTAGCCCATGCTTGTTTAAAATGCGGAGATGATAACTTACAGATTTTCCCATAGTTCTCCCGTTTTCTTACAACAATTTTAGAGGCAAAATTATCATGAAATAACGTTAAATGTTTATCTAAATATTTCATTTACTAAATGACATGTCTAGTATGTACTGGGGTGGGGGTTAAAGCCCACCAAAGTGTGAAGGATGATATTTTTATACTTTAAATGTTTTCAAGTTTAATATTTATACTTTGTACATTCAGATGGACATATGGTACTATAATTGATGTTTCTGATCCTCTAATTATGTTGCTTAAATGAGACAATACAATTTTATCATTGCATTTCCTGTTCTCCCATATCCAGGCCACCACTGAAGTTCTAGAAAACATATTTTCATGCATAAATATGTGTAAGTTATACCTTTTTAAAAAAATCAACATGTAGTGAGAACTACTTAGCTATTTAAGTTATTATTATTTTCCAAGTTAAATAACTTTGGAAAGTAAGTAGATATACTTGCCATTAAATAGTGGATATGAATGTGGGGTAAAGATATGGATATATACTAAGGAATAGATATTTTTTTCGAAAGTGAAACTAAATAGAACCCTAAAGTAAAATAAAGCATATTCAGGCATAATTCACATACACAATAACATCAACATTTAAACTCTGGAAGTCTTATAAAAGCAAGTCAGTTCACTCTAATAATTAGGTATTTTGGCTTTTGCAGAACGTACGATGCATGTTTCTCTTCTGACTATTTGATTGACAGTCAATCTCAGATCTACTACCACATGACTGTAAAAGTGTATTCTGACTGTCCTTGTAATGGCAACAGCTTTCTGTGTAAAGATTTGTATCATTACACAGTTTTCATTCTGTTGCATCTAATGATTTGCATGGCTGCATTTCTCATGAGATTGTAACTCCTCAAGGACAGGAGCTTTTTATCTTCAGTATTTAGCAGTTTGTATGACAATGAAATTCTCAGTAAGATCATGTGAAAAGACCACATGGTGCAAACTCTATAAATATGAGCCAGGCAAAGTCTTTGCAGGAATCTGACAAGCTAAGAACTGTGAAAGTATTTGGCATTACAAAGCAGAGCGTGGAGAGGCTGGAGAGATGGCTCTGTGGTTAATAGCACTGGCTGCTCTTTTAGAGGACCCAGGTTTGAATTCTAGCACTCACATGGGTGCACTAATAGACATGCAGGCATAACACTCACACACTTAAAATAAAATTAAAAAAAAAAAAGAAACCAGAGCATAGAGATGCCCCTTAGCGGTTAAGAGATAAAGCTAGAGTACTGGAAATATATTATGCAGTACAAACTAGTGTATATAACATAAAACATGTGGACCATATTTTACTTATCTTTGTGTCTCATTGCATACAACAGTAAGAGAGTAGGTAATTAATAGTTTTTGAACAGGTAAATGATGAACAAAAGGATGTGCAATATGGTCATTACTGTCAAAATAAGCACCTGAATCATTGAAAGAAAACAGTGTCCAAAAAGTTTTAAACTGATGAGGGCATATTAGATTTCTCACAAAATATTTATTTTATTTTATTATCAAAGCTTTGAAAAGTTACTGAATTAATTTGCTTAAATGAAGTCAATTTCACACACTTTACACCATATTACATCTGGTGAAAGAAAAAAAAAATAATGCACTTTTTTCTATTCTAATTCTTTTTCCAGAGTAGCTCCCATTCTTCCTCAAGACTGAAAGGGACAGGAGTGTCACAACTAAATGCATATAAGGGCAGAGTAACTAAAGTACCTTCAAATCTCTAATTGCAGGGCTAGTCTGCTTAGCTAGCCACCATCTGTGCTTTTCATCAGTGTGCCATTAATGTTCCTTTTGTTTTGCCGCAAAATACTGGAAGACAGTTTTTCCAGGTGAAGAATATTCTTCACTAAATGATTCAGAAGATGTATTTTAAAATTAAGAAAACTTTGCAAGCCACGGTGTGCTTGAACATCAGGGTGGCTCCCTCTACATCTAGCTGGAGCTCTGTTAACATTGACTGAGCTACTATAGTTTTTGTTTGTGTGTGGCATATATATATAAAGACAAATCACAATCATCTTTAGGCCCGGTCAGTCTCTTAAATTATGTAGAACGCTTTGTAAGGGTCTGTAGATTAAAATAAATAATTTGGAAATCCAAGGGGGAATTTGGAAATAAATGGTAACTTTGAAGAGAAATAGTAAAATAATTCCTATCACATTTAATAAAAATCATCATCAGTTAGATTTTCAGTCATGAATATTCAACAGATAGCTATCAAATTAACTGAAATTTGTACATTAGAATTTACAACTTTAAAAAAATGAATGCATTTAACTGATTTGTCTTTTCCATTTTGCACAGAGAAGGTAGACTATGACAGAGGAAGCATTATTTTCTGTGGCATTTTCTTTTTTGGCCTTACTAGATTTTTATAAAAAGAATATAATTTCTTCTTTTCATTATGAAAGTAAATGATTCTATGTACATATGAGTTTATCTTTATTCATCTTCTTATCTTCCCCCAGAAGACGAAAGTGAGGAATTTCATACCAGTGTTCATTTACACTCAATTTACATGTTAGTCTTATACACGTCAGTCATAAACCCATATCATTCGAAGATGGAATGGATTTAGGTTACTGATACTTTCTTATGCCCAGTTTGATAGACCTGCTTTAATCTCCCTTATCTTGAAATTCCATAAGGAGTTCATTCAGGTAATTTAATGTTATTTGCTCTGTGAATTTCTGGAACTTTAAAGTATATTCTTATAAAAACTGCTGAAAATTGTAAGGCACACTCAGAACATGTTAGTTCTGGATAGATATTCTAGCATATTTTAATGGAATCAATAATCCAAAGAAAATTACAAAATGGGGTTCTTTTAACAAAGCTACCATTGTGGCTGGGATTCACAGACAGAATTTTCCACCAGAAACTGCAAGTGAAATGTCATAAAAAGATATGTCACAATTTCTTTCCCAGTTCACACCTACCTAACATTTAAAATGCAGAGTTTGTATACAAAGATGAAAGCAAGTAAACTCTGACTTTTATACTATTATATAGCACAAAGATTAGGGAAATAAAATAATTACTATAACAGTTTGTCAATGTGTAGCACTTTTTTAAAAAAAGTTTTATTATGATTTTGTAATTTTACACAACAGTTTTCAATGAAATTAAGACTCTCTCTCCCTCATCCGTGTCCCCACAACCCCCCACCATAACTCATGTATTCTATCATGCAGGTTAAGTGCTTTCCAGTAAAGCATTTTACCCAGATGTCCTTCAGTGTAAATTCGCCTACCCATGGGAGTCTAGTCATCCCATGTAGAGATCATATATAAGGCATATTCTCCCCTATCCAGCATCAATCAATCTCCACTAGTTCTCAATCTATGGCTGGCCCAACACCTGTTTTCCTCCTCCCCTCGGGGCCTTTGTTTAATTGTGTTGGCATAGATCCTGTGCTTGATGCCACCATTGCCACAACTTCTCATGTGCAAGCTTCCTGTGGCTTGAAAACCTCTGCTACCCTCTGTTGATGAAACAACCCTCACTCTTATCTTTCTGCTCCTTCTGCAATGGTCCCTGAGCCATGAGTTGATGAGGTTTAGTATAGGAGTTCCATCCAAGGACACACATTCTGCAGTCTCTTATTCTTTAAAGGTTGGCCAATTGTGATTTCTGTGTACATCACACTCTGTTGTTTAAGGAATCTTTAGTGGTGAGAGTTGATAGATACATTAATTTTCTCTCTACCCCTCATTCTGCTATGCTACATCAGTCTTAGTTGCATAGGTTCAAGTCTAGATGTGTCACCTAGCACTTGGGACTTTTGAGATGGATATTCTCTGTGTCTGAGCAGTGTGGAATTCTGCAGTAGCCTCCATATGTTTCAAGAAGGGGATTCTTTGATGAGTGGTGTACAATATGCTTGTCTGTAAATGTAAGGATCCATAATTAGCAGATGATAAGAAATTTCATTTGTCTGGACATATGAAAGAGATTCGGTTTTCTCTAGGATCTTTGTCTTCTCAGCTATGTGTATTTGGCTGAGTTTACAGTGCCACCCATGAGTTCACTCCCATTGAGAGGGCTTCAAATCCAAATAGATAGCTGTGAATCCCACTCCTCAAGAGAACTGTGCTAGTACTGCACCAATAGATGTAGTTTGCCCTGACAGTTGTTATGGTTATTAGGATTTAGGGCTGCCTTAAACCATTGATCGTTTTTCTCCCTTGACAGTTTGCATTTTATCATCTAATATTAGCTAGACTTTGGGTAGAAGGCCTCCAGGTCAGTTCCTGCTCCATTGTCCTAAATCATGTATCCAAAGCATGTCCTGACTTCAGCAGTAAGATCTTATCTCCTAGTTCTGGGAGTTAACAAACAGGCTTAGCAATAACCTGTGTTATTTTGGGACTCTCCTGGACCACTCTCACCAACTATTCAAATAGAGGTCTCTTCTGTCTGGCGCTGTGTTCTTTGCAAAGTAGTTCCCAGGTATACATATACACTTATATTTAGACACTGTATGGACATTTCTCATGGGGTTTTGGAGGTATCATGTTTCCCTCTGGGTTTCCTAGCCCTCCAAGATTCATTCATCTCTACACTTTTTCCTGGCACCAGACCCCCTCCTCCTTCCCCAGTCTCAGTGCCACTATTTTCTCTACCCTCTCCCCAATAACACCTACCTCCCATCACCCCCCCGACTTGACGCCCCTATACACACACACACCTTGGCCCCTTGAATTTCCCTCTCTCCTCTCCTCCCTGCCAAACACAGCCACTTTCTCCACCTTCCCAGAGTAACATCTGTTCCCTGCTATACCCCTCTTTTGGGTTCTTCCTTTTCCTTTACCTCCGTGTATCCTTTCCATTTTCCTGATGTAGTGCTACATCAGAATATGTATACTCATGTATAAGGGATTGTTGCTACGGTGTACAAATGACGGAGAACATAGGACACTTGCTTTTCTATTTTTGTGTTATTTCACTTAGTATAAGACTCTCTAACTCCATCCATTTACCTGCAAATTTCATGATTTCATTTTTCTTATTGCTGAGTTGAACTCCATTGTGTAAATGTGCCACATTTTCATTATTCATTTATCAGCTGAGAAACATTTAGGTTGTTTCTGCTTCTTAGCTATTGTGAAGAGATCAGCAAAAGACATGGATGTACAGGAATCTCTACAGTGGGATGAATTCTTTGGTATTTGCCAAGAAGGGGTATAACTGGAATATACAGTAGGTTCATTTTTAGTTTTTTGAAGATTCTCCACATTGCTTTCCATGGTGGTTCCAAGAGTTTGCATTCCCAACAACAGTGAATGAGTGTTCCTTTTTCTCCATATCCTCTCTAACATTTGGAGTCCTTTGTTCTTAGCCAGTCTGGCTGTGGTAAGATAGAATCTTAAAGTGTTTTTTTTGTGTCTATTTCTTTAATTTGTAAAGATGTTGAGACTTTTAAGGTGCTTCTTAGCCATTTTTATTTCTTTGTTTGAAAACTCTCTATTCAGGTCTATAGTCCATATTTTTATTGGGCCATTTATTTTCTCATTTCTTTGATTTTTGGGTTCTTTGTATATTCTGGATATTAATCCTCTGTTGGATGTGTAGCTGGTAAAGATTTTCTCCCACTCAGTGGGTTTACTCTTTCCTTCCTATAGGTGAGATGAGTTTCCTGAAGGCATCAAAAAGATGGGTTTTCTGTCTTGATTCTTTTGATAGGGGAGGTGGGGCCATTGATATTTAGTGTTATCACTGAAAGATGTGTATTGGATACTATCATTTTAATTTTTTTGTGTTTGTGGTCCTCTTTTGTGTTTCCATTATTACACTTTTCTTTGTTTTCTTTCTGCAGCCTCTTGGGTATACTAATTCCTTTCTTCAGTACTTTGTCTTCCTTCAAGTATTCTCTGTAGTCCTGGTTTGGTAGACTTGAATTCTTTCAGCCTCTTTGTGTCATGAAAAATTTTCTGTTCCCCTTCGACAATGATGGATAGTTTTGCTGGATAAAGTACCTGAGATTGGCTTCCGTGGTTGTGTAGAACTGGGGGTACTTTGGTCCAGGCGCTTCTGGCTTTCATACTTTGCATTGAGAAGTCAGCTGTAATTCTGATGGGTTTTCCTTTATATTTAACTTGTTATTTTCTTCTAGCAGCTTTCAGTACCTTCTCTTTGTTCTTTCTGTACATTTAATGTTTTTACTATGATTTGCCATTGGGAGTTTCTGTTATGCTCATTTCTAATTGGTATTCTATGTGCTTCTTAAGTCTTTCCTTAATTTATGGAAGTTTTCTTCCATAATACTGTCGAAGATCTGTTCAATGCCATAGGCCTGAACTCCTTCCTGTATGCCTATAATTCATAGATTTAGTCTTTTCATGTTGTCCCACATTTTCTGACTATCCCATTCCTATGCTTTTTTAAATTTTACAAAGTCCTTGCTTAAGGAGTCCAGATCTTCAGCTTTATCACCCAGTCTTGATAGTCTGTTTTCTGTTTCATTCATTTTACCTTGAGGCTTTCTCTAATTGTTTCTAATTGATTTTTTGAGTTTTTTGTTCCCATGTTCATTTCCATTGGGTTTTCTTCACTATTTCTATCTCTTTCATGAATTCCCTTTTCAAGTCATGAATTCTTTGTAATATTTCATTAAGCCACATATTTGTATATTCTTGGGCTTCTGTCACAAGTTTATGGCTTTCCTCTTTGAGTTTTTTTGAATTGTGTGTGTTTTCTTTAAGTTCTTTGATAATGTTCTTTTAAATTCTACATATTGGGATTTTAAAGGGTGTTTCTCACTTCAGGGTACTTCAGTAGGACTAGAGGATTTTGTTGTGAACATATTCTCTTGCTTTTTCATATTATTTGTGTTTTTGCACTGCCATTTGGGCATATAGATGTTCTTTGTTGGTTATGTGTCCAATAGGAACTTCTACTCTGTTTTTGTGTACTTAATTTTGGTTCTCTTTATATTGACTATGTAGCTTGGTTGTTTTATGTTCAGGTGTTCAAAATAAATTGGTGTGTGGTTTCAGGGTCTTACAGGGTAGCAGAATGGTGTGGGTGGATGGTGGGTCAGGGTAGTAGTAGGTGAGCTGTTCAGGTTAGGAGCCAGTGGAGTCTATGCTAGGTAGTTTAGCTAGTCAGGATTCGGAAGCCAGTCCATGCATCTGAGGTGAGTAATTGGGGCTTGCCTAGGTGCAAGGCTGGCAGGGCACAGGTTCTAGCGTTAGTGAGAAGAATGGAACAGGAAGCAGTGGGTAGATTGTGACCTACCAGAGTCCTGGCTGGCAGGTCTGTTCAGCTGCTCCAGAGCCAGGGAAGATGGTGGTGGTGGGGAGTGTCTGAATAGGGATTTAGCAATCTATTGTCAGGTGTTTAGCTAGTCTCACTCACTTCAGAAGCTAGTATAGGGATCTAAGGCAGAAGAATTAGGGCCTGCCTGGGTCTTAGGCTGTCAGGGGACAGCAGTCATACACTTTTATCACGTGAGCTTTAAAAAATTCTTAATTTGAAATAAATTCAGAAATATACATCACATAAGGTTGCAAAATTCACTTGACATTTTTTATTTACCTCATACCTACCTTTCCAAGATGTTAATTACTAAAACAACTACATTATAATCTAAGGCAGAAAACTGACATTGATACATTAATATTAAGATCATAGGCATTATTTAAATACCATGCATTGTCCTAGAATATTATTCAGCCTAACCCTTTGCATTTGATTTTTGTGCTGTCCTAACTTCCTTTAATTTAGGACAGTTCTTTAAGATGAAGACATTCCTATCTGTGATAAAAAAAATAAAAATATCGTTTCTAAAAGTATACAATATCAGAGCATCAATGTTCCTAAAACATAGTTTCTCATTGTTCCTCACAGAAACAAAGTCTATGAGTAATCTGAAAGGTAAAGTGCCATGCTTTCAACAGATCTAAATGTTGCAATGACAGCTCTGTGCTTACTTTTGACTCTTATTGGCTTTCCACTGACCACTATAAGATCTCATGCATGCTAAGGACTGTTGTGTATTGTTGGTGACATGTCTCTCCTATGCTCATGTGTTTAAGTGTGTCTTCACTAACTAGCGTCCTGTTTTGTCATGTTATGGCAGCTTTAGGAAGCAAAAACTGGCTGGAGCAAGTGTGTCACTGGGGGGATGGCCTTTGAGGTTTTATAGCTCAACTGCACATCCTTTATGTTCTTTGCTTTCTGACTGCGTGTACAAGGAGATAGTAGACTGGATTCCCCCTGAATTCTAAAGCAAATTAAACCCTTCCTCCCTTAAGTTTCTTCTTGTCAGGTATTTGATTAAACAACAACAACAACAACAACAACAAAAAACAAATTAAAAAACCCTGAATAATATAGGAACTGAAGAATTCTTTCTAGTAAGTAATCATGTAAATTATGGATTTCTAAAGTTCCTAGAAGTATCTTATTTTAAATTGAAATATTCTGTTTTGGTTTGGTTCTAATACAAAAGTTTCAACTATGTGACACCTACTTCTGGGGCATAGTTAATATTTTCTAAAATATTATTATATCATTTTAATGTTAATAATGCTGCATTATAAATGTCTCTTTTAATGTTTATTTTATTCCTTTACTTTTTTTTTCTTTTTTTGTGCACAGAATTATTTATTCTCTGTATCTTTGGACATTTCTAATAATGAATGAAACAAGTCAAGTACAGGAATGTAGATAATAACACTGTTATATGCTTTGCTGCAATCAACTTGAAATGTAGTAGAGCATTTTAAATTTTTTTCATTTTTGAGAATTTCATATATTAGTATCTTCTTTGCATTATATCCACCCTTCTCAGTCTCCACTCAATTGTCCTCTAACTCCCTCTCCACTTCTTATTCTCTTCTTTATTATTGTTGCATGTGCATGTATGTGTTTACATATATAATGAGCAGAGTCTATTTAATGTCACTCCTGTGTATTTGTGTGTAGGGCTGTTCACCTGAGGTTAAACAACCTCTCAGGGAGATAATCCCGGGGGAAAACTGATTCTGTCTCCCTCCCTCAGCAGCCAATGAGCATCTATCTATACCTTGTTGCTTGAGGTGGGAACCAGTGATATTTCTCCCATCCATCTTGACATGTCAATTGGTTTGGTCATTATGGAGATATGATTAGGCTACCATACGGTGACAGTTTCATGAATGCAGCTTCCATAGCATGTCTAAAATGTTCTAACTAGCAACAGGTGTCTTGGCCCTCTGATTCTTACATTCTTTCTGTCTGTTCTTTGTTCCTTGAACCTTAGGCATGGAGGTTGCATTATAGATGTGTCATTTAGGGCTGGATACGTCACAGTCACTTATTCTTTGTATTTGCAGGTGTGGAAGTTTGTAATAGTTCCCATGTGTTTCAAAATGAAGCTTCTTTGATGACTGGAGAGAGGTGCATTTGTCTGTAATTAAAAGGATGTATATTTATAAAACAGTAAGAAATTACATTGGTCTAGTGAAGTGACAGAAGTAGGTTTTTACATTACCATGAATGATTTCCTTCCGAGTGGGACTTAATTCCAATTATACAGCTGCTGACTACCCAGATCCCTAACATAAAAGTGCCACTAATGCACCAGTAGAGTTTGTTTGGTGGGGGGAACAGTCATTGTGGTCTTTAGGCTTTATAGCTCAGTAGGATCATTGATCGGTTTTCTTCCCCAGCAGCTTACATAGTATCTTTTGATACTACCAGAGCTAGACTTCAAGGAGGAGACTTCCAGGTCAGTTGTAGCTCAATTGCTCCAAGTCCTGTGTCTGAAGTATGTTTTGTGTTCAGCAATAAGATCTTACCTTCAAGTTCTGTGAGGCACTCAAGGGCAAGGCAAGAGTCTACATCATTTTGTACTATCCTGATCAACAACTGGAAGGGATGTTTCCCTTGCCTGGCACTGATTTTTGTTACATATCCTTCAGCTATACACATAGACTCACATTTATATTTTATGTGTATTTTTTCAATAGGCTTATTATTTCCCTTTGGTTTTGAACACATCTAATTTGTTATTTACCTGTTTCCCTCTGTCTCCCTCTTTATAGCTTTCCTTAATTTCCCCTCAGTTAAAGTAACCGCATTTCCCCACCTTTAAATATGTTTTTTTTTTTTTTTTTTTTTTTTTTTTTTTTTTTTTTCGTGTCCTTCAATTTCTCCCATGTCTCCTTAGATCCCCCCAGTATATGTACTATAGTTATATTATGTGTATATAAAACCTATTGGGTTTGCTGTTAGTCAATCCATGTAGCTGTGACATTTTTTCCCCAACATTTTCTAATCTTTGTGGGATATTTACCATATGCTAATTACATTTCTACTGAATGTCACAGCTTTCCTTTCATTTGAGTAACTTATGAACTTTGATCACATTCACCTTTATATGCCTTCTCTATTCACCTCTTCCCTCCATTTGTTCCCTTCTTCCCTGAGATAATCACCGTTCTGCTTTTGTGTCATATTGGAATACGAAGGGTTTTATGGACCTATAGAAAACAGAGAAAGCACATGACATTTTTCTCTCTGAGTTTCTCATTTCTCTTAAAATGATATCAAGTTGCTGCCTGTGTCCTTCTAATATCATTTCTTTATGACCAAATGAAAATTTAAATATATATATGTATATATGTCTCTATCTATCTATATCTATCTATCTATCTATCTATCTATCTATCTATCTATCTATCTGCACTGTGAGACACCTGGCTGTAAAATGTTTTTCTGGTATATTTAATGTCTTCTTATATACCCAAGAGCTGAATCATATGGGAGCCCAGATTTTGAATTTTATGAGGAAGCTCAATACAAATTCCCATAGGGTCTGAGTGTCTGAACTAATTTACATTTAAACCAACAGTGGAGGAGAATTCTCCAGCCTTACTACATCCTCACCAGCATTTTTTGTTGTGTGTCTTGATTATAGCTATTCTGAATAGGGTGAGTTAGAAGCCCAGTATTTAATTTACATTTACTGATGGTTAAGGATGTTGAACATTTTTTTCATATGTGTGTTAGATACTTATATTTCATCTTTTGAGAACTGTCCACTTCAGGAGACCATTTATAGATTGGATTGTTTGAGTACTTTTATATTAATTTCTTTAGTTCTTTATAAGTTATTGGTATTAATCTTCTGTCAGATACATAGCTAGCAAATATTTTCTTCCATTCTGCAGGCTTTCTCTTCACTACATTTTTTTTCTTTGCTGCAGAGAAGGTTTTTCTTTTCATGCAGTCCCATTTGTGAATTCTTGGTTTGAATTCCTGACCCACTGGTGTCTTTTACAGAAATTCAAGACTAGATATGTATATTGAACTGTATTTTCCGTGGTTTTCTCCAATAGTTTCAGAATTTCAAATATTATACTAAGGTCTTTGACCATCCCAAGCTGATTTAAAATATATATATTTTATTTATTATTTTTATTTTATATGTATGAGTGTGTTGCCTGCATGTGGGTGCTGGAAATAGAACCTGGCTCCTCTGCAAAAGCAGTTAGTGGTCTTAACCACTGAGCCATCTCTCCAGACCCCAAAATTGATTTTTTACATGGTGTGGGATAGTGATCTAGTTTCATTCTTCTACATGGTCATAGCCTGTCTTCCAAACACTATTTGTTGAGGAGGCTATCTTCTCTCTAATCCATATTTCTTCATTCTTTGTAAAAAAAATCAGTTGTGTGGACATATGCATAGGTCCTGTATTCGAGTCTATTGATCTTGACTTCTGTTTTCTGCAATTACCATTTTTTTATTATCACTCCATAAAATAACTTGAAATCAGATATTATAATGTCTCCAACATTTCTTTTTTTCTTAGAATTGCTTTGGCTATATTTGGGGTCTGATATGTTTTGTGAATTTTAGGAATTATTTTTCTATTTCCATGAAGATTGTAACTGGAGTTTTGATGGAAGTTTCATTCAGTCTGTAGATTGCTTTTGATAATTGGCCATTTTCAAAATATTGCCCCGTTAGTATGGGACATCTGTCCATCTTTTAGTTTATTCAATTTCTTTCTTCAGCGTTCTTGTTTTTGGTACTAGGTTGTTTGTTTTCTTTCTAGTTATTTCACACACACACACATACACACACAGACACACACACACAGTCTCCTATATAATTGCTTTATTGTCATTTTGTACATATTTTCTCTGAGTGTGTTGTTTATGTTTTTATTGTCTCAACAAAGATTTAATTCTATAATAAACTATTCAATAATTAGCAAGTTGTTCATAATATAAACTAGTCTATAAGAATGTAGAAAGCATTGGCAAATAAGAAGTTCAGTGTGTGAATTGGTCATAGTCATGAATATCCCCATTTAAACTGTTTGATGGGACATTTAATAATTTTGAACATACACGCAGTGAAACTTCCAAGATTTTCATGACTGGCATCAAAGATGAGAGCAATATTATTGATAAAAATTTGATTACCGCTCAAAAATTAAATTAATTAATTAATCAATTTAACTTAATTTGCACTAATTTCCCAAATTGTAAGCTGATTTTTCTTTAGTAATTAAGAATGTAGCTATACAGAATTCTCTCGTTCAAGTCCAATAACTCTAACAGAATTAAGCAGAATGGACTCACTTTAATCAAATTTTAGCTCAGTGTGATAGAGATAAACAGACATTGAATACATTTTGTAATCCTGTTCTATTGTATATAATTTCTGCTGATGAACTGCTATGATTTATGGGCTACATTCTCTTTATCCCAGAATCCGTGAGTTGGTATCCAGTCTCATTAAAGAATGTCAGTATGTGTTATATATGTTACTTAAAGTGAGATAGCCTCGATTCCCTCCTTTTACTTGCATTAAACTACAGGTATTGTAGGTCTTAGAGGGTGGTAGAGCTTTAAAGTAGAAACAACCTGAATTATCTATCACTAAAGATATCTATTATCTAAACACTACCTATGATCACCAAGTTGAGAAGAAATAAATATCTGTGTTGATTTGATTTATTACAACAGCCACAACTACATATAACTTCTAGATCCACAATCTTTCTGGAATTCTGTCCCTGAGACCAGAAAATGGGCAGGAATAATGAAAAAGTAAACGTCAAAATGAGAGCCAGGTCACAGCATGAATCAGTCAGGCGATGATGCCTGTGTTCTCACAGGTAAGCACTAGAAACTGCCCTGGGAACGTGGCTGGCTCTGCTGCTCCTGCCACACCAGGGTCCCTGAGGTAGCTGTGTTTTCTGCAGCACTGGATGCTGGAAATCACTAGGCAAATGAGTCTCCACCATTTTTATCTTTAGCTGGAAGCATCCATCTGACATATGCTGCAGATTCATCCTCGAAGGTCATTCAGAAGTACACCATCAACCAGCACGTAAGACATTTATTTTAAGAAGTGCATCAATGATGTCTTACTGGACAAGTTAATCCCATGTGTGAATGGCTAAATTGGTAAATGTTAAGTTTTCTCCAGTTTTTTCTAGGTCAAGAATTCATCAGCAGCTCAGTTGAGTGGGAAGAATCTTATATGAATGAGTTTATAGGGGCCATAGGTATTTAATGCCTTAATGGAGACTGAAAGATCTGCTTTCAGGATTCTTGACTCATGGGTTTACAGTCGGAGTGTCAGTCCTGTGAGCCTCTTCATAAGATTGTATGTGGTCATGACACAGCAGCTGGCTTACTAAGAGTGAAAAAACAAAGACAAAACCTATAATTTCTGCTACAGTTTAGCATCATAAGTTACATCTCATCATTTTCTTTCATATTCTATTGGTGACACAAACCAGCAATGTTTCATTGTGAGCTGTTAGAGCGATGAGGAGGTGGGCAGTCACTGAGGTCATCTCAGAGGCCAGCCACCCCAAGAATGGAGACATTCATTTTGTCACTTTTCATCTCCATGCTGAGTTCACAATTTCAATTCCAGCCTCTCTAAGTTTAAATAAGAATATTTTGCTGATCCAGAGTACTACGTATTTCTCTAAATTTGATTGTATAATCAATTTGTCAGTTTCCTGAGTTCTAATCCACTTCAGCAGGTCAAAACTTGAGCTCTTAAAAATGAACAGCATCATCTTAGAGAATAATTGGTATCATCACAAGGTCAAAGACACTGAGGATACCATTACAGTTCTGAAGTGTTGCCTAAAAGCTGGAGCAATTCCTTTTTAGGAGTGTGTGTGTGTGTGTGTGTGTGTGTGTGTGTGTGTGTGTGTACACAGGTGTGCAGGTGTGCACACATCATTGTGAGCATGTTGCAGTCAAAGGACAACCTCCAGTGTCTCTTTGTCAGTCTTGTTTCAGAAAAGCCTTGTTTGACACTGTATATGCCCAGTACCTGACCTAAAAGGTTCTAGAGATGATTCTTTCTCAGCCTCCTATAGAATGGTGAGATTACAGATATACTCTATAGTAGCTGCCTTTATATGTGTTCTGTAGATCCAAACTCAGGTTCCCACACTTGTTTATGTAGTGCTTGACTCATTAAGGCATCTCCTCATCCTTCTTTTAGGGATCTTCTGTCAGATTAAAAACAGATCCTAGTCAGGAGTGCCTGGAATGTAGAGCATGGCCACCAGACCGGATACTTCCTAGTGATTAGGATGGCAGGAAACTGGCCCGCTCCATGTGACCGGAGATCATGTGACCAGAAGACAAGGCAAAGGCCATGTAGCCTTAGAGCCCCCTCCCTCCTCCTACCTGCCTGCCTGCCAGAAAACTAACCCACCTCTTTGCCCACTAAGCCTTCCTATATAAACCTTTGCTTCCGCCATAATAAACAAGCTGTCCACTGACACAGCCTTCCGGGTGTTATCTTCCTGCTGTACTCGCTGCTGCCCAAGGCATCCCTCACTCCACCGGTCTCTCTCCTCACCCCAACCTTCCACTATGGGGGAAGGTGCACAATGGTCTCCCCACAGGGCAGCAGAGTTCTGACCGTGGCAGGGCCTGGCAGTATCTGCCTTTACATGCGTTCTGTAGATCCAAACTCAGGTTCCCACACTTGTTTATGTAGTGCTTGACTCATTAAGACATCTCCCCATCCTTCCTTTAGGGATCTTCAGTAGGATAAAGACAGATCTTTGCTGTTGATGCAGAAAAGAATTTCTGAACTAGCCAGTATGAAGCAGAGTTGAGATTTATTAAAGATATTTTATTTGTATTACATTTTTATTTGTGAGTGTGTATGTAATTTGTAGAAGTTTCACACCTTCCACCATGTGGGTCCATGGGATGAAACTCTGAAAGTCAGTCTTGCTGATCGGTTCCTTTACCTACTGAGCTATCTCACCAACCTCAAAAATGTTTTAAAGTAGATTTTAAACAGAAAGTTAAAAGAAAGACATTCTCAAGAACATGAGTGTTGAGTTCACCAAGATGAATCCTGAAGGGCACCTCACAGGGTGAAAAATAAATCATGTAAATTCTAGATCACAGGGATGCAAAATGGAAAATACAGTAATGCATTTACTGACTACCCCCAAAACTGATGGAAATTAAAGCCCATGTGCTGGTCTAGGTTAACCTTAACTAAAGGAAAGTGTATCTGGAGGAAATTAAAACACAGTGAAGAGTATGTTGGGCCAGAGTGGGCAAGGGAAGTGTATTAAGATCTAAGGCACAAACGAACGAATGAGAATCACTTAAAATTTCATGGAGAATTAAAAAGAGGTTATTAGATGGTACTTCATCTGAGAAGATTTCTTTAAAGAGTTTGAGTAAATGAGAAGCAATTTTAAAATGTTTGCATGAATACAGAGAGACTGAAAAGATTGCAATAGCAAAGACAAGAATTCATGGCCATTGACTTGAAGTCATATTTTGGAACTAGTGGGGCTGGAGCAGATACTGGATATATTTTGATGATAGTGTCCACATAACCTACTTCTGAACTGGTCATGAAGTTTAAGAGATGGATAACTTGTGGAATGAGTCCAAACTGTTTGCTTGTAGTGGGGAGATTTTAGGAACATTTTATTCTTCTTTACCAGTGGTAGTGGGAATCAAAGGAATGATTCTGAACCAAATGAAAATTTGACCTACACAGGAGAATAAGAGGCAATTTGAGACATGGGCATTCTCAAGTTTAGAGGTATTAAAGGTAATGGTTAATCAGAAAGGAAACCAGGAAAAGAGTAAAACCACATGTAGGGGTGTTCAGACAGGGCGAACGATAAATTCTAATAGAACAGTGCAGTAGCTGAGTTGGAGAACTGAATGGTCAGTTCTGCTGACAGGTGTAGTACTATGGGACTGAACAATAAACATGGGTTTAGTCATACAACAATAACGATTCTACAAACCTTCATTTGGAAGCAACAGGATGAAACATCCTACCAGTCCAATCAAAGTAAAAGGGAGTGATGGGGGGGGGCACCGAAGATCTCTACAGCCAGAGAGAGTAAAGGGAGAATATTCCCTATAGAGGGGCATGGACTCAATAAAGCAGTATTTCTTTTGAATTTTCTGCCTGAAAAGGAGAATATATTTGTACCCAAAAGCTGCATAAGAGAATATGATCACTCAATTTGTGAGTGGGGTTCCATATTTACTATGTATTGAATCTTGTTTTGTGTTTCATAAAGAGAAGTTTGGTTCATAAATAAGTTTTCATTTGTAGCAGCTAAGATAGTAAAGTGATTAAGACTGAAGGTAATGGAAAAAAATCATAAGATATCTGAAGCGGTTTTCTCTTAGGAAACTAATGCATAGCACCTGCTTTTGTTGTTGTTGTTGTTGTTGTTAATATACAAGCCTAAAAGATTCTGGAAGTTTTTGTTTGTTTGTTGTTTGTTTCCTGTATTTTTCAAGTAAATATACTTTTTTTCAGAAATCAACAATTAGAAGGTGGAACAAATTCCATGGATCTCTGATGTAACTCCCCTCCCTACTCTGAAGTAGGAGACCTTGGTTTGGTAAAACTTTAATTTAAACGTCTAACTATCTGCAGAACAAATGAATGCATTGCATTTATAATGTGTGATAGAAGTTAAAACATAAAGATTTAACTCCAAAATGGAAAGAATCTCTGTCTGTGTGTGTGTGTGTGTGTGTGTGTGTGTGTGTGTGTGTGATGAGAGAAAGAGAATGAGAGAGAGGAGACAGAAAGACAGACAGAGAGACAGAGAGGGATAGAGAGAGACAGAGGCAATGACAAAGACAGACATTGAGTAGTTATCCTCACACAAGTCCAAAGGAAGAAACAACAAATCAGAGTTGCTGTTCTTTCATTCTGTAACATATTCTCTAGAGATGGCATCTCACTAAACCTGAACCTCATCTTTGTGGCTAGGACTGCTGGCCAAAAAGGAGCAGGGATCTGCCTGACCCCACAACCTCTGTGCTGGTGTTATGAAGTCCTGCCTGTCTTTTATGTGGATAATAGAGAACCGAACTCAGATCTCTATGCTTGGTCAGCAAGTGCTCTTACTCATTGGGTGTTCTCCCCACACATGCTCTTTGCTACAAGGCAATGTACACAGGTTTAAAAATACATTGACCAGTGATGGGGGCTGGAGAGATGGCTCAGGAGTTAAGAACACTGGTTGTTCTTGCAGAAGACCCGGGTTCGAATCCCAGCACCCACATGGCAGCTAACAATGGTCTGTACCTCCAGTTCCAGGGTATCCAACAGCCTCTCTGTCCCCCATGGGCATTGCATGGCATGGGTGCACTTACCTACATGCAGGCAATACATGGATACACATAAAATAAAAATAATAAAATATTAAAAAATATATATATGTATATATGTATATAAACGCATATATACCAGTGATTAGTCTCTGCATATGATAGCTAAAAATCAGTTCTTAAGGTTGTTTGAATGAAGTTTTCCTGAATCTGATACCAGCTCTTTCTTATTGGAGAAAAATGAACTCAGAAATTATGGACTTATTTAGCAATTATTATTTTATCAGTTAAGGAAAGTTGACAATTTACTACTTTTTCTGATCTGCATCATTATGATTTTAGAGTCAATAATATCAAGAAGAAACATTGATAAAAATAAATCCTGGTTTTTCTATTTAAGTAACTGCAAAATTTAAATAACAGTGTTTATCCAGGGAAAGTGTATGCAAATTACTTTAGTTTATCCAGCAGAATAATAACAGAAAGATTAATTCTTTTCTCTATTACTACAGATTTATATGTTTGCCTATAGAAGATAAAAAGCAGATTATTTTCTGATTACATTGATGGTAATTCATATAATTTGGAGGATTACCTTTTACTTTTTAGGATCATATCAATTCATTTGTGTTGTGCAAATTTATAACACAGTATTAAGAAAAATTAAATAAGTGATTATATTTTAAAGAGAGAAACAAAACATGGACTAAATTCCTTAGCAATGTTTTATAGCAAGTGCTTCTAATGGTTTATAGGCAAATTAGTAGTTTGTGTATTTGATTTGTCCTTTAATGATAATTTCAGTTGCTTTCTTGGCAGTCTACCACCTAAACAGCTTTTAATAACGTTTCTACTGAACTCCAAACTCTCCCCACACACTCTCCACCCTTTTCCTCCTTTCCACCTGCTGTTCCTTTAGTTGTTACTGTCCAGGAAATCTCTCTAGTGTTTTACACTCTAATGCTTAGCTCCCCCACCCACCCCCGTCATTCTACAGCATAGATTCTCCTCCTTTTCAGAGACTTTCTTTCCTTCCTTTCCTGGTTCATTTCTTCCTTCTCTCTTCCCATTCTCCCTCCCTCCCTCCCTTTTTTCCTTTCTTCCTCCTTTCCCTTCCTCCTTCCCTTCCTTACCATCTCATCATCTCATCTTCCTGTAGTACTTATTTATTTACTAGCTCTTTCTTGATATCGTGATCCTAAATGTTTTGATTATATTTTGCAGGAAGTGATCTCTTTTTAAATTCCACCAGTGTTTCTTAACTCTAGCATCACGATGATACTTATTTAGCATTTACCAAACAAGACCAGCTGAACTCACTGGCAGAAAGCTGCCTTGGAAATTTTCTTTTTCGGTCTTTATGAGACAGGGTTGTCTTCCTGCAGCCTCTATGGAACTTACTATGTAGACCAGGCTGTCTCAATCTCAAAGAGATCTTCCTGCTTCTGCCTCCCCAGGGACACTCTGTTTTTCTGAGTACATCACTGCAAACAGTTCTTGTTTCATTAGTCATCTGGCTATGGCTGTGACCCTTTAGCACCAGTGACCCTGTTCTCTGAATTGCCTCTGTTCCTTGTCCTTAATTTCCCTAGTCTTTAATTCTCACTATTACTTGATAGGAAGATATATTTTTGTGGAATCACCTTGATTTAAAATATATGTATGAGTGCATTGCCTGCATGTATGTAAATGTACCACATGTATGTAATGCCTGCGGAGGCCAGAAAAGGGCATTGAATCCTCTGGAACTGGAATTACAAATAGTTATTAGCTACATATGGGTCCTGGGAACTGAACATGGGTCCTCTACAAGAGAAGCCAGTGCTCTTAAAAACTGAGTTATCTCTGTAGCCCCTCATCTTGCTTTTTAAATCAAACATTTTGATTTACTTTGTTCTAACAAGATGCATTTATTTATTAGTGGTTTTCCTTCCTTGATGAAATGTCATCATTCATGGACTGACTGCTATATATCAATTTATGTTACTGGATAAAAAAATCATATCATATGCTTGTTAACAAGTATTTCAATTGTTTAGTGATGAGATTAACACATTTTAAGCATCATATATTTTAACAGTGTAAATGTTAAATTCTAAACATTTGAAATGTTGTAGTTATACTTATTTTTTTTCAGAAATCAGTGAGGAATTTGTAGTTTAACAAGAAACATAATTTTCCCCCCCAGTGGTAAATGGGATCTGAGTTGTCATACTCAAGCAGTCTCTAATTTGTAAGGGTTCATTGCTTATTGCTAACTTGGAAAAGCCAAAAACTTGGTTTCATCAAGACCAGAAGGCAGGGCTCTGAGAGAGGGGCCTGACAGAGATGATGTAGGCTGGTTTGAGACTGTGACAAATTGCTTTTGGCTTGATAAAGAATTTGTGCAATGATGTCTCTGGCAAAGTCTTTGAATGGTCTTCATGACATGAATTTAGTTGAACTAGACATGTGTTCTGTTTACACTGTTGAAACAGGATCAAAGAAATAAATTTGGAGGCAATGGGACTAGTTAGGTCAGAGTGGTAATCTAGGCAAAATGTTCTGAGAGATTTGACAGAACCAACAAAAAAGCAGATAGAAAAAACATGACACGTTTGAGAAATATCAAGGAAGAAGACCAGACTGGGAGGCCAATGGTGAGCATAAAATACTATGTCCAAAAGAATAAATTTCGCCATGAAAGGGACCACTTTTCATATTAGCTAAGCTCATATAAACTGAGTGTCCTGAAGAAAATGAGGACCTGTGGCTACCTTCCTGTGCCATGGTGAGCAGTGGTAATAAGGAGAATTTCACAAAGACATGTGTGTCAGGCAAGGTGGTATTTTCTGTATGTCATATATAATCTGCACACTGTGCAATACACCCAGGTTCCACTCTGATATTTAGTTTGGAGATAATAGAACTAAGGTCAGAAAGGCTGAAACCTTTCCAAGACTGACAGACTCACTCATTACCATGTCTAGAGCTTCCAAATTTCCCTGTGTTGGAAGCTTAGGCCTCAGTGTGGTGACCCTGAAAAGTAGCAGAGTCCAGTGAAAGGTGGAAGCTTAGGCCTCAGTGTGGTGACCCTGAAAAGTAGTAGAGTCCAGTGAAAGGTGGACAGGCCATTGGATACACTTTCTTCAAAATAAATTAATACTGTTCTTGAAAGAACCCAGTTATTTCCTTTGAGGAGATTGCTATAAACAGCAGGCTTAGCCCTGAGTCCTTCCTGCTCCCTCTTCACTGTGTTATCTGTTCTTCACACTCTTTCTGTGTTGCCATTTACAGTGAGACCCTCAACCGCAGCATGAATAATGAACTGTTATCCCTCAAAGTGTTAAGAGTTCAACGTCAGCCTGCACTGCATAACAACGGTCTATCTTTAAAAAATTAACAAAAACTCACTAAATCCTCAAACAAAAATTAGTGATCCTCAAACAAAATCCTCAACAAAATAAAAATCCTCAAACAAAATAAAGTGATCTACATTGGATGGAGGGCACTGAGATGCTACCACATACCAGACTTTGGAGAAATGAGTTTTGCTTTTCTTTTGCTAGGTAATAGTCATCTGAAGCAACTACATCATGAAAAATATCATAGTGATTGTGTTCTGATTCCTTAATGCAAATTATAAGAAGCTGAAGGGGAAATCTAGGGAGCGTATTACAGGAACAGGAGGATGAATGTTCTAGAAGCCTGGAGACCAGGTGAAGGAGCACTGGGGGGGGATGTTATTGCTCTAAATTTCTCTAGGAGGTTCAGTTTCAGAACCAGATGGAGTAAGCCCAGTAGAATTGTTTCTTTACTGAATGCCACTGTAAAATCTGGATGGGGTGTACAGAGTAGCTATTTGAAGAGAGAAATGAGTAGTAGCAGGTACACTAGGAAGTCAGAATACAGAATCTGAAGCTTCCCTTTGTTCTTTTCTGCTTAAACTCAGTGTAATTTGGAGCACTGAGGTGAGCCCTGGGGCAGAAGTCACTAGGCAGAGATCTAAAGCAGTCCTCTATTTCTACCTTTTGGAACTTTGGAGATCTTTATTTTTCCTTTCTTTCATTTTCTGAGTTTTCAAGTATGTCAAGTCGAAGGTCCTATTTGGTCAGAGCATTTGTGTAGGAAAAAAATTGGGGAGCAGGGCAACTTATTCATTGGTCAGTGGAACAAATTCTACTTAGCGACTTTATTTTCTGCTTTCCTATTTCTTGGCCACAAAAACAAATGCACACACAGAAATGCTTGGCAGGGTGGGGAAATTAAAACATATATTTACCTTAGCAAAGAAGGGAGCTAGAAGGAGTCAGAAAGAGCTTTAGAGATCTGGACTGGGAGTTTCAGTGAGGGAAGAGATTTCTTAAATTCTCCACAGAGTGCTGGGCTCATTCTTGAGCTGCACTTTCTAATTCTCATTAGACTAGCAAAGGCCTTGTGAGGTGTCTTCCTGGGGAAGACAGAGCAGCAGCCTAGGGAAAACTGAGCAACAAGAGTGCACAGAAAGGCTGGGAGAAATTGTCTGAGAGGTTTCTTATTCTGAGAGGAAACACTCATAGCAGTCCGTACTCCTGTTCATCCTCTACTGAGGACACAAGTTGAGAATTCCTGGGTTAGAAGGTGATGACCCCTACAAAAGACACAGCTCATGAGGAGGCATGGCAGCCATGCCCAGCTGTGTGAAAAAATGCTAAAACTTCCTTTTTTCACCATCTGGTCTACAAGCAGCTTCTCATTCTCTTCTTAATCCCCACCGTGAGCTGCTGTGAACTTCCTGTTTCTGACTTTCTCACCACTGACTGCAGAAAATACCTCTTCCTTTGTGCAAAAGGCAGTCTTGAGTATTGGCTTCCATTAACACCAGGCCTTCAGCCTCTGCTGGGATCTCTGTAGTATCCAGTTTCATCATCTTTTTCCCATTTATTACACCATTTCGGAAACATACCTAATAACTGAAATATCAAAGCAGAAATACCTTTAAAATTATGAGTAGGGTTAAATCTTTGAATAATCCTAGATTTGTAGTTTCGTATAGAATGCATAGGTTAAATTTTAATAGTCCTTGTATTATAAATACATGGTTTCAACTGTAAATTATTGCTTGTGTTTTATGAAGTGCAAGTATATTTTTACCAATTAACACTATTCAATTTTCCCTTTTTTTTCTAGCGAAATATTAGATAAACTACTGGGCATTAATTGATGAACTGAATGTTCCCCCAAGGAGATTAGTTATTTATTCATGAGCTATAAAACAGACAAATTATTTCTGGCACACTAGAATAGAGCTTAATTTTGAACTTCAGGTATAAACATATAATTTTATTTTCTTATGAATCTAATTATAACTGTCATTTCAAAGCTATTTTTACTTCTGTTTTGCTTAGTGACATTTTTAATTTCTAATGAGTAGAGTGTATTTAAGGATTGAACAGGTAAACAAGGCATAGGTATTACCTTCCTCATGTTAAAAAATGACTTTTTTCAAATATTTTTTTTCTGCATTCACCAAAGAAAAGGAAATATAATGTAATGGATGATGAATGAGGGAACCTGGTGACAGTGTCTTAATCTTGTACAATATTTTATATTTTAAAACTGGTTCAGTGTCTTTCATTTTTAAAAACTTAGAGTTATTGTTTATTATATATGTTGTGATTTTGTCTACTTTTTGGTCTACTTACCAAATTTTGAAGGTTAATCTTTCCCTAATTTTGTGTGTGTGTGTGTGTGTGCATGTGTTTGTGTGTTACATGTGTGTGGGCACACGCATGCATATGCAAGTAGAGGCTCAGAGTTGAAGTCAGAAAACAGCTTCATTTGCTCTTCCACATTTTTCACTGGTGCAGATTCTCTAATCAAATGGAGAGCTGGCCGACATGGTTAGCTGTCCCAGCCATTTGCTTGCTCTGGGATCCCCTGTCCCTGCCTTCTGAGGCTAGAATTGCCAGTCACCTGCCACACCACCTGCTCAGTGTTTGAGGGTTTTGGGAATCCAAAGTCCTGTCCTCACACTTGCACAGGCCCTGGTAGTAAATTGTTAATGTCAACTTGAAAAGATTTAGAATCACCAAAAGCCAGACCTTTGGGCATGTGTTTGAAGGTGTATACAGTTGGAACTGAGGAGAAAGACCCACCCTGAATGTAAGTGGTACCGGTCCACATCTTTCATAGTTACCTTCAATTGTGAAATGATCTTTTGTTGTATAATTTTATCAAATTTTCCCTTCTGCTGTACTGTTAATTCTCAATATTCTCATGAAAATTTGCCCTATTTTTTTAATCTTAATAATTGCTCTTTCTTGTTTAATAAATTAATTTTCCATTTACCTTATTTTTACAACTCATTCATATGATTATGGAATTATGAACACAACTTTTTATAGTGGACAGGTGTGGCATGGGTAGGAATGAGCATGGTAAATGTATGATGTAGGTGCTTATGAAAAATTAAAATTTAAAAAATTCTTAAAGAAAAAAAATATATTTTCAGATTATGATTAACGTATTTCCAAAGTAAGAGTTTTTGTGTTTAAGTCTGTAACCATTTCTTTGCATCTTTGAATTAACACACTTGATCTAAAATATTTTAAAGGCTGGAGAGATGGCTCAGAGGTTAAGACTACTGGCTTCTCTTGCAGAACACCTGATTTGATTCCCAGCACCCACATGGTGACTAACAATCATCTATAACTCCAGTTCCAGAAAAATCTGGCCCCCTCTTTTGACCTCCACAGGCACTGTACAACATGGGTGTGCTTATGTGGGTGCAGGCAATACACTCATACACATAACATAAAGTAAATATTTTTTAAAACAACCTAACAAATTATGTATGTTTTCATTTTCTACCAATTAATATCTTCTTGTTTTTTCTTAATATTTTATTGCAATTTAAAATTTTAAAGATTTACTTGTTTTATCTTATGTGTATTATGTGTGTCTGCGTATTTGGATATGCATAATACATATGCCTGTTGCCTACAAGAGTCAGAAAAGGGTGTCAGATCACCTGGAAATCGAGTTACAGGCAGTTGTGAGCCATCCAGTCTGGGTGCTGGGAGCCAAACAAAGGCTGGCTGCCAGAACAGCAAATTCTCATAACCAAGGAGTCATCTCTCTAGTCCCTTGACCAATACATTTTTACTTTTAATAATGACTTCAGTGTTAAATCAGCCTCTACTTTTAGTTTTCTTGTTGACTACTTACCATTGTCACAGCATATTTGAACAATCATTAAATCATAACGTGCTCATAGTAACAAATAATAGTAATTCTTATTTACATGATACTCCAACAGAATCAAAGAAAGTACATTTATCAAATGCATTAATTAATAAAGTGCTAGAATTTTCAAGTTAATTTGTGTTTCTGTTCACTTATATTTTTACTTTAAATTAAATATTAGAGTTGGAATCAATTTATACACATTATACAAAATACAGTGTTAATAATATTGTGGCTTTAGTTATTTCCTAGCTATTCCAGTTTTAGAATATTACCTCAGAATATATTTTTAATTTGATTAGGAAAAGTTCAAATTTTAACTTAAATTTTGGTATAGGTAATTCGTCTATTTTTTTATTTAATTTTAAATGAATACTTAATTCAATTTTGATAAAGAAAACTTAAGTGCCTTGCAAAATTTTAAGAAAACAGCCACAGAGGTTTTTAGTTGACTGTACAGTTTAGTCATGAGTAAGAAGACCCTGGGTTCAATCACCAGCAGTGACAGCAACAAACAAACAAATTATGGGTAAGCTGGCAAAACACTATGAGAAATGCAAATTATTATACATTTTCATGAATCTGAGGGCCAGAACATCTTATTTTTAGAAATTAAGATGACTGACTTAATCTAGATAAATATTTAATGATTAAGATTTGTAAACATTTGAGCAAGAATGCCAAGCATATGTTTATTTCCTTTTCTTAAAGACTGAGCACATGTTGTCGAGGGTTAATTGTTGTCTGATTCATAGATGTAGCAAGCAGATATTTACCTAGAAGCAAGTTGTTTGACCATGCTTCATTTTATCTGGTAGTTGGATAGTTGGCCAAGGATAGATTAACTTGCAAGTAAAGAAACATAAAAAAGCCCTCAGGGGCTAGAGAGATAGCTTAGTGGTTGAGCGGTTACTGCTCTTGCAGAGGACTTGAGTTCAGTTCCCAACATCCACACCCAGCACCTCATAGTACCTGTAATTTCATTTTCAGGGGATCCAAAGCCTTCTTCTAGCCTCTAAAGTCACTCGTGCATACACACGCACACACACACACACACACACACACACACACACAAATGAGAGATAAATAATAATTTACAAATATTTTGTTTATTATTTTTATTTTAAGCATATGAGTGCATTGCCTGCATGTATGTAAGTGCACCCATGTTGTGTAATGCCAATGGAGATCAGAAGACAGTGTCAGATCCTCTGGAACTGGAGTTACAGACAATTGTTAGCTGCCATGTGGGTGCTGGGAACAGAACCCAGGTCTTCTGAAATAGCAGTCATTGCTCTTAACCACTGAGCCGTCTCTCTAGCTGCATAGACAATAAGTATTTAAATAAAAAGGAACTCATGACATTTTTCCTAACCCTAATGTCAGCAATCACAATTAAAATAGATGCTTAATACCTGCAGCACCAAGTTTAACATTACTTTTTGTCTGCTGGGCACCTGCTATACCAATGTCCTAGTTGCTTCAGTAAGACTGAAAAAAGAACTGTTGCCCTCAGTCAAAACTGTTCTTAGTGAGCTTAGTGATGGAAACATATTCAAGCAGCACATTTCGCGATCAGCTTTTATGTGCTATTAGGGCATGTTCACGATACCTTTCCATTGATTGAGATAGTCTTAAGGCAGAATTCTTTCTGGAGTTAAGATGTTTTCATACATGAAAGAATTAGAGGACAATGTCTTTCTTTTGTCATAAGTTCTTCTACTCTCATTGCCTTAGAAAGCTAATCCTGCCACTGGCCTTTGAATAAGATGGCTAAAAATAAGCCACCTGTACCTTTTCTAATACGTGGATGTGTGAGAAGCTTTTTTAAAAAGATATTTTATTTACTATTTTTATTTTATGTGTATAAGTGTATTGCCTGCCTGTATAAAGGTGCACCTATATCATGGAATGCCCACGGAGACCAGAAGGGGGCAAGGGATCCCTGTAACTGAAGTAAGAGATGGTTGTTAGCCATCTAACATGTAAGGGTGCTGGGATTCAAACCTGGGTCCTCTACAAGAGCAGCCAGTACTCTTAACCACTGAGCCATCTCTCCAGTCCAGTGAGAAGCTTTTAATAGCAATATTTTAGAATCTATTTCAGGTGAACTGAGGCAGTGGGTCAGTTGTGAAAGTGCCTGGCCAGCACCTCATCTGCACTCCATGTCTGCCTACCTGTTCCCAGCGCACCTGTACTCATACAGTCATAGTCCCCAGTCCAGCTCTGGGTTCTCACTCAGGCTTATATTCAGAGACTTTTATCTCTCCCCTGGCCAAGAAAAGACAGCCAACTCCTTCTCAAACCTGCATCTCGCCTTGGGTAATGAAAAGCCTCTTCTTTGAGGAGTAATGAACTCCCTCAAAGTTTCCTTTTGACTAGGAATCTTTCCTTTTTCTAACAAGTCTCTGGTGGCCTGAGAGAGAATCTTCTGCAAGCTGTTTTAATTTACATTTTTCATTATTAATACGTTTGAAAAACATACTGTTTTCAGATATGTCTGCTTCATCATGACTGAATGTGTGTGGTCTGCTTCTTGATTTTTGAATTTTGGAACTTTAGTATTTTTTAAATTTCACTTAAAATGTATCATCTTTATAACATTATTGAAATGTATTTTACATTTCAGTATGTGCATAGCCAATATTTTTAACTGAATTTACAAGTGTGCAAATATCACCAAAAATTGGTTTTAGAACATTTTCATTATTCAGTTAAAGTTGTTAAGTGTCCATTTACTGCTTAAATGTCACCACGTTACCCATCACACCCTTCCCTAGAGTATTTGCCTTTTCTGGTGATTTACTACATATTAAAGCCATGAAATAATTGATGTGTTTTATCTGAAATTTTTCACTCTGCTTGTATCAAAGGTTCATTATTTTTCCACTGAATAATACTCCACTGTAAAGACAACCATTGATAATATCTATAAACTCATCACTTGATGGACGTTTAAGTTATTTCAGATCTGGGACTTATGAATATTCTGACTGTTCCTCTAGAAGTCTCTGTGTGGATACTATTTCATTGTCAATGCTGTTCTTTTTGACTTGGGTAATACTAAATCATACAAAATTTAAATTTCTGTCAATTAATCAAGCATTTAATATTTGGTCAACAAATGTAAATAATTAAGTACAGCTTTCAATATAATGATGTCATTATATCTAACATGTTAGTATAAATACCTAATTAGTGTTATAAACTTTATAAATATTTATTGTTTTTATTTTATATGTATCAGTATATTGCTTGAATGTGTTTAAGTGCACCTGTGTCATGCAATGCCCGAAGAGATCAAAACCAGGTCCTTTGTGAGAGCAGCCTGTGCTCTTAACCACTGAGCCATCTCTCCAGCTCCAATGAACTTTAATAAATATCATAATATGAAATTTGAAGAGACTATTACAGTTGACGTCAATTTAGAATGATAGTGTTATTACTCTCACTGTATCTATATTAAAATACTGTATCTCTATCTATAAACCAAGCTTAGATTTTTCAATTACAAATATTTTGCTTTGTGGTTTTTTTTTTTTGTAAGAAATCAAAAAAAAAAAACCTTTTGTGTGATATATCTCATACATTGAACACTTCAAGGGTATAATTTGACTTCAGGAATAATTTAAACACTTAATTGTGTTTTTGCATATTTTAGAGGAGGCATTTTGAGCATCTCAAGATTGTTAGAAATACAGAAAATATTAGCAGACAACTAACATAAAACCCAAATAAAGCAGGACTGCACTTTTCCTGTTGGTGCTCAGAAGTGTTTCTTTTCTACAGAAGCATCCTGCTGCTGTGGTTATCTTTTTCAGGGCTTGCTCAAATTCCATGAGGACTTCTTTTAGATCGCTTGCCACAAAGATTACATTCTCTTTGGAGTTCAGACACCATACATCAAAACACTGGAGCTTTTGCAAGTTTTCTCTCAACGGGGGAAATTTCTCCCCTACAAACTAAAGGCAAAGTCAAAAGAGCAGTAAACAACTTTCCAACTCTCTTCTCCGAGTTTCCTTCATTAAAGGTTGGGAGGGATGCTGCGTTTGTGCTGTGTGCTTCGTTCACAATGAACTGCGACAGGAGCCCTTCAAATATGTAATTGTAACAGAAAAATTTTAAGGTTTATTTGCTTTTTCTTGCTCCTTGACTTGAATAAGCGTAAGCAAGAAATCTCGGTAACAAGATTATTTGTGAAACAAATATTTTTCTGAACTTGATTTCTGCACGTTTCAAAGTAGACTCAAATTAACCATTCTGGTAAAATGGATAGGAAAGCTGGAATCAAAGCAAAGCATGCATTTGCCTTAGTGCCTTCGGCTTGAGGCTGTTGTGCTCGTGTTTTACCTCCTCTCAAAAAATAAGAAGCGAGTAAATTGTGTACCAGTTTGTAACTCAGTCATTTAATTACATCTGCCTGAATTTTAGAGAGTCACTATGTTTGAAAATAGTACTTACTGTGTTCTTATCAACTGCTTTCTTTTTAATTATGGTTTTTGTTTTCATCTATTTTTTTTTCTCTTGGCAACGTAGATTTGCGGCTCTTATGTCTTCCCCCAAAATATCTTTTTATTACCCAGTGCCCTCTCATCCTGTTTACTGCTTTTAAACTTAAATTCTGTCTTGTTTGATATTAATGTCAGCAATATTAATATCAGCACTCTCGCTGCCTTCCGTTTCCATGCTCACGTTATCTGTCTGTTCATCTATTAATTCTAACCTTTAATTTTCACTGTGCTCCAGACATGTTCATTGTACACATCCTCTGGGCTAGTTCTGCAACTTTCATCTCTGCTTGATGGAAAATTCAGTCAGTACACAGTATATGTACTGAATTATTTGTTTGGTACATTGATTAGACTGTTTCTTATTTGGTGTTTCCTGGGTGTCTAGTCACTTTTGCTCATTTTTGTGGGTGTTCATCCCTCCATTTTCTTTTCCTTGCTGCTAAGGAATGTCTACTACAATTTCCACTTTACTGCTGATATTTGCTTTCTTTAATCCTATGATCAAGCTTTGTGCTGCAAACATTTCCCATGAAAGATGCTCAAATTCATTCATTTCTTATATTAATTTTTATTCTTTTCTTTAGCTTTCCTTTTTTCCCCTTTTTGTTACTATTCATCTTCTCTGCTATAGGCATTCCATTGTCATTTATTATGTTTATGATGACGATAATGATGATGATGATGATGATTACTCTGTGTGTGTGTGGGGTATGTGTGTGTTGTGGGGAGGGGTGTAGGTGTGCATGCAAATGGAGGTCAGAGGACAAGTTAGCTGAGTCATTTCTCTCCATCCGTTTTCATGTGGGTTCCAGGGACTGAACTCTGTTAGGCTTGTGTAGAATGTACTTTCATCCACTGAGCCACACACCAGACTGCAATTTGTTGTTGCTGTTTCTTTACCTCTTCCTTTCTTATCTTTAATACTTGCTTTTATGGCGATAATCTAGCACAAATTTCTATTAACTGAAATGTAATGTCCCCAATCATCATACTTTTCAGAAGAAATATTTAAAAAGAACAAAGTCAAATTTTATAACCTTAAAGTGAGAAAAAATACCTACCTGGATATTTTATTTTCATTATTATTTTATTTGTTTATTACTTTATTAGTTTGTTGAGAAAGAGTCTTACTCTGTAGGCCAAATTTTCCTTGAACTCCTGATTCTCTCTTCTGTCTAAGCCTCCTAAAATGCTAAGATTATAGAGGTGAATCACCATGCCCAGTGCTACATTCTCATTTTAGAACTTTGAATCTAATTGTTTGTGAGATAAGAACAATGTAACTATCATGTATCATTTATAATGTGGAATTGAAATCCAGGGTTTTATGAAGGCATTACTTTCTAGGACGTAGGGCTTTTGCATTCTGCCTCATGTAGCAGAAGCTTCCTAGCCTAATTTGTGCACTGTATCACATATGAAGCAGAAATTCACAGAAGCTAAGTGCTAGTCCTAATATTACAAACAACTAGTTATACCATTGACTATGTCCAGCTATTAGAAAGGAATGTGATAGTAGTAAAGGATAGACTATTGTAGCATTATTGACTTCTAAAAAAAAAATCTCATGTGAGTTAAAAATGACTAAGTTACATGTTTTTCCAATGTCGCCTAGATAAAAGCAATTAATACTACATTAAATGCCAACCTGCTTCTGGAGACCTGTGCTATCTTATTGCTTAATGAAGTCCTTGGCTGCTCCATTCATGGCAAGTGTATGCATAAGTGTTGTAAAATAGCTTTGTGTTATGGACCTCATCATATGCATGGCTATTAATGTAAGGAGACCTAGCAGAGCATGAAATGCACAACAGCCACTGACACTGAGAGCTCAGCACTCCGTGCACCCATGTGTGAATCAATGCAGAACAGCACACTCCTGAGGGTGAAATGTCACACAAGTGACTTTGATTCAGACAAAAATACCTTCATCAAAACTTACTTGGAAAGCACATGTCTATATTGTCAAAATGTTTAAAAGTTTTGGGCTACACAGTTCACACTGTGTTACAGTCTGCAGCTGGGCAACAATCAATTTATGATTATTTTGAATTGCTTTATTTGAACTATAATTCTGAAGTCATATGAATCAAGGGAAATGAGAAAATTAAAATAAAATGAATAAAATGCCTTTTAATTCAATGTCTTGACATATAAACATAAATGAATTATAAATTCAATCATATTCATTTTTACATATTTAAAGACTATGCTCTCTTCTGTTTGTAAAACTTAGTAAATCAGACTCTATCATCTCTGAATCTATCTTTGTCTCTCTCTCTCATCTTGTTACATAGCCTCAACTGTCCTTGAACTCACTTTCAAATTATCTGTGTCTGTTTCTTTTTTGTATTTGAACATTTTATTTAAATAGATTCTTCATCATGCATGTGTATGTATATATCATATTAACATACAGAATTAATATGTATATATACTTGTTCCATCTTTTCATGAAAATAATCTCATAATCCGCATTACTGTTGTCACTGCCTACAATACTACACTGTCACTTGATAAGAATCAACTGCTTTCCTACTATGCCACTCCTACCTCAAATTCTAATTATCAAACTAGAGTAAGCAGTAGTAACTTCATAATTATTATGAGAATATTTCTTCAGTTTCACGAGTCTTTCTTCACCCATCTCTTCTCAATGGTTAGAGTCACTCTCTACTTGAATTCTCTCTCCTCTGGGTTGTCAGTACCACTTTACAGCTTCATTTTTGGTATCTTCATGTATTTCCTCCTAGTCTCCCCATTCCCTTTATGCTTTTCTCCCACTTCCTAATATTCTATTTTTGCCCCCTCGCCCATATCAAGCTCATTCTCCGTGTACACAGCTAAGGTTTTACCATACTCTGAATTTTTCTTATTACTCAAAAATAGCTACTAGCACAACTGTCTCATCTGAGCAGTTGTCACAAACATATATTCCTACTAAATACCTCCTTTTGGGTGGAAAGGGGGCAATAATTTATTTGAGAGCAAATAGCCTGCTTGGGTGCTTCTCAGGAAGCAGAGAAATAGAAGTGAGCAGGGAAGTCAGACATCTTTTATAGACAGTTAGGTACTTTGGTAACTTTCCATAATATAGGCTGGGAAGCTTAGTTCAGGATTGGTTAGTCTCCCAATAAGCAGAGGGACTTTCCCAAGGTAAGCCTGGACTCAACATTTTAGAATGTTGGGACTTGCACTGCCATTTTAGGAGCCTGCCAGGAAGCCAATGTTCTAGCCTTTTGTTGATGATAAGGGGTGACAGTTGTCTTTCTTTAGCTAGTTCCTTCTGGACAAGCATGTCTGCAAAGAGGGGTGATCTCAAAAGGCTGAAACATCAGTCTGGAGTGTAGGGTTAGTGAGCAGGTGGTGGTAGGAGTCCTGAGGGAATTCAGTTAAGAGCATCTGGTTCACTGACCATCAGGCCATCTCATTAATTCTGTCCTGAAAAAATTTAAAAGACATGAAATAATCAGCATTATGAGGAAGACGAATATCAGTGAGCCAAGGAAGAGGAGGAGAAGTAAAGGCAAGAGTAGTTAGGCACAAATTCTAGGCAGGGAACCAGGAGAAATCAGAACAGGGTAATTTAAAATGTTCAAATCAGAGTTTCTTGATGAGGGTGTTCAAAAGTATACATCTGTTGGGTTTCTCCTCATTTTTCTTTTAGCTGCTATGACTGGATTCAGCATTTGCTTTTCAGGCACTTTGATAGTTGTTGGAGTAGCTAGAATCACACTGTGAGTTCCTGCCAAAATAGCCTCTAGACAGGGAGAGAGAAGAAATGTAGCTGGACAAGCATGTCTGCAAAGAGGGGTGATCTCAAAAGGCTGAAACATCAGTCTGGAGTGTAGGGTTAGTGAGCAGGTGGTGGTAGGAGTCCTGAGGGAATTCAGTTAAGAGCATCTGGTTCACTGACCATCAGGCCATCTCATTAATTCTGTCCTGAAAAAATTTAAAAGACATGAAATAATCAGCATTATGAGGAAGACGAATATCAGTGAGCCAAGGAAGAGGAGGAGAAGTAAAGGCAAGAGTAGTTAGGCACAAATTCTAGGCAGGGAACCAGGATAAGTCAGAACGGGGTAAATTTTCACATTAGAGTTTCTTGATGACAGTTTCCAAAAGCTCCTCAAATGCATGTTTTTAAAGGATCCTCAAAGCCACTACATCCTAGTAATCTCCTTTATCACTCTGCCTGCTGCCTGATAAAGCAGACCTTGTTGAGTGATTTCGTTATTAACACATTTATCTAAATGTAATATCCAAGTTTGCCATTTTCTCCACCTTCACCACTCTATAAATTTCCCCATGATTGCAATATCTAAATAATAACAGCATTGTTTGTGTATTTATCCTTGTGCTCATCAATCTATGAGTTTTGTTTCTCTGAATATAACAGTATGGACTTTTTAATTCCTATATATATTTTTCCAAGTATCTTTTTTCAATATTTTAATGTATTTTGAACTTTTATTATTGAACAAATATATTTCTCTGAACTAAGTTTTCCATCAAACCTTCTTACTGCACTTTACTCACAGCTATTAGTTGAATTGCTTCAATGAATATATTGTATTATATTATATTATATTAATTATATTTATTAACTCTGTATTTTTAAATATGGAACATTGTTTCCTGCTATCCTGCACTGATTGAGATTGGATAATCATTGTGTGTGTGCTTACCCAATACTGTGAAATTATTGAATATATAAACTGCAATTAAATATTGCTGTCTAAATGCTCAACAATTTCAAGCAGTAAGGTTCTAGTTATTTCTCTTGATACCACAATATGTCATCCCTACCTGTGGTGAATGCATCATATCAAAAACATAGATGAACATCTTTGTATCTTTCCATTTGTTAAATAACAATAAAATCATAATGCACGGCAATTTTTAATTACATTTTTGAAATTTCCTGCAATATAATTTGATGATATTTATATCCTCTCCCCATCTAAACACAACGCCTTATTGTCACACACACACACACACACAGACACAAACATATATATATATAGTCTGTTGCATAGGGCAGTCCTCTCATAGACCGCGAAGGGACACAATCTTCCCTAGTTTGGTTGTGCCTACTTGCCTAGGATCATCAGAGCTAAGCTTGTTAATTGTCACACTCAGTAAGTGTGCTGCATAGCTTTAGTGTCAGCTTGGCACACCTGGGTTGATGGAGCCTGATTTGGGGAATTTCCTCTATTGGACTGGCCTGTGGTCATATCTGAGGGGCATCTTCTTGATGAGTGATGTGAGAGGGCCGAGCTCACTGTGGGTGGTGCCATTCTTGGGCCGGTGGACTTATGTTGCATAAGAAAGCAGGCTGATCAAGGGCCAGGGGAGCAAGCCAGTAACCAGAGTTCCTCCATGGCCTGTGCTCCAGCTCCTGCCTCCAGGTTCCTGCCTTGAGTTCCTCCTACCGTGGCCCCTCTGATGAACTGTGACCTGGGAGATGTAAGATAAATAAATTTTCCTCCCCAAGTTGGTAATGGTCAGAGTGTTTTGTCACAGCAATGAAGAACAAACTAAGACAGTAAGGAAGGAGGTACAGTTGTGGGAACCTCCCAACCACCCAGGCCACCATATTGGCATGAGGGAGAGGGGCTAAGGGTATAAACTGAGGAGGCCTCATTTAAGGTCTTTTGTCATTCTGTGAAGTGGTGGGGAAGTCACCGTCCAAGCTTGGATCAAGACTTTCCAGTACAGTCTTAGTAGGGGAGCTCCATCATACCTGTGAGTAAACCCTTACCTATTGCTCTGTAAGAAATTGTGATAAACTCACTAGTTTCTCAGACTTCAGTTTGGCAAAACTGTATCTTGTTTGTCATTGAGAACAAGGAAGGAGGTGGCAATTACTGTTACACCCTCTCAGAAGAAGTTCTAGTTACAAGACCTATAGACTGTAATTTGTACCTCCGAATGTCCTTCAGAGTGGGTCCACCCATTGAAGTCTGGTTAACCTAGCAAAAGTTCCATGCATGAGAGAGACTTTCTCTGTCTCTCCCAGCAGCCACAATTTCCTTAGGTGGCATTCAGATTTATTAAGTTCCTTGTGCCTATGTTGGAATTTTTTTTCTGGTTTGTTCTTGCAAGGGATTTGTGCATGATGTCATCATTGCTATGAGTTCATATAAGTAACTAAAAAGCCATATGGAAAACTCTGTTTCCTTGTGGTCATCTATCCCCTCTGGCTCTTAGAACATTTCTGCCTCCTCTTCCACAATGATCCCTGAATCTTGAGAGGCAGAAGCTTGATACAGGTGTACTATTCAGGGATAATCACACTGCAGCCTCTTGTTCTCTGAGCATTGACCAGTTGTGGGTTTCTGTGGTAATAATTATCTTTTGCATAAGGAAACTTTCCTGGTGAGAGTTGTGAGATGCATTAATCTATAGGTATAAAATTTCTATTAAGAGTCAGTTTAATATGATAACTATTTAGTAGATAATTTGTATAAGGTTCTCCCTTATGTCCTGTGACCTGTCTAGCCTAATGTTACTAAGCCTAACATCAATGTTAGCTATAGACTTTATCTTAGGAAAGAGTAATTGGTTACATCCATAATGTTTGTGCCATTATTGCTCCAATGGGAATCTCTTCCCAAACCAGTTGTTTTTGTAGTTAAAAAGATTCACAACTGGGTAGGGATGATGATTATTTTTTCCAACTGGTATCATGCACAGCACATTCCAACACTATGGAAGCTAGCCAGTGGAGATGAGGTTCTTAATCAGCACCAGCTTGATTTCTCCTTGTTTATTCTAAAGCTCATGTATGTAGTGTCTTCAGAAGTAGAGTCTTACTGACAATTATTTGTAGGTAACCAAGAGCAGGGCAAATGACCAATAATGCTTGAGGATCTATGAGAGCCCTGGTCAACAGCTTCAAGAAAGGAAGTGTCTTCTTGACAATGAGGGTACTTTTTTTCCAATGAGCCTGTGCTGTCTAGAAAGGGCAATGTTCCCTGTTATAGGACAACTCCTTCTAGTATCGTTTTATTAAATATATATATATATATATATATGTGTGTGTGTGTGTGTGTGTGTGT
>NW_008334005.1:166382-166566 GCF_000622305.1 Nannospalax galili
CATACTCTATCTTCAGCCCAGCAATCCTGTTCTCCACCCAATTTAACCCTTCCTAGTCTAATGTTCCCTCTTTCTTCTTCATATCATAATGTATTACAATTTTGATGGCAGCAATTTGTCAGATATTCTTGCCTTCCTAATAACCCCACCTAAGCAAGCACAGATATTTTTATTACAATCTTAA
>NW_008334005.1:166577-182882 GCF_000622305.1 Nannospalax galili
ACCACACAGGAAAGTACATAGGAAACATGTTTGTAAATACATGTAGTATAAAGAGTGACTACAAAAGATTAAAGCAGGTAGTTTCCAGAAAAGACTGGCAGGAATGTAAATAGACTCTATATTGATAAGAAAAGGAACCCAAACCAAGATGTAGGAAAGAAGCTGAAGAAGCAAGAGCAACTTCTAGTCTCACATGCTGGAGAACAGAGCAGCAGAGTTGAGTCCAGCTTCAGAGTTGGAAGGGCAGGTGGATAAATGAACAGCAGGTGCAGGTCCAGATAGGCAAACAAGGAGGACAGGAAGATAGCTGGAGTAATCTCTATCAACATTGGAGACAGAGCAAAGCTGAAGCCCAGGGAACAGGCAAGAGTTCTCTGCCTATTGGTCCTTAGCACACACAGGGAGGGAGTCAGATGACAGACTGATATTGGGGGGCAGACATCATCACAGTACTGAGTGTTCATTTTTATGGGGTCCAGCAGAGAAAGCTATATACTCTTCTTGGTCCTCTGTGTCTGATAATTTCTTGAACCTGATTTTCTTCATTTGATTTTTGTATATCTATCCATTTGCCTCTACTGTCTCATTAACCCTGACAAATTTCTAGGATAATATCTTTTCTTGTCTCAGGAATACATCATTTACCATTCTGTGCTACATGTGTTGCTAGGCAGCTGGTGCAGTTTATGTACCCACCCATGTGCCCAGTTATGTACCCACCCATGTGCACAGTTATGTACCTGCCCATATACACAGCCATCCTCTCTCTTCAAATTGGAATCAAAAGCTGCTTGTAAAATGGAGTCTCTCAGTGCAAGGCATAGTGTAAAAGCCACTGTTTTAAATAATATGAGCACAGCCTGTTGTGAATTCTACCCTTTCTCTTCAGGGACTTCTTGTTCCTAAGTTCTGGTGACCATTAATTTTCTTCTTCATTATAAAATTTCATTTCATGAGAATTATGCAAATTGAAGTATTATTTTGTTGATCTCTTTATCACTCATTATTGTTCCCATGAGATTAATTTTAGTTGCTGTGTTATAGTTTATTACTCTTATTACTAATATTCTATGTTATAGATTTAAAATGTAATCATGAAGTTTAAGAGGAGGAGAAATAATAATGTAAGTTTTCAAATTAAAATTAATATACATTTATAGAAAACAGTGTTATTGCAGGTAAAATATTAATTTTCTAAAAATCATTGAGTCTCCCTAAGTAAGTGAACTTTAGACAAGTAAACACACAAAAAAATTCTCATTTCTTATTGGTTTTATCACAGTAGATTTTAAAACTTGAGTACAAATGTATTGTTATTAAACTGCTGTGTTACATATTATTTAACCTTAGCAGTTTAAAACTATACCTACTTACTATCACACAGATATTTTGCCAGAAGTCAAGGTGTGATCACATGGGATCTCTGTTCTGAATGTTAAGAGTTCAAAAATTAATTATCTACTGGTTACCATCTGAACAAGAATTCATTACTAGTGTCCATTCAGAATACTGGGAGAATCAGTTAATACGAGGATGTGCAGTTATAATAATAAGGGCCTGCCACCCCTGCCCCTCCTCAGCTCTTTCACGTGACCTCCTCTGTCCTCAAAGCGGCATGGCCTCCTTGAGTCTTCGTCACGCTTTCAATTTCTCTTTCTCTTGCTACCAGACTAAGAAACTCTGCTGTTTATTTATTTATTTATTTACTTACTTATTTATTCATTCATTCATTTGTTTTGAGACAGGGTCTCCAAATAGCCCCAGTTGGCCTGGTCTAGAACTTTCTATGTAGACCAGGCTGGACTAAATCTTACAGAGAGTCACTTACTTCTCCCTCTTAAGTGCTGGGATTAAAACCGTGTGCAACAATGCCAGACTTGAAAATTCCCCTTTTAAAAGGACTCAAACGTTAGTTTATTTTAGTAATGTCAACAATGGGTTTAATAGACACTTCATTTTCGGTTGAATTGTCAACTGATAACAAGCCTTTGGTAGGCCTGAGAGTCTAACAACATTTTCTGTGCTGCAGAATACAACTGCTGGTCTGGATTAGCCACTCCACATCTTCGTATCCTTATTATCAGCTACATTCAGTGTGAAGGCAAAACAAAGGTGTACAGAAGGAAAATGGAGGAGACAGTTATGCTGGCCACCCTTCTTAGGGAATGTCCATAAGATTTCAGGTATGGGTGGGTGCAGCACAACATGGGAAGGGGTCTTCAGGAAATGGAACTATTATAAAACAAATTCCTGAGAATTCTGCTCTTACCATTTTCTGAAGAAAAAATCAGAGGATCTTCTTATAAAGGAAACAGGCTCAAAGTGGTTATGCAGAGTCAAATCTACAGTGAGAAAACCATATGTAGGTAAAAGGAAATAAATAGTACATCTTACAGTGAAGCAGGGTGACTGGGTCTCTGAAAAAACAGTAAGAATCCTGATTCAAATTTGAACAAGTGTTGAAGTGGAGCTAAGAATTTCCAGGATTAACTGTGAGACAAAGATCAGCTTATCCCACTTCCCTAGTAGAGAAAAATATTAATCTGAAAAATCCAAATCAGTAATAAATTATCAAAGTAAAATGTGAAATTAAGGTTTATGTTCACTTGGATGATTTATTTTTATTTCCTGAGAAAGGATCTTGCTATGCAGTTGAAGCCAACAGGGAGCTCACAGTCTTCCTCCTCAACGTTCTTCATATTTGCATTACCATCATGTACCACCACACCCAGTTTCTGGCTAAAAGTGTTAAACAATTGTTCCAAGGAGGAAACTGAAATAAGAGCTCCAGTAATTCAAATTCATGATATACAGCACCCAGAAACTTATTTTAAGTTAATAAACTGATTATAGCACAAATTGGTTGTTAAGTGTGTTACTGTATATATGGATGGCCTGGCATAAAAGACAGCCAGTGGGGAATGTTCAAGCTATCTTTGAAAGATCCTTGTGTAGATACATGTCACCCATGATGTGGGTCAAAGAAGCCTTTGAGACTGAAATGACATGTATCCTCTTTTTCTCAGCCATGTTCAGAAAAGAATATCAGGATAAGGGTCTCATATTCTTGCTTAGTCACCACCAGGTAACGGAGACGTCCTGTGTCCACAGCAGGGCTTACTGTGGAGAAAAAGAATGCAGCAACTGATTGAGTAATGAGAATTTAATGAGAAGAATTAGTAATTAGATACAAAGTGTTTAATAATGAGACCAAAAGGACAAAGGTAGTAACTATAGCAGCCTTGACCATTCTTAAAGCCCAGGGAACAAAGAGGAGGCTTGAAATTTCTCTGTAATTTAGACCAATTTGAAGAAACTGCTCTACATCTCATCTAACACCCCATGGATAGTACTCTTTACAATCAATTCACTAAAATTCTGAATTTAGTGATTTAGCAAACATACACAATTAACTCATCTGACCATAAAGCTAGGTTTGGGTTTACATTGTAGTTCAAAAACAAAGAGCTTACACTTAACAAGAATGACACTAAGCACACAAGTATTTTTAATCTAAGTTCTGCTTAATGATTAAGGCATGGTTCTCCACTCAGTGATTCAGCAGTTTTGGATGTATACCTGGGCACATGCTCAACTGCAGTAATGTGGAAAGACCTGCAGGATTCTTGAAAGGAGGGCAGTAAGGCTAAATGTTGAGGCAAACAGCCCAGGAAGGTCTGAATGGTTATATGTTGAAGCAATATTTTCATACCTGCTCACATTTTGCTTTCTGGAATTCTCACTGTCAAACCTAATGAAAAGGAAGTAAGAAAATTCTGGCTTATATTCCCAGTAGGAAAAGAAATGCAGTCAGCAATGAGCTGTTTCTACTGCAACAAATTTGACAGTCGAAATTTTCTGAAGTAGGCAGCCTAATTAGTGGTGTGTGTGTGTGTGTGTGTGTGTGTGTGTGTGTGTGTGAAAAGCACATGCAACTTACTTTAATACATTTTTTCATTTTTTTGATTTATGTAAAAATATTTTATTGGGTTCAGTAGCATACAGATTTCAAGGAAAAGTATAAATATCCACAGTTTCAGAAAATCTGCAGAATTATGATAAGTACTGGGAAAACTGTTATGTAAGCATTCAGAACTGGGGATGTAAAGATCTTAAAACGCTAATTTTTGCATCTAAATGCTAAAAAAGCTATTTTGATCTTATTTATGTTTCAGAAGACAATATCAAACAAAGAAAAGTACAAAAAATTAAAAAAATAAAAGATTTTAAAGAACTCTGTATTAAAATAGCAATTAAAGTAACTTACACGAAGATTACAGATCAAAATTGCAAAATGAAGGGATTTTAAAAAATATTATAATTACAGAAATTTCAGTAATATTTCAAATATCTAGTCAGTAATATCACTTTAACTTAATAGAGCCTAAATATAAAAGGATACTGAATTCTTTGTCTTAAATAACTGATCATCAACTAATATAACATTGTTTTCCTTTCCCTTAATGATACATACATAAACATGTATATAAAGTGAATTAAATTATTTATGGAACACTAGTCTTCAAATCAAATACAAAATGGGGTCCGTATAAAGCAGAGAATATTAGAAACTTTTATAATGTAAAAATACAAAATGCTAGCATGAATTAATTGCTATACCTTAAATATTTTTAATTTCTTTTAATAGGTGTTCTAGGACTTTGCTCAAAAGTAAATCACTAAACAAAAACTGATTTTTGTTTTGCTTTTATTCAGAAGCAAAATGTGTTATTGTGCCAACATACCACACTGAAATATTCCATTTATGTGTTCACCTCTTCCAGTGAAGTTGAAGCAATCCTGGGAAAGGACTGTGTTTTTGTTTTATTTTCTCTCTGGTTTTGCTTTTGGCATCCTTCTCTTAGCTAAAAAGTGTGTGATATAAATCATTTACTCTGTTAAAACTGGATGACCTTGTCAAATGAAGTAAAGTTTCAAACATTCTCTTTAAAATTTTATTGAACAGGTTCAAGAGTGTTCCAGTTAGCACTAACTGGAAGGTTGGTATATCCTAGAATCACCGGAAAAGAGAGTCCCAGTTGAGTGATTTTCTTTATCAGGTTGGTCTGTGTGGGATTGTTCTGATTAATTGATGTAGGGGGATTGAGCCCACCTCAGTGGGCACCATTCCCTGTGCAGGTGGTCTTAACTAATCTTGAGCCTGTGAGTGAGCCAGCAAGCCACATTCCTTCATTGTTTTCCCTCCAAGATCATGCTCTGGCTTCCTTAATGATGGAATACAATCTAAAGTCTAAAATAAACCCTTTCCTCCCCTATGTTGCTATTGGTGATTTTGTATTGCCACAGTAACAGAAAGGAATCTAGAACAACAATGAAAGTTAATTTTTAATTGTGGAACATTAGTGACAGTCTCAGTAACAACCATGGATGAGAAATTGGTGTAAATACATCCATGGAAAATTTGTTCTATCCCCACCAATGTCTAAACCTATCACCAGAAAAAATAAAGGCTCTTCTGCACCGCATAACCATCATTGGTGTGCATAATTGCTAGCTCAGAAAGATAGCAAATGACTTGACTGAAATATTTGTTTCATGAAGATTTTTTTAAAAATTATGTGTGTGTGTGTGTGTGTGTGTGTGTGTGTGTATGTGTGTGTGGTTATGTGCACATGAGAGCAGGTATCCACAGAGGCCAGCAGAGGCATTGGAATTCTTGGAGCTGGAGTTACAGTGAGCTACCATACTTGATTGCTGGGAACCAAGCTCTGAGCCTCTGCAAGGGCAGTACTTACCCTTAACAGCTGAACTGTCTTTCCAGCCCCTTGACTGAATTTTTAAAAATCATTAACAAAAGTGAAGAACCAACACACTCTATATATCTGTGCTCCAGTAATAGAGTTAAGGACAAAACTAACCCGTATCTTTAAAAATTTCAAAAATGGGATGTGCAACTCCACTCCCTCTACAGGTTGCCAGCAATACAGACCCAGTATGCGCCGAACTTTGAAGGAAGGTGCAGGGTATGGACCTCACAGAAGCAGGTGGTAAGGGTAATGGCAGCAATTCACACAGGAGGAGGTGGCAAGTGTGGAATGAAGAGGCGTACAGGCAATTATTTCCAGAAGCATACTAGGTCTGGAAATTTGATCATAACACCTTTTTTTTGCCTCAGTTTCCTTATCTGTATGATGAAAGGTCAAACACAATGACTTCTAAAGTCTTTTGTAATTCCCTCTTCTAATTGACGAAGAGCTTTTGCTCTATAGAGAGAAGAGTTAAATTTGGATATGTACTCTCACTGCATGATCATAGGACAGTGATTTATCTTTTGAAATCTTAATGTTCTCAGGAATTGTATGAATTATCGAATGCAAATCTCCTCAAGAAAATAGGCATTGTGTTTCAAGTTTAATCCTATCACTTTCACTCACCTTGTACATATGTTTATATATGATAGAAAAGTCTTCATGTTAAACTACTCTAACATTTTGTTTCAAGACAAGTAATATTTTCTTTTAATGGAATTAGTGACAATGATTGATTCAATACCTTCAAATTAATTATAATAATCTGTTTATGTAGATGAATGCTAACAGAACATATATTCTCAGAAACAGTAAGAAACATTGAAAAGATATGGGTGCCTGAACGAGCCTCCTAAGATAAATAGCCCTTCTCTGCTGCAAATTCAAAAGGTACTATTCTGGGTACTACACTGGAGTGGGTACAGGAAGAAGGAAGGGCACAGGAATGCTATAACCACAAGAAGAAAGAGAATGAAAAGAGCAAGACACACTAAAGAAAACTTCAAAGATACATTTCAAGCCTGAAAGGTAAGTGTGAAATGTTAAAGAAACAAATGGAATAATTACTAAATAAAATCAATATTCAGTGAGATCAGGTTCCCAATCACATGACTGTGAAAAATAGCAGAATTTTAGAGAAAGATGTAAAAATGAGTTTGCTCGAAACAGTGCTGCAGAGAGTACATGAAGTAAATGCTGTTTTGTTTTCTAAAACTAAAACATGAGTTCCAGCAGAGCTTCAGTTCCAAGATACTGTGCCTCTGACTTCAAGCTTTTGTATTGTCACATTACAATATTCAACAAATGGCAAATTAAAAAGAAACACTCCATGGGAACTGAACTGCACTTTCAAATTCCTGTTTTTGAAACCCACATATATCTAATTTTGTTGAAGGTACCAGGTACTCTGAAGTCAGATTTCACAGGAAGTTTAGATTCTCTTTTCTTTCTTGAATTCAGTGAAATTCTTCAGCAGTGTAAAACCTTTGAAGTCAGGTTGATATGCCAATGTCGAATCAAATTTTGTGAACTTCAAAGCTTGCTCTGTTGTACAGGATATCCTGGTGAGGCTAGATACAGAAAGAAAAAAAAAAGATGAAAATTCTACCTGAGCATTTTAACTAACTAGTTCCTAAAATAGTATGCAAAGTTTCTTATGGTGTGAATAACTGTTCGTATTTTACATGCTTACAATACATACTGCTATGCTTTTATTATTCTCATATTTCAGATTTTGGGTTTATGAGTTTTATGAGCATTTTTTTTGGTCTTTTTGAGACAGGGTCTCCCTGTAGCCCCAGCTGTCCTGGAACTCACTATGTAGACCAGGCTGGCCTTGAACTCATAGAGATCTGCCTGCCTCTGCCTCCCAAGTGCTGGGATTAAAGGCGTGTGCCACCACGCCCGAGTTTTATGAGCATTTTATGCTATAGAATCTGGTAAGCTTATTGTAATTTGGAATTTTATTTATTTTATTACTGAAAGAAATATCGGTAAGAACATAGAATTTTGAATCATAGATGCTTCTTGAAGGGTTCATTAATGTTTCTTTGGATAAATTGCTTTAATAATGGAGTTCATAAGAAGTCAATACTACAACGTTTTTTAAAAGTTTATTTTTTTATTTATTATTATTTTTTGTGTATGCGTGTATTGCCTGCATGTATGTAAGTGTGCCCATGTTGTGCAATGCCCGTGGAGGACAGAACAGGCTGTTGGATCCCCTGGAACTGGAGTTACAGACAGTTATCTGCCATGTGGGTGCTGGGATTCAAACCTAGGTTCTGTGCAAGAAGAGCCAGTGTTCTTAACTGCTGAGCCAACTCTACTTCCCAATATTATGAAGTTTTTAAGAAGGAAAAATATAGCTAGTGGGTTTAATATACATTGGAAATTAATTCAGACAATTTGATTAAGGTTAACTGCCTTCTTTCATTTTGTTTTCAAGGAATACCGAAAAGAATCAGGACAGTAAATATTTAGGTGAAGTAATTTTGACTGACTACCTAAAGAGACAAAATATATACTTTCCCTTATTCTATTATATTCACTATATATTCTATTCATATTGTATTGTATTATATTCATTATAATGTTGTTTTATAATCCACTTCAAGCATATCAAAAGCTATTATAGAAAAGAAGTAAGCTTTACAATATTACATAATAGTAAACATACGTAATTAAATTAAAACCTTCACTCTGGGGGCTGGAGAGATGGCTCAGCGGTTAAGAACACTGACTGTTCTTGCAGAAGACCAGGGTTTGAATCCCAGCACCCACATGGCAGCTAACAACCATCTGTAACTCCAGTTCCAGGGAATCCGACAGCCTATTCTGTCCTCTGCAGGCATTGCACGACATGCGTGCACTTACCTACATGCAGGCAATATACACATACACATTAAAAAATACTTAAAAAAAAACTTCACTCTGAATCAAATCAAATTTGTTCTGAGAGTCAACCATGTACTATGCATAATTTGGGCTCAAATAAATGAAACAAAAACACCTGACCTCTGAAATTCCTCTTTTTTTCACTTATAGGAGGAAAAGTTTATTTGAGCTTATGCTCCCAAAGGGACAAGAGTCCATCATGGCAGGGAGGCATGGGAACAGAGGTGGCTAGAGAAAGACGCAAGAGAGAAACTAGAGATCCAGCAAGGCTTAAGAACTCTCTAAGCCAGCCCCCAGAGATGTGCATCCTCCAGCATAAGCACACCTTCTAAAACCTCCCAAAACAGTGGCACCAACAGGGGACAAAATGTTTAAGTACTTGGAGCCTGTGGGGGCCGTTTTCATTCAAACCACCACATTCCACTCCCTGGCCCCCATAGGTTCATGATCATATAAAAAGCCTCAGAGGGTGGGTTCTGACCTCCATCTGTGTAGACTGGGATCTCAGTAGACCACCAGAAAGTGCCTGTTCCCACCTCCCTCTGGCATAGGGGCTGAGAACTCAGGGGACTGACTGAGAGTGCCCACATCCTGCCTCCATGTGGTGGTGAGCTTCTCCCAATTGTGCTGTACCCATCCCTTAGCTGCGATTGCATGAGGCCCTCCCAAGGCCAAGCAGCAGACCTGGCTTTGGTAGGCTAAGGCTGAGATCTTAGCAGACAGCCTTAGAGGGTGTGTTCTGACATCCATCTGTGTACTGGCTGGGATCTCAGCAGACTAGAGAGTGCCTGTTCTGCCCTGCTCCTGGCATAGGGGCTGAGACTCAACAGACTGACTGAGAGTCCCAAAACCAGCATCGCCCTTAGGGATCCTCTCCCAAATTTTTCCCTGAGCTCCTACTAGCAGAAGTCCAAACCTTAGAAGGAAGCCTGAGTGTACCTGACTGGAACGTGACTGGGGTTCCTGAGTCAGCTGGGTGTTCCTGAGTAGCTGATCTGAAGCCATCAGTTCCCTCCAAAATAAAACCTGAGAGAACACGACACCTGGGCCAACCAGCTTTATATAACCAATAAGAAAAAGACCAAGGCACACCAATAATACAAACAGAAGGATACATCAACTTAACTCTCATATCAGAATCACAAACAAAAAGAGAAATTAACATGTCAAAATCACAATGAGAGAATAATATAATGGTAAGTCAAAACACTATGTCCCTGCCAAACTCCACCAGTCCTGTAGAAGAGTTCTACAAGTGAACCCACTGGAGATAACCCAGGACACAGAATTTAAAAGAGCAATCATAAACAAAATCAAGGAATTCAATGAATTTAAAGAACACACAAACAAGCAAACAAAGAAGTAAAAGAAGATAAGGATAAATTTCTGAATGAATTCACAAAAGAGATAGAAATACTGAAGAAAATGCAAGCAGAAATGAAGAAGGAAGTGAAAAACTCAATAAGCCAACTTGAAAAAGTCTCACCACTAGAATGAATGAAATGGAAAAGAGAGTATCAACACTGGAGGGTAAAGTTGAAAAATTGGTCCACTCAAGCAAAGATTATGAAAAAAATTTAAAACACAGGAATGGAATATGCAAGAGATGTGGGACACCAGGAAAACATCAAATCTACATATCATAGGAATAGAGGAAGGAGAATATTTTTAGGTTAATGGTGTTGACTAGATTTTAAACAGGATTGTAGAAGAGAATTTCTCAAAATTAAGGAAAGACATGCCCATACAAATATAGGAACTACATAGAAGACCAAATAGACAGAATCAGAAAAGAAGCTCCCCAAGACATTTCATAGTAAAAACACTAAATGTATGGAACAAAGAGAGGATACTGAAGGCAGCAAAAGAAAAACAGGTCACATATAAAGGAAAGACCATCAGAATTACAGCTGACTTATCAATGTAAACTATTAAAGTCAGAAGCTCCTGGACAAAAATATTTCCAGTTCTAAATGACAATAGATGCCCACCCAGAATACTTTACCCAGCAAAAATGTCTATTATAGTTGAGGGAGAAAGAAAAAAACTTCTAGGACATGAAAAGCCTGAAAGAATACATGTCCATGAAACCGGCTCTTCAAATAATACCTGAAGCAATAGAAAGAGAGGAGAAAAGAACAACTATATCCCAGGGGCAATGAAAGAAAATAAATAAAGGTATAATTGAGAAAACACAAAATTAGACAACACAAACAGCAATCAAAATGACTGCAACCAATACACATCTTTCAATAATAACTTAAAATATCAATGGACTGAACTCCCCAGTCAAAAGGCACAGGTTAAGTGAATGGATTAAGAAACAAAATCCATCTTTTTGCTGGCTGCATGAAACCCATCTCACCTTCAAGGACAGGCACTACCTTAAGGTGAAAGGATGGAAAAGAATATTCCAAGCAAATGGCACTAAGAAATAAACAGGGGTTGCAATTCTAATATCTGACAAAATAGTCTTCAAAGTAAAACTAATCAGAAGAGATAAGGAGGGTCACTTTATTTTGATCAAAGGAACAATTAACCAAGAAGATATCACAATCCTTAACATATATGCACCAAACTCTGGGGCACCTAAATTCATAGAAACAACACTACATGGCTTTAAGACACAGATTAACCGCAACTCAGTAATAGTAGGGGACTTCAATACCCCATTGCCTCCATTAGACTGGTCAACTGGACGTAGAATAAACAGAGAGACATCTGAATTAAATGATACCATACATCAAATGGACCTAACATATTCCATCCAAGCACCAAAGAATACACTTTCTACTCAGCACCCCATGGAACCTTTTCAAAAATTGACCACATACAAACCTCAACAAATACAAATTTTGAAGTAATTCCATGCATTCTATCGTATCACAATTCAATAAAGCTCAATGTGAAGGTGGGGATGAAAACCTAGTCACTATATGAACTCATGGCAATTAAACAACACACTCCTAAACAATGAGTGGGTTAAAGGAGAAACTAAAAAAGAAATAAAAGAATTCCTGGCATTCGACAAAAAGGACAACACAACACAATACAAGTTGTGGGACATTTGAAAAGCAGTCCTAAGAGGGAATTGTAGCTCTGATGCCTATACTAAAAAATTAGAAAGAGCACACAAAAAAAAATGACCAAACATTGCCACTCAAAATGCTGGAAAGACAAGAACAAATGAAACCTAAACACAGAAGAAGAGACGAAATAACAAAAATCAGGGCGGAAATTAAATAGAAACAAAGAAAACAGTAAAATAATCAATGAATCTAAGAGCTAAAAAAGGTAGACAGACCCTTCACCCAGTTAACCAAAATAAATAAAGAGCAAATTCAAACCAACAAAATCAGAGATGAAAGGGGAAACATCATAACAGACACCCAAAAGATCCAGCGCATTATAATGGAATATTTTAAAAACCTATACTCTACTAAATTTGAAAATCTAAAATCCTGGGAACCACCAAAGTTAAAACAAGAAGAGATCAACAGTTTAAACAGACCCATAACATATACGGAAATTGAAACAGTAATACAAAACCTCCCAACTAATAAAAGCCCAGGACCAGATGGATTTACAGCAGAATTCTACCAGACATTTAAAGAAGACCTCCAACCAACACTACTTAAATTATTCAAAATGATAGAAACAGAGGGAGAACTCCCAAATTCCTTCTATGAAGCCACCATCACTCTAAACCCAAATCAGCTAAAGCCACAACCAGAAAAGAAAACTATAGTTCCATATCCTTAATGAGCAGTGATGCAAAATTCTCAACAAAATACTTGCAAATCGCATTCAGATGTACATCAAAAAGATCATTCACCATGATCAAATATACTTTATTTCAGAGATGCAGGGATGGTTCAATATATGAAAGTCAATAAACATACATTAATCATGTAAATGGACTCAAAACAAAAACCACATCGTCATCTCAGATACAGAAAAGGCTTTTGACAAAATTCAGCATGCATTTATGTTCAAATCCTAGAGGGAATAGGACTAGAGGGAACATACCTCAACATAATTAAAGCTGTATACATCAAACCCACAGCCAACATCAGTCTAAATGGAAAAAAAAAAAAAAAACGGAAGCAGTCCCATTAAAATCAAGAACCAGACAAGGATGTCACTATCTCCACTCCTTTTAAACAAAGTGCTTGAAACTCTTGCTAGAGCAATAAGATAGAAGGAAATTAAAGGAATACTAATTGGAGAAGAGCTCAAACTATCACTTTTTGATGATATGATACTATACCTAAGAGATCCCAAAAGTTCCACCAGAAAACTCCTAGAACTGATCAACAATTTCAGTATAGTGGAAGGTTGTAAAAGCAGTCTATAAAAATCAGTAGCCTTTCTATATACCAATAACAAGCAATTGGAGAAAGAATACAGGGAAATGCTCCCATTCACAATTGCTGCCAAAAGATTAAATATCTTGGAATAAACCCAACCAAAGAAACCAAAGATCTCTAAAATGAAAATTTTAAATCATTAAAGAAAGAGATTGAGGAAGACACCAGGTGATGGAAGGACCACCCATGCTCATGGACTAGAAGAATTATGTTGTGAAAATGACCATCCTACCAAAAGCAACAAATAGATTCAATGCTATCCCAATCAAAATCCCCATGACATACTTCACAGAATTAGAAAAAGTATCCTTAAATTCATATGGATGCACAAAAGACCCAGATACCCAAAGTAACCCTGAGCACAAAGAGCAGTGCTGGGGGATTACTGTACCAGATTTCAAAGTATATTACAGAGCTATAGTCAGAAAAATAGCATGGTACTGACACAAATACACACATAGATCAATGGAACATCATTGAAGACCCAAACCTGAGCACACACAATTTCAGGCACCTGATATTTGACAAAGGTGTTAAGAACACATAATAGTGTAAAGACAGAATCTTCAAGATTGGATCTCAACCTGTAGAAGAATGAAACTAGATCCTTATCTTTCACCTTGCACAAAGTTCAACTCCAAATGGATCAAAGACCTCAATGTGGAATGGGGTACCCTAAAACTATTAGAAAAAAATATTTTCAGTAACTTACAAGATATAGGTGTAGGAAAGGATTTTCTAAATAGGACAGAAGTTGCTCAGGAATTAAGGTCAGCAGTCAATAAGTGGGACCTCATAAAACTAAAAAAGAGTCTGTACAGCAAAAGAAAGAATCAAAAAAATGAAGAGAAAACCCACAGAGTAGGAAAAAATCTTCACCAGTGACACATCTGACAGAGGTTTAACATCCAGAATATATAAAGAACTCAAAAAACAAAGAAGTGAGAAACCAAATGAGCCAATTAAAAGATGGGCTAAAGATCTAAACAGAGTTCTCAAAGGAAGAAATAAAAATGGCTAAGAAACATCTCAAAAGTGTTCAACATCATTAATTAAGGAAATGCAAATTAAAACCACCCTAAGGTATCACTTTACCTAACCAGATTCGCTAGGATCAAGAGGACAAATGATACCAAATGCTGGCAAGGATGCAGAGAAAGGGAAACGCTCATTCACTGCTGGTGGGTTTGCATCTCATGCAACCCCTATTGAAAAAAGTGTGGAGAACTCTTCAAAACTAAAAATGAACCTACCATATAACCAGGTTATACCACTCCTTGGCATATACCCAAAGGACTCATCTTATTGTAGAGACACTTGTACAACCATGTTTGTTACTGGTCTTTTCACAATAGCTAAGAGGTGGAAGCAACATAAATGCCCCTCAACTGATGAGTGGTTAACAAAAATATGGTATATTTGCACTACGGAGTTCTATTCAGCAGTAAAGAAAGATGAAACAATGAAATTTACAGGTAAATGGATGGATGTAGAAACTAGGTGAAGTAACACAGACTCAGAAAAATAAATGATGTATATTCTCCCTCATTTGTGGATCATAGCCTCAAATCTTTTTAAATTAATTTCCTTTCAATAAGATGATACTGTGCAGCAGTCTTTTCTGCATAAAATAACTAACATCATCATAACTTCAGCTGTCTCTAATTGCTAAACATCATCACAATTGGGCTTGTTGTTGTTTCTGCTCCTTCATTAAAGGAGGGGAAAACAGCCACTCTTCCCAGCCAACTGTCTGTAATTTGGCCCTAAGCACACATGGTTTCCTAGATTTGGGGGAGGGCTGAAGCATACAATATGGGGAAAGCTAGGAAGAGAAGGCTTGACCCATGCTGGGTAAAGGCTTTCCAGTGTGCATACATTCACTTCATACATACACCTCAACAACTCCTCAGTTATCTCGGTAATAAGCTTAGTAAATTCTTTGGTTTCCCAGTAAAACTTTAATCAAATATTGGTTTGACTCTAGAACCTTAAAAGTGAATAAGCATTGCTTAGTATCCCAAGGAAAAGAATTCTCACAAGAGATGGAAAATGTATTTGTTAATGTTACTATATCTTATAATTATTTTAAAAAAAGGAAACTGAGAATGTAAAAGATGTTAAAAGGATATGGGAATGGAGATATTTTCCAAAATAGACAGAAAAATTCAAAAAGCCTAAGCAAGTGATGAAGGTCTGTTTAGGTTTGTTATGGTATATAAAGGCTAAGAAAAATAATATACACATAATCTTAAAATTCCTAAGGTCATATTTTAGGCAACAAGTTGGAGAAACAAAATATATATCTACTCAAGGTTTATCTGAGAATATTTGTTTTTTTACATAGGTGTATTAGTCATTTTTCTGTGGCTATGATAGAAACACTGACCCAAACAATTTATAGAAGGAAGAGTTTATTTGAGCTTACAGTTCTAGGGGAACTACAGTCCAACATGGGAGGGGGGCATGGTGGCTGGAGTTGGCTGGAGCAGGAGCAGCAGAAGCTAAGCTCTCACATCATTACACAGGCCCAGGAAGCAAGATGGCAACTGGAGATCTGGCAAGGCTTAAGAACTCTCTAAGCCCAACCCAGTGATGTGCTTCCTCCAGGATAGCCACTCCTTCTAAAACCTCTCAAAACAGCACCATTATCTGGGGAAAAAATGTCCAAATACTTGAAGCCTATGGGAGACATTTTCATTCAAACCACCACAATAAGACATGGTAATTAAAAGTACCAGACTGGTGGAACTAACCTTATTTGATATTTAACAGCAATACTTTGAGGCCTATACTAATCTGATTAGAGGGACCTAAAGGACAGTTTTTGACCCTTGCCCTCCAAAGTTAGCTAAGTTCCAGGAGATTATGGAACATCTCTCAAAATATCCTGTAACTGTGGTGAGTCACTTATCCTCTTGTTCAGGGAAGTGATAGAGACTCCATGAGATGGACTTGAACCAGTGTCCAATCTACAAAGAGGAGGCTCAACTCAGAGGAAACATTTCCTCCGTGCTTCCAAGTGATGCCAGCCATGGTCGAAAAGGACCTTTGACTTACATTCACATAGATGGAACTGGTAAAATAAAGGAGCCAGGGGCTCCTGCCAAGCTCATGTGATCCCTGAGGAACAGATCTTCAAATTACCTTAAGTGTAAATATAAATTGATTTATTTAGGTCAACTGTATGGTCTTAAATACCAAAAAGGAAAGTATAACCAAAGAGTAAAGTGATCAGTATATTTGTTTCTTAAAAATATTTATTATTA
>NW_008334005.1:183017-234703 GCF_000622305.1 Nannospalax galili
TTTTATTTTATGTGTATGTGTGTATTGCCTGCATGTAGATAAGTGCACCTGTGTTGTGCATTTCCTGCAGAAGACAGAAGAGGCTGTAGGTTCCCCTGGAACTGGAGTTATGGACAGTTGTTAGCTGTCATGTGGGTCCTGGGATTCGAACCCCCCTCTTCTGCAAGAACAGTGTTCTTAACCACTGAGCCATCTCTCCAGCCCCTAAAATACTTTGTTTATTATTTTTATTTTATGTGTATGCTTGTATTGCCCGCATGTAGATAAGTGCACCTGTGTTGGGCAATACTGTGGAGGACAGAAGAAGCTGTCAGATATGCTGGAACTATAGTTACGGACAGTTATTAGCTACCATGTGGGTGCTGGGATTTGAATCCGGGTCTTCCTCAAGAACAGTCAGTGTTCCCAACTGCTGAGCCATCTCTCCAGCTCCATCACTATATTTCTTTTAAGAGTTCAAGGGATTACACTTCTTAGACATTAGGGTTAAGTCCATAGAAAAACAATTAATTAATAATTAGAGAATTATTTCTCATTGATGATTTTTTTTCTGAATCCGAAAGTGCTGCTCAGATGTAGACTTCAAAACTGGTCTGCAATACTATAGTGCTCACCTGTAGCTAAGAGGGACAACCCGCTATTTTTCACCCCCTATCTAGACGCCTTTGAGAGGGAACTGATACTGATTCTAACACTCCAACACCTGTCAAAATGCCTGAAAGCAAATTCTGAATTGATGCCTTTTGAGTCCAGCCTTGGGAGACAAAATAAAAATGAGGAGGAACCCAATAGAGGGATGCTTTTGGAAGCTCACATCAAGGAATTCCAATGGACTCTCATGAACATTTGAAATTTGCCCTGTTTTGACTTTTTTCTAGTTCCCTGCCTAAAACTTGTAATACTGTAATTACTCTTGCCTTTACATCGCCTTCATGTCTCCTATTCACCAGTCAAAGACTTTCATTTTCCCCACAGATAAGGGTTATGTAATTTGGAAGTCTTTAAGATAGACCCACTGAAGGGTTATCCCAATTACCCCACTCTGTGTTCCTGTTCATCATGGAAGAAGCCAGAGAGTTCTGCATCCTGATTCCCTATCTGCAATCTGGGTAACCTCTTCAGAGGACTGTGTGATAAAAATAGGAGGTAGGAATTGTCTACGCAGTTAGTGTAAAAGACCCCAAATAAAAGTAGCCAGTTTCTTGGTGTCTACCAATGGCTTGTTCCTCCAATGGGCAGGGCCTGATGTGGAGCATGGACTACAAATGGCCTGCTGGGAGCCATCTTGGGATGGAAGCCAGGAGTCTCAGGTAGTGCGTGTGGTATGGGGAATGCACAATAAGCCACAGCAGCTCAAGAACAGAATGGACTCACTCTTGTGGACTTGAAGCAAGATCTCTGGCCCCTGATCATGAGCAACTGGTAGCAGGGACTGTGATAGTTGTGGTGTGGTCTGATATGGTGGGTTCTGAGCCATGCCACCAGAGGTGTGGGGCTACGGACTGCATTCTCATTCCTTTGTAAGTTAATAAATGCACATCAAAAATATTATATGGTTTGTCTGATAGCACAGGAGACCCAGAGGGAATTTGGGCAACAAAATTGGTGTAGTTGGCAGGATAAAGGAACCACAGCCTTGGGTTTATTGGGTCTCAGAAAGCAGTGCTGTTCCCGTTGCCCCTGTGGCAGGTCAGCTGGGCTCTGAGTCCAAATCCAGGAGAGAAGCCAATCAAAAGCATATGCTTAATGGGGTTAGGGATAGTCATGTGGGTTATACAATGGGTCATAAAATCTGTAACTAAAAAGAGGCAAGCCACACAAAAGCGTGGGCCACAATTTTGTTGTAAATATGGGGATATATTGTGGGTAAGTGAAGATTTGTTAAAGGTTACCCAAAGGCTGGAAAATCTATTACGTACTCTGGGCCTGAATGTAGTGCCCAGAGAGAGAGAGAGTGGCTACTTCACAAGATAAAATATGTGCCCCGGGCTGGGAAAGCTGAAAAGGCTGAACTGGCAGACCCAGTTGCAGAGCTTAAGAGAGAAAAAAAGGTGGGGCACTTTGATTTGTGTGAAGTCCAAGGACTCAGAGGAAAAGACAGATAACAGTAAAAAAGAAAAGAAGAAAAAAAAAGCTAACTGTGCTGTAGCTAGGAAACATTCTATGCTAGAACTGTTAAAACCAGGAAAAACTTACAAGCAAGCAAGTTAAGAGCCCCTGGCCATGTGCCTTGTGAGAGTATGGGACATGGGAGCAAATAACATCAGTCAAAGTCCTTCAGAAGCTTCACAGCTGAGTTATGTAACCACCCCTCCATCCTTACGATATACGCTGTTCAACCTAGGCCAATGCAGGGGGAAGCAGTCATTAATGGGGTGGCTGGTTGAAGGCATTAAAGATGCATGGTTGTCACCAAGGGAGACTAACATGATTAGCAGGGGCTGGAAGACTATAAAGGAAGGGCAGGCATTCCTGAGAGAACTAGCTTTGAGAAAAGCAATATATGATGTCCAGTTCATTGATGCAGATAAGACTAGGTTCACCAGAGATATGAAAGAAAGCCTAATTCAACTGGGATCTCGGGAATGGTATGGGGCTTTAATGGTTTTGTTAATCCCTTTGATGGGACAGGATCTTCATAAAGTGAGAGTGGCTTTGGAAAATCTAAATGACTCTGACCAGCATGTAAAACATGTCTGTAAAATAACAGAACACCCTACAAGAGATATAAAAAAGACCAGACAGAAGAAATGGTCTGTTTGGGTTACTTGAAGACAAATGTGGCAAGACCTATGTCAAGCCCAAATTCCCAAAGACAAAATTGATAGAAAACCAAATTTGATACTAAGGAGTTTCTGGAAGACTTTAAAACCAGAACAACAGCTTGAAAAAGGCATTCAAAGGATAAAAACTGAAAACAAAATTCAGTACTAAGGCATTTCTGGAAGGTTTTAAAACCAGAAGAACAGTTTACAAAGAGTATTCAAAGGATAACTGTACAAGGGGTGGTTAAGAATCCCTAAGGATTAAATAAGATGCTTTTCTCTTCTGATAAAGGCTATACTATGTGTGGAAGCAGGTTTTCTCACCAAGTTCTCCCTCAGCAACCTGGTGTGGTCAATGGGAACATGACAGATGTGGCTACAGTCAGGAAGTAGACCCAGAGCCTGTCTGATTGAGGGTACCAAATAGTGCAGCGGGGACAGGAGAAGCCCCCTGCCTCCTTAACCCAGTGCTGGGTCAGGCAACTAGAGCCAAAACCTGTAAGTGTATTAACCAAATTAATGCCTCATACCCATGCTATGGTACCTAACAAGGATCTATGGAGAAAACAGTTAATATGAATGGACAAAACTTTTCCATACTATGTGAGACCTTGTCTATGATTGAAAATCTACAGTACCAGGGGTGGGTTGTCCCCCTATGAGCTGCTGGTCAGCGAGAAATCCTTGAGGTCCTCCAATTCACCAAGTCTATTGCCATTAATATCCATTGTAGACTAGAAAAGTCAGTAACGTCATATTGCTGAGGACACTGCATGTTGTGAGCATGGGAGAAGAAGAAGAGATGGAACTGAGGCTAAGCCAAAAAACTCCATGCCACTGGATGGATGACATTCATATTGATGTGGATGGTTGGGAAGCATGGATTCACTATAATTCTACTCAATGATGGATCCCACATGCTGCAAACTATGGCCATGCCAAGTAATACCTGCAAGCACAAAAATGGCTCAACCAACACATGTACAAGCGACAAATTTCTAATTGGATAAGGCCAGCTCCTAGGGGTGAAACACACAACTGGTGCTGTAGGCCAGGCCAACGCGTTGCATCGAGACAGGCTACAGACCCTAGTGGAGAAGCCATCATGTGTGTAGTACACCTACTGGGGTATCTTCTAGGCATTTGTGTTTACATTCATGTTTGTTTAAATGTGTCTACCTCCTTCCATTTGTCTTTATAGTAGAAGAAACACCACTAAGATAGTGCAGTGGCCATGGCTAAAGATGAGTAATGCAGAGGCCCAAGAAGCCACTATGTTGCCATGATACAAGAGAGAGTGCCCTACATCTATCACCCCCTCCAAGGTTAAGGGACTTTAGCAGAAGATGGATGGGAAGATTGTAAGAGCAGAAGAAAGGGATGGAGTATCTCCCAATTGGCTAGTTCCTCCAATGGGCAGGGCCTAAAGTGGAGTGTGGACTATGAAGGAGCTGCTGGGAGACATCTTGGGACAGAAGCTGTGAGCTGCAGGTAGTGCATAGTTTGGGGAAATGTAAAGTCAGCCTCAGCAGCTCAAGGACAGAATGGACTGACTCTTGTGGACCTGGGGCGAGATCGCTGGACCCTGAGGTGTGAGCAAATGCTAGCGGGGAATATGGTAGTCGTGGCCCGGTCTGATATGGCAGGCTCTGAGCTGCGCCGCCGGGGGCATGGGGCTAGGCACTGGGTTCTCATTCCTTTATAAGTTAATAAATGCACATAAAATATATTATATGGTTTGTCTGATAGTGCAGGAGAGCCAGAGGGAATTCGGGTGACACTTGGCTAAAAGTCAGAATGTCCTTGGGCCTCTTAGCAACATACTGTGTTCCAAAGCAAAAATGTCAAAAGTATTTGGGAGTGCTTATCTAATCCTTAAAAGATTTTAGGGTTACCTCTTCAGAGAGGGGAATGTTAGAGCAGCAAAAAGCCCCATTTAAAAAAAAAAAAAAAAAGAAGAAAGAGTACATGAAGTTGTTAGAAAAAAATAATGGGGAGATATGGGAAGAGTTGGAGGGGAGGGAGTGGGCATGGATTTGATCAAAACACCTTATATGCTTATAATCCTGTATGAAATTCTCAATAAATTGTTTAAAAATAAGTAAAATGCAAAATGCATTTAGTTCAGTCTTAAAAGTCCCCGTAGTCATTAGCAGTCTCAATATTATTCAAAATTCCAAAGTCTTTTCTGAGACTTGGAAATATCTTAACTGTAAGCCTCTATAAAATCAAAAGACAAATTATATACTCCCAACATAAAGTGGAACTGAATACACATTATCATTCCTAAAAGGAAGAATAGAAGCAGAGTGAGAAAATACCAGATCAAAACAAGACCGAAAACCAGCAGGGCAAACACCAAATCCAATAGTTCCACAACGAAGTTTTCATCAGGATTGAAGCAGAACAAACATTGGAAGAGCAGATTGCTGTTTATGATGTATGTGGACTTAAGGAGAAAATCAGTTTGGAAGAAATAACCTTATCTGAGTGACATAGCTTCCTGCTTTTTGAATGAAGACATTGCCTAAATATATAAAGTATATAAATATATTTTAAGTATGTTGGTACTACTTAAGGGAGACAGCACCCTTTTAAGCCCATGTTATATCCTTATATGTCTGGGCCTCACAGTTTTAGCAAACCTTTAAGGAAATCATTTTAGGCCAAAATTTTTAGTTATTAAAGAGTAAAACATAGTTTCCAGCTTCTCATATTGAATGAAAGCCAGCCACATGAGTCCAAAGCAAATATGATCATTTTCCTTATTAATATTCACCATTTTTAATGCAGTGGATAATTTTTTTAAGTTGTAAGCAAATATATTTAGAAAAAGTGAATTATATTTTATGACAGAGGAATTTTAAGTAAGTCATTTTAATATAATTAAAAGTGTCTTGTGGATGGTATTATATAAAATGAGGGAAACAAAATATCAAAACCAATTACTTTTAAGGTCAATCAATATAGAAAATGAATGTTAAAGATTATCAAATGTCATTGAGACTATAATAAGTGAAATGGTGTTTCAAACTAATTTTAGCGCTAAAAATATTTTGTTAACATTCAAATTCTCTGACCTCTTCTCAATGAAATAATAGCTGTGATCTTATGGGGCTTGATGCATAATTTCAACCAGAATGTCTTCCAAAGATCTAAGTGTAAAAGTCCTGGTAGCCAGCAGGTGGCAGTATTGGAAGTGGTAATGTCTTTCCAAAGTGGGACTTGGTGGTTGGAAGGAAGTTAGGTCATTGAGGTGTGTCCTGCATGGTGTGCCTCTCAGGTGACTCCTCACAGGACTCTTTCTTTGCTTTCCAAGCGTGATGAAGGGAGCACTTTTACTCTAGCATGCACATGTTGCAGCAGCCATGATCTGCCTTTCCTCCCACCCCAAAGTAACAGAACCAGCTCACCATTGTCAGAAGCCTCCCAAACCTCGAGGGGCAAAACAAGGATACCCCTTTTCATGTTGATCATCTCAAGTATTTTTAGAAAGCTGAATAACATGGCACGTGATGAGATATTCAAAGAGTGGAAATAAAATTATGCATAATTTTGTGTAAAATTACATATGTATAAAATTACATGTGTATAAAACAACATAGTATTCAATTTATTTTGTCTCTATGTGTCCCTAATCTCACCTGGGCCTGTAGTAATCTGAATTTTGAAACTCAAGACATGGCTCAGTAGTTAAAAGCACTGTCTGCTCTTGCAGAGGACCTGGGGTCGATTCCCAGCACCCACATGGCAGCTAAGTAGCTTCCTAATTCTAGTTCCAGGGGATCTGACACCCTCTTCTGACCTCCACTGGCATTGCATGACAAGGGCACACTTACACATATGTAGGCAATACACACATACACATAAAATAAAAATAATAAAATTATTTTTAAAAAGGAAATCTGTACTTAATCTGCTGTAGAATAAATATGACATTAAAAATCCAACTTAGTTTCCACTCTGAATTCTATTAATCAAAGGTATTGAATGATTTCTTAGATCATATGTCAGTCCATGACCCAGTGACTGCCAGTGCATACCATCTCCTTTTTCAATTACAATCATGCATGGCTTAATAAAAATGGATACATTCTGAGAAATGTGATTATGCAATTTTAGAACTGTGATTCAACAAATCTGAAGCATAATTTGTTATTGAACACCTTTAAATGTCTGTTTTATTTGCTTGCCTTAATTTTTAGATAAATCACCTAAAAACAGCATAATATGTTTTCAAGAAGAATCTAGCCTTTCCTGAGCATGGTTTTATTCAAGAATTCCAACTTTAAAGCTATGAGGAAAATAAGATAATTCTAGGAAAAATAAGGGAAGTAAAGACAAGATGTTATTTTGTCAGTTCTCAAATTTGAACTGTAATTCCCAGTTTAATCATACTCAAAATCTCTATTTCATTATGGAAAAACACAATAAGCCACAGTCTGTACTGAGAACCGTATACCAAGATAATGACAGGATAAGTCAGAAAATGACTCTTAATAAAACCCTGTTCATCTCATTCAAATAGTATTGATGTTAATATTCTAATGTACCTCTATCATATGAATAAAACTATTTGATGTCTGCATGCCTAGAATCACACCCATTATTTTCATTGTAGTTTTGGGTAAATAATTCCTGTAATGAGTTACAGAGAATATTCTGAATCTTGCCCTAGGATATTCTTCACACACAATGCCATGCAGGCACAGGGAACAATGGATAGGCAACCAACCTTCACAATGCTGCCCTTCTTTAGAGACCACTAATGACTATCATTATTCAAAACTAAAAAAACATATACCGCCATTTGTGTGCCTTGGAAAATTCACAAAGGCAATTTGGCTTTTAAAACAGCTCTGCTGAATAAACTAATTGGAGGATGATTCATACTGCTGTGTCAGTGACATATGCATAACTATCTGTGTAAACATTGCAGAAAAGAGCTGAGACCATCTTACTGTGGGTTTAGGCAGCCGTTGACATTGCTATTTTGCCTGAAGACATTACTGAGGGTGACAACAGAGAAACACAAATCTATCTGCTCTCTCTTGCACACAGAAAAAGCCTGGTAGGCAGTGGTTTCAGTTCTGCACATTCATTACCTTTTAATTGCTTCTAAATTGCATTGTGACCTCTTACATCAGCAGCTAAATCTGTCTAACTGAATCTAGCACAGCGCCATCTGAAATTTCTGTCAGTTGGTGTGTGTGAGCATGTGTGTCTCTATTCGGTCATGCTTATGCACCTGTATGTGTGCGTAGCCATAGTAAAACCTAACTAAAAGGCTGAAATATTACTAAGAAGACATCTCACTATTATAAATAAACATTTCATACAACTACTTGTCATGCTATAGAACATTAAGATAAGGATTATATTTAAAAAATAAAATGTGCATCTTTCAAATAAAATTAATTGAAATTCCAGCGGTTCATGTCAGAAAGAAAGTACAGAAATCATTTCAAAATTAAGTATTGTTCTTAAATGTTTTGTTATGGAAAATAATTCCACTAGGATAAAAGATAAGGTTGAGTATTTTAGGCTAGTGCACAGTAAGCACACTCCCATAAAAAATAAACTACCATGCCAAGCACAGTGAGAACTGATGTATAAAACCCGGTGCTTCCCTGGAAGATTTACTCAAAGCTATTTCACCATCGCTCATAGACTGCACACACATCATCCTACTTTCAGAGAGTGCAATCAGAGAGCTCATGTTTCTGGGCCTCTAAAGAAAAATACCATAATTCAGAACCCTAAGTAGAGCTTTCAATTCACCTCACCAATCTACATTTCTTTCCTAAACCTGTTTTCATAGCTCAGCGAAACAAAATAAAAAAGTCAACAGGGAGGAAATTAACTGATTTTCTTCTTTTCAGTTCTTAAGTCAGTTCTTTATTGCCAGTTAAAGTCTTTCCCTTTGGAAAAGTCATCAGAGTCAGTAATAGGTATAACTCCTTTACAAACATTTCATTCCCAAACATTTCATCCTGACTGGGATGAAAGACCAGCAGCATGCAGTGGTATCAGACTTCACTGACTATCATCAGTACGACGTTCAATACTGTCTTTGGTATCACAGACAGCTGTGTACTTGTAACATCCTTGCTCCTTCAGCCTCGGTGGACACAGTCTTTTAGGATGCAGTATACAAGACCAGAAAGAGCAGTGAGCCCAGTGCATTTGGATAGAAATGAAGAACAGCGGAAAGATTTCAACGCCTCAGCCACTGCTGAAGATGCAGTTCACATGACACCTTTCAAGTGGAGAAATATGCTGATGAGAATAAGCACTTAATTAGGGAAACAGAAATGCTAATACTATAGACATATTGAGGTGCAAGGTTCTACAGTGTTGTTCTCAAGAGGAGACAAAGCATGTTGGGCTCCAACATACAAAATAAGCAGGAGGATCCTCTATACTTTAGAACATGGGCGCTCCATCAGGCAAAAAAAAAAAAAAAAAAAAAAAAAAAATTAGTACAGATGCAGAGGGTGAAACCTTTGGTAGGAGACTGTAGGAGTGCCCTGATTCTAAAACTGCAGCTAAAGGTGTGGTTCTGAAGTAAGTGATTGTGTGACTCTGTGTGTGTGTGTGTGTGTGTGTGTGTGTGTGTGTGTGTTGGGGTTTTCTTGAATAATGAGTTAAATTGCACAGAAAAATGCAATAACATTCATGGGCAAACTTGTAAAGGTAGGAAAGCAGGATTTAGTCTAGAATGAGATTCTGCTTGCTGAGCATGTTTCAGGTGCAATGCAGTAGGTAAGAAGAGTGTCATAAGCATCAACATATCTAAGTGCAGTAGGAAGGGAAGCAAGCCTATGGGGGTTGGAAGAGTTAGAAATAATGGTTATAAATAATCTCCAGAAAACCTCCTTGATGTCAGAAAGCTGTTCAAGTTGAAATTATAGGAGTGTGAGACAGCAAAATGAGATTTGTCAGATGCTAGAAAGGATGAAGATAAGATTATTAAGTGGAGAGTCATGGGGCATACAATGTCCAAACGATGGCCATGGAACAGAGTGACTCAAATGGTTCTTGGCTGAAAGTCATTATGGACAATTAAGTCAAGAAAAAAGAAGACCTTGGGATTTGTTTTATTCGGGGGAATAGTGGAGAATCATGACAACAATAAATGTCAATAAGCTGACAGTGACCCCCAAGTGAACACAGCCATTACAATGGCAGGCTCTAAAAGCAGGCTAAGTTTCGAAGGAGTAGTTCCATACCCTCAGTCAGACAGACAGACTGGAATGAATCCAGTGGGACATAAAACAAAGTTAAAAGTAGTGAATACAGCAAAGAGATTTATAGGGAATAAAGAGGACAGCCAGGGGCAGGAGAGAGATTAGAGATAAGAGAGGATAGGAAGAAGAGTCGTCAGCATGCATTATATATACATGTATGAAATAAATTATTGACGAACACTTTTCATTAAAAAGAGGAAATTCTAAAATTTGCAGAATTTGAATAAATTATGTAACCCTTATATTTTCATATGTAAGAATAATATAATATCCACCTTTACAAACAATAATATTTCATGTGAATAAGCAACACCATAATAATATTATGTACATAATCTGTGTGCACGATCCTCTCCATATACTACCATCAGCTTGGTGTCCAGGTATTGGTGAACTATTTTTTGTTTGTCTGACAAAATAAATTAGAAAAACTGAAAAAAAGTTGCATTTTGGTTTATGGATTTAAGTGCTTTCATCCAAGGCTAACTGATTTTGAAACATCGGGCCTGTGTAAGGAAGAACACCGTGGAGTTGAGATCATGGGTGGATGATGCTGCTTACCCTAAGGTGGCTGGGAAGCAGAAACGAAGACACAACAGGCTGGGTCACCCCTCTTCAGGAGCTTTCCTTCGTGCTCTACTTCCTCCACCTGTGTCTACCTCTCCAAAGATGTGCCACTGGCTGGTATAACCTTCATCACACGTCCTTCAGGGACTGCTTCAGATACACATTGTAAGGAACTGTAATGCATGCTTTTGATCACCATATTTTAAAACCAAATAAATATCATCACTCTTTTCCTTTGGTGCACAAACAACTTGACCATCAGTTTCATTTAGTCCATCTTGGATTTCATGTCTTTAATAAAACATTTTTCTTGTTTATTTTTGCATTTTGTGTTGCTCTTGTTTGTTTTCATATGTGTATACAAAGTATCATAGTTATATACATACCCTCACTCTCTTCTTCCAACTTTGCAAAGTCCCCCTATATCGCTCCCCTTTTTAACTAACTCACTCAGTCCAATTTGTGTGACTCATGTGTATGGGTATGGTCATGGTAACCTACCAATGGTCACTCGCCCACCCCACTCCACCCCACCATCCAGAGAAAAGTGACTCTCCTTAGTAATCATCAACCTACAGGAACTCCTCGGCTAGAGGTGAGACGTTGGGAGCCCCTCCCTCATCCAGACTGAGATTTTTAACTGGCTTGATAACCGTGGCTGTTAAGAGTTTAGATGTTCAACAGTCATGTCAGGTCCAGAGAACAGCATTTGACACTGGTTCGCATCCTCCAGCTCTTACGTACTTTCTACCCAGTCTTCCTCGATGTTTCCATACCTTGGTACAGATGTTTCTTTTTTTCCCTGAGAACGCTAGGGTCTCCAGGTCCTGACAGGAGTAACAAACCGAATAAGGCATCCCATTTGGATTTTGCATAGTTTGTATGACATTTGGGAGGGGGTGACTTACAGAAACATGGATTCTTAGAAGCTTTTCCGTTTCCATATTTGAAATGCACACGACGTCCATCTCCAGTCCCATCTTCTCTCACTCTGTTTGCCGCACTCAGTACGGCAGTGGCTCCACTCTTTTATCACAGTGTGCTCTTTGTCAATCATGCTTGCCCTAAATCAGCTCCAGCTTTTGGAAGAGCCTTCAGCAACTCCTCAGCTACAGGTGGGACATTGGGAGCCCCTCCATCACACAGACTGGAATTTTTAAGTGGCTTGATTACCGTGGCTCCTTTGAGTTTAGATGTTCAACAGCCCTGTCACATCCAGAGGACAGCATTTGACACTGCTTCTCATCCCCCAGCTCTTACATACTTCTTTCCCTGTCTCCCCAGATGTTTCCTAAACACTGATACAGATGTTTCATCTAGAGCTTCGTGCTCATCTTCACTTATTACCAGCACTTCGAATGGTTATGATTCTCCGCATTAGTCACTACAAACAGCACTAAGAAAGTTCCCTGACCAAGGTTGAGGGCAGTACAAAATCTATGGATATAAACATAAATATTTAGAAGGTAGTTTGACAACATGACCATTTAGGTACACAACATTAATATATTTTCACCAAGGTTCTATGGCAACCCTGCTTTTTTTTTTGCCAAATTTTCAGCACTATGTATGAATATCAGGCCTCAAATTCAATGAAAAGAGTGGTTGGTTATCCCTGTAAAAAAACTTGCTACTATTACATCAGGGGGCACATTTTGCCTCCAAGTCAGTGTCGTAGCATGCAGGATCCAGTGCTAGAAGAGACCATGGATGTGTCCTTTTCTCTGACAGCAGCCTGTGTAGAGCATTCCAGCACTATGCAAAAGCTATCTAGCTTGGAGGAAGATTCATGGCTAGTTCAAGATTGGTTTCTTTTTATCCTGCAATCAATGTGTAGTGTTTTCAACAACAGAGTCTTACCATTTAATTATGGTCAGCAAAAAATAACAATGGCAATAGCCTGTGTTGTTTGTGAATCCTTTGAAACCTCCTTGACCAGTAATTCATATGGAGGTAATCTATTCCTAGCATTGAGATCTTCATTCAGTAACCCATATCATGTGACAGCATCATTGTTCATCTTGATTGGGTAGCTCTGTTAAAACTTTCTTTTCTTTCTAATTATATTTTAATTAGCCTCCAAACTGGCGGTGTTTCATGAGGCTTGAGCATACATCTTTAGTTTTGGCTAACTAACCGTTCTCATTCCCCAACTCCCTGCTTAAACCTTAGCCTCCTAGTGCTCCCCACTGTTAGCTCACTTCACACATGTTCTGTCATCTCCTTTTACTGTATTTTTTACTTGGGTTGTAAGATCAGAGGTTCCCATGTAGCTTTTTGGGCACTTCATTGTGTTTAACCCTTCCTGCACCACTTCACTTCCCCATCCCATCACTATATTACTTGCTAGAACTTTTTGGCTCACAGTATTCCCCCTCTCTGCTTGCATTTCACATATATTCTAATATCTTCCCCTCCCTAAATGCATTCCCCGATGGTTCTTCTGCTCTCCTGGCTTCTGAAAGTACTCCAGACCAAACACACAAAGCAAAAGGATTTGAAGACAGCACTCACATGTGAGAGATAATATTTAGTATTTGTTTTTTGGGGACTGGGTAACATCATTCAGTATAAATTTTGGAATTGCACCCATTTCATCAAAATGAATTTCAATATTTCATTTTTATTTACACCTATAATATTCCATTGTGTGTAACACATTTTCCTTCCTTCCTTTCTTCTTTCCTTCCTGAAATTAATTCATTAATTAATTAACTTTATTTTTTTCTGTCCTTTATTACCTTTTAATATAGTTTGGGGGGTCTATTTTCTCTTATATATTCTTTGTAATATATTACTACCAGTAAATTTATCATTTCATCAATTTTTTTGCTAAAACTACAGAGTTTATACCTTGAGCAATTATTTTAAGCAGGATTATTATTTTTCATAGACGATTGCAAATACATGTAAACATTTGTTCTAACCACGGGAAGGAGGGAGTCCTGGTGCTTAGTGGAAATAGGTTAAAGGTTATGAACTGAAAAACCATAAAACACATAAATTAGCTGGCCCATATTATTGATAGTATTTCACCCTGATAGTTTTCAGTTTTGAAGAGAAGTATAACTATTCTTAATGAACATAATAACAAATTAATTTTATGGTATTTTATAGGTTTTAAAGGTGATTTATATGTACATTGTCATATGATCCATAATATCACACTGTGCTCTAAAATTTCATAATTTTTTTACCAAATGTGTACATGATTTATATTGAGTTTATATTATTTTTTGATTGCAAGATATTTTTAAGAATACTGACTACATAGAGTTTGTTGAAAGGAATGCTGTGACTGTGTTAGTTTAAATTAATTATTGAATTATAAATATACATATATCAAGAAAGTCAATTAGTACTGTGAGATAATATTCATAAGTAAGGCCTTGGCTTAATTTTATTAAATTACTAGGTTTTCAGAAAGAAACTTGGGTGTTAGGAACTGAATTCAGAGCCTCTGCAAGAGCAGCCGGTGCTCTTAAACGCTGAGCCATCTCTCCTGCCCTGTGATTGTGCTTTAATCTTATCTACTGCCCATCTGCTTCCTCATGATGTTCTGTCTGTTCTCCCTCCCTCAGCCTGCAGGCCCCTCCCCTTTCTCAGGAGCTCCTTCACTGCCTTCAGGTTGTCTTTTACTTGGAGATGTTTTATTCCAGGTTATTCATCAACAAGGATATATCAAATTAATATGGATTAATAATCACAAAGAAAAAATAATAGGACAAAATAAAGCAGTAAGGGTTTTCAATAGGTGTCTTAATTCTATTTATGTACTATACCTAAAACAGAAAATTTAACACATTTTTATAATATTGAAGGTTATAAATAGTGAAATATACTCCCTCAAATTGGGAAAACCCACCTACTTTATAAAAAATACTTAAAATATGACATTACAAAAATTCGTTATAAAATCTCCAGCACTTTGTCATGTTTAATTAAGTGCAGCTATTAAAGTTACTCTCAAATTCTGCAATTTTAGTACATTCAGTGAAGTTTTTAAAACATGTATGCCTTGGAAACATTCTAATTCAGCAGAATTTACTTTTTTACTTGAATGATTCTATAATTTGTTTTCCCATAGGTGCGTGGGCAAGGACTATTAAGCCATTAATGCTGTTATTAATATACATCAGTCATTAGAGTGCGCCATTTCCCAACTGGGCAACACCACATTTCCAGTGGTCACCCAATTAGTGACTGTCTAATGGACTCATCTGCAAATCTTATAAAGCAATACTTCTGCTAAGTAAACTGAACCCACCACAGCAAAAACTCTTTGGACCTAAGGGCATAACCACATTGAGACATACTTGATCTCAGAAGCCCTGGGTATAATCAATGATTAGTTTCATTCTGAAATGGTTTTATTGCTTTTCCATGGCACAGGGTTCCTGAATTACTGAAGTTTTGATGACTGTGGCTTATTTGGATCAGAACAGAAAATCTGTAGCTAACTCCAACTTTATAGCATAATAAATTTCCCAAAGTATCTTTAGATTAAAAACAAAGTAAATGAAGTTTCAAGTACTATTTGCTTTCCAAATATTAGTGCTTAGATAAACAAAAGAGACCAACTAACAAACTCTCTGTGTCTGTTAAGTTGGAAGTTATATAGTGGCCCCATTTCATTTCAAAAACTAAGAAAGAAAATTTGTAGATCTGATTGGTTGATGATCATTTTAAACTGTATTGTCCTAGGCAATACATGTCCTAAAATTTATGAGCCACATCATTTAATTAAGAGTGAGAATATAATCACTATAATTCATGGTGTGCAATATTTAGGGAGCCCATCAGTTAGCAAAGTGGGCAGATAGAATTGAACACTTTGGTCATCTAATAAGAATTCTGAAACCAGGAATTAAAAATGGAGTAAATTCCTGAAACTCAAAATGCACTCTTAGCATTTAATTAATTAATTAATTAATTTGTTTATTTGCTTATTATTGTACATGTGTTGGTGCATGTGTGTATGTATGATGTGTGTGAGTGCATGTACACTTATGCCATCTCTTGTGTTGAGGTCACATGAATCTGTTTTCTTCTTCAACCTTTGCTTTTGTTTTGGAGATTATTAATTATTATTGTCAGGCTTCAACAGTGTTTTTAACCGATGATCCATCTGTCTAGCCTTATATTTTAAAATATACCTACCTTTATGACCCTTTATTTTTAAAAAGTTAGGTGAAGCTGTTAAATTATTAAACGTAGATCTCAGTTCTGAAGATAATATTGAAGCAACTTTATATTCCTTCTCAGTTGTAACTGAGACGTCTTTGTGTTCTGAGTACCAGATGAGATTGAATACTTTTTCAGTGGCTTCATTAGATTTTAACTTATAATTGATGCAACATTAAAGGAAATGTATAACTAATTATTACCTAAATTGTACTTACTTTCCCATTGTCATGATCACAGAACAAATGGATATTGATAAATGGAAGCAAACTGCAGGATAATTTTACCAATATATATTAGTGCTCATCAATCTTTATTTTACTAAAAAATGCTCAAACAGTGGCTTTCACAATGTTCACCATATTGACTTTTCCAGAATCAGTCAAAAATATAATTTACAATGCTGTAATATTGCTGTCAAGATATTCACTAAACAAGTAAGAAATATGTGTAGAAGTAAAGTACAAACCTGTATGCTTCAGAAGACAAATGTGGAGGCTAAAGACAACCTTGGGCTTGTAGTTGTTGACAGAACTTTTCTGGGAAGTAGAAGAAGAAAGTGTGTTTCCCAATCCTGACTAATTGAAGGAAGTTGACTCAAGTATTCTCCTGAATTGTGCTTGCTCATACCAGGATGGCTAATTTTCATATGATGGAAAGTCCCCCAGTCCTACTTGTGTTTATTGGCATGTTTGTCTACAAACTGATGAATGAGGGCAAAAAGAATGAGTGAAATTCCCATCTAAAAACCTCAAAACAGACAAAACATTGAATTTTTCACAATCACTGAAAGATCATAACAATTAGTTTGAGAGAATGGACTCAGAGGATGTATACTGGTCAAGTAGAGAGGTCTTGTTGTGAAATGTGTACAAGTTGTCTATTGACTGCTTTAGGATCACATTTCTCATGTCAGAATCTTTGGGTTTTTACTGTAATTGCCATCATGACTGTATGATCCTGGAAAATTTATAGAAATTTCCCGTAATCTTCAGTTAGAATTAACATCGTATGAATACTTAGAGGCTCGCATAACAAAATTTATAAAATTCTTGAAATAAAAGGTGATAATTATTTTAATTATTCTGAGATGATCATAATTCTTAAAATTTAAAACCTAATCTTAACTAATAATATTTCTTGAGCATTTACTGTACTTGAAAGCTTAAGGTATACTTGTTCTTTAATTCTTGCAACTTTTCATGGGTAAATACTATTCATAGATAAGAAATAAATCAGTTAGTCTGCGGGTGTAATAGTCATTAGGAGTCAGTTAAATCCTATTTCTATTTAGCAGAGTAGTAGTAATAGTTCTCTATTATGGACTGTGACCTGTCTAACCACAAGTTCCAAGGTCTGATATCAGTCTCAGGTATGTATGGGATCCATCTTGTGAAGTGGGTCTTAAAGAATTAGAAAGTGGTTGGTTACTCCTATAACACTCATCCCACTACTGTACCTGTGGGCTTATCTTGCCAGGCCCATTTTAGCATTGCAGATTCACAGCTGGGCAAGGTTAACGATTACATTTCTCTTCCAGTAGCTTGCATAACACCTTTCAGCACTATGAAAGCTTGCCATAAAAATGTCTCTGTGCAAGAGATGGTGATTAACACAGAGATCCACAGCTGGCCAATATGCAGAGAGAAAATGAAAGACTTCAGAGTGGTTTTCCCTGAATGACACCTATATCAAACACCTCTCCCCTAAGTTTTAGGGATCATTATGGTAGAGTGGGTAGAAAGATTGTGAGAGACAGAGGTGATAAATGACCAAAAGGAAACAGAGTTTTCCAGACAGCTGAACAATTACTTAAATAAGCTCATAGTAATGATGTCAGCATGCATGACTCATGTAAGTTTAATCCAAACAAAATGCCAGCATAGAAGTGAGAAGTGGGCAGAAAGTCCCAACCCTAGCTGAGGAACTTTTGGCAACTGATTGTTGCTGTGAAAGTTAGAGTTGGTTTTCTTTAAGCGTGTGTTGTTGGGTTGATTACCTAAGGGCATTTGAGTACACAAATTTGACTTGATGGATGTATTTATATCTATCTATCTATCTCTATCTGTCTATCTCTCTATCATCTATCTATCTATCATCTATCTATTATCTATCATCTATCTATCTATCTATCTATCTATCTATCTATCATGTATCTATCTATCTGTCTATCTATCTATCATCTATCTATCTATCAATCATCTATCATCTATTTATCTATCATCTATCATCTATCTATCTATCTATCTATCATCTATCTATCATCTATCATGTGCATATCTATGTAACAGGGTACATAATATAAGGCAAGGAAAATTAAGGGCAGGGTGCAGATAGGCAAGGGGTTCCAAATATGAAAAAGTATGTTGTATGAAATTTACAAAAATTCAATAAAAATGAAGAGAAAAGGGAAGTAAAATAAAATTGGCATTCTGTAACTCAGGATTCCACATCTAGAACATCAACCAACTATTGTGAGAAAACATTAGAAAAAACTTGCCTATGTACTAAGCATGTAGGAACTTTATTTTCTTATCAACATTCCCTACAACCACGGTATAACTACTACCTTTCCATTATATTTATGTTAATTTTACTTTTAACATTTACACTGAATTCTGTTTGACAGGTAACTTAGAGATAGTTTAGAGCACACACAAGTAAGTGAGTAGGTTCCATGCAAATATCACAGTATTTCATAAAAGGGACTGAAGGGACTTGAACACTAAGGGATTCTGTATCCATAGAGTCCTGCAACAAATTTCTTAGGAAAGTAGTGAGATAACAATAATTATTCCAAAGTTACACAGCTGGTACAACTAAGATAAAGGTGTTGTTTTCTAAACTATCATTAGATACTGTGTTTCACACCTTGTCAACACAGGTAACCAGACTGTGTACTGGTTCCTTCATGGAAGCTAAAATTATAAAGCTACAAAGTCACAGGACATACTACTACCTAGGTACAAGGAAAAAAAAAAACTTCATATTTGAGAAAGAAATAGCACTACCATAAAAAAAACAGTTGTTTTCAATAATAACATAAAATTGCAATTCTACATATAGAGGACAAAATTAGCAGAGGGTATACGGACAAGTGTCTCAGCTTCTGTCAGTGGATACAAAACCCAGTCAGTTAATATTTTGATGTTATTTTTGTTATATATAACTGCCCAACTTTGGTAAGGATTTATACATTGAAATAAGACAATCATCAAATGCTATGATAGTATGAATTCATATGAAAAATTTAAAATGTGAGATCTCATTACATTAATTAATTGAAATATTATACATAATTTTATTTATGATGTGGTAGAATTACCATGAAGAACCATGTCCAGAAGAAATATATGAGCTTCTCCTAATTTTCTAGGGTACACTTTAAATCTATTCACCAAGCATCAATTTCATTTCCTAACTTCATTAAATATTGTCTTTTACTGTATCATGCCACTTCTAGTACGGAAGTTTAGAGTTGGGCAGACTTCTTGTAGAGCTGACCAAAAGCCATCCCAACAATATTTTATCTTCATCTATATTCATATTTCAATACCCTATTTTAATAAGTTATGGATAAGTACCATATAAAAGACTTTGATGAAAGATAAAAATCTTTTAAGAGCTTTCTTTCTTTTAAATAACAAAATTGAACTCTTGCAGAAATAGCACTGTTGGCTACAATTTTCAAAGCTAACTCCATATTTCTGAAGCTATTATTCTTAGAAATTGGAAGAAACATTTTAAAACCAAACTTAGGTGAAGTCCATGAGACAGAACTATGCTTCGAATATAGTATTTCTTGAAGATTAGACTGTAGAATTCAGCACAGTCTGTACTTTTCCTTTAAACAATTTATTTCTGCCAACCTTCTATTTTGTGCTGGAGAATATGAAAGCTAATTAAAGCCGTATTGAATGGCTTGGACCAAAACTAAACAATGATGAATTTTCAGAATGTTTTTGTGCTCATAGCTTAAAAGTTTCCAAGAAGAAAAAGCTTACCATATAAACTTAGCCAGTTCTGGTTTCTGCTCGCACAGGATTCAACACAATATGAAAAACAGGATCTAAAATCAGAAACTTAGGCATTAAATTAAAAAAAATTCCATTTTTTTCTGAATGACTTTCAAAATCAAAAGAAATTTAAAATTTTCCCTGGATAAGACTCATATTAAACCTCACCCACCCATTGCTCAAGGGCTATTTCGGAAGAGGGACATGAAGATTGTAAGTGCCAGGGTTGGTCCTTGAGCAGAGACTTTCAGGCCACTGGAACCTTGCTCATATGAACTTGTAGAAAGTATGACAGCATACACAAGACTCAAGCTGACTCAGTTAGACAAAAAACACAGCATGGACATTGGGAAATGAGTAACAGGCCCCAAACCTAGTTGAAGAACTATTGCTGGGTGAGGGAGAGTAGATCCTCTTTAAGTTCTCTTGATAGACTGACTAGACTCCATTGGATGAACTTACACCAAAGGACATTGAATACAAATGCTTGATCAGATGGGATTTAACATATATGTCAGAATGCATGAAATCTGGTTTTGGGAGCTATGCAGGGTGTCGATTGGAGAGGGATCTAAATTTGATTAAAATCTATTATTGAATTGTACAAAAACAATAAAAAATAAAAAAAAATACACAAAAGTGACTTTTCTATATATTTTAAATTCATTTAATAATTTAATGTTGGACTCACTTTAAGAAAATCATATATCAAACTAAATTTTACAAACCTTAGTTATAGCAAAGCCAGAAAGTGATATTGATTCCATAAATCAAATGTTCTCCCAGAGATTTTTTCTGAATTGGCTTACCAGTTGGGCCACAATTTTATGGCCCTACTTTTAGGGCCAATGATAACAAATACTTGTTCTACAACTTTTTAAACTGCATTGATTATTTCCAAGACAGTAGAGTGATCATTTGTCACTTAACCCCGAAATGGCTGCAGCTATATTTAAACTAGCCTACTGCAGAATCTTGTCTGGAGTGGGCTAAAAGGTGGCCTGTGGAGAGGAGGACACTTGTTGGTTATTACCATAAACAGTTAGGCTCTAGTCTTGGCTTTCTGTGGCCTACCCAGAGGGGGAAAGAGGGGCTTCAAGTTGCTTTCTTTGTAATGCAGAATCTCTCACAAGAAGTCATAAAACAATATGGAGATTCCTTCTGCCTTCAAATGTTAACTTGAAGAATTATTAATGGTTTAAATTTCTTGACATTTTTTTCACCTTAGAATTAGTGATTGCCCACCTACAGAGTGCTTGGGAGGGAGTTACTTTTGGTTCCATCTCCTCTTGCTTCAATCATGGTGATAAATGTTTCAAATTTTGCCATCATATTTCTGAAAGGTAAACTTCAGTTAAAGAGAAAGAGTTCCTGGCTTTGTATGTCTTAGATCTTGCTTAAGAAAACATAGTATCTAGTCATCACTCTCTGTTTCCATAGCTCTCTTTCCTGTTCCTGGATCCTCTTCAGTTATTTACTATTCACCACCACGTACATCTTGTTAAAAGAGGTAACAGTAAGTAAGACCTTCAAATTTCAACTTTTCTAGCTCTTTGCGTCATCATTATATTCTAGTCACTTGGAAGAAATTTATGTTCAATGCAGACCAACAGGGAGACTGAGGGATTTATATTTAAAGACAAATTTGATGCTCAATATATACTGCATGGAAGTTCTGGGTAAAATCAGCATTAATGCAACTTAATTAATTCTGTTCCATGTGTTCCTAGCCTGGGATGCTCTGGATTCTCAGTGCTGGATTCCAAAAATCTGTAAGAGCCTTATGAGTCTCATTACTGACTCTTTTAGATCTCAAGTGCTGAGAGACTGGCACATTATGCAAAAACAAAGCAAATATTTGTGAAGCCAAAATGTATCTTTAAGGATAATATTTTTTAAATGCTTTATAAAATATCATGAAACTAATATTAAAGGCATCATATTATCTGAAGCATGACAAAAGCAAGAATATTTAGTAACTGCTTAAATAATGCTAAATGGAAATAGAATATGTTATATTTTTTCAATTACTTTCTACAAAATAATCCATGCTAGAGAATACAATTTCTAGCCAATGCAAATAAAAAATGAAAATGTGAAGGCTATCATAAAATGCATTTAATTATGATCTTATAAGGCAAGTAGATTCAATTTTACTCCTCTTGTATGAATCTCTGTCTGCTCATTTAATTCTCCATCATGTTTCAATTTAAAGATAATAGATCATTAATTCTCTATCGCTGCAGTTCAAAAACCTTCATTGTACTTTTTACTTTCACATTAGAATTTGTACCAGTAATAGACTAAGCTAGTTTTAAAAGAAAACTGGAATAGGTAGATTATTTCAGAATATTCCATTAATATGGTTATAGAAATGACACTTTTGAACACTGGATATCAATTTCCAAGTCAGAACTTCCAACCATCACTTACTTCTATTTTTAGTTTGTATGTTCTTCAAAGTCAGAAATAAAAATGCTAATGCATTTTTAAAGATTAATAGTTGCCTAAGTGGTCCATAAAATAGAAATTTAAACATAGCAGCTTGAAAATTTTAATGAGAGGGCAAATACAAGTTCACTTTGTCTCTTTATCTTCCTTAACTGTGTTGTCTAGAGCCCTGTAAGTGCCTGCAGATGATTATATCAACTGCCGGATTAGGCGACAAAGGCCCAGAGCAGATTAAACAGTTCAACATCTGTGCATTTAGTGGTTACCATGATATAGTGTATGGGCTTTATTCAGAGGGAAAACACATATTCAAGGGGTCTGTGCTATCATGAGATCAGTTATCTGGCTATGAATCTGTCCATCATTTTTATATCTTAAGAAAGTCTGTTTCCCAGCTAATAATTGCTGCAGAAAATAGAAGGCAGTGAAGCCCCATGCCTTCACATATATCAAATGAAGAAATTCATCAAAAACGGAGTAATACTGAGTCTACATGGCATACTTCTTTATTTCTATTCTTGAAGGCATGGCCTTATCAACATAATTATTTTAATTTTAATAAGAAATTTATTTCAATAAATTCTTTATAATATGGTTGTATCCAATGTATGACTGTAACACTTTTTTTTATTTCACTTTGCAATACTCTGTTAAGTTAATGGTTTTCTGTAGGAGAAAAGAGAACTCACTGACTCCAATTTATATAGGATTGGAAACTTTAAAATTGGCATATTGGGCACCTTGTTAAATTTTTATTTCAGAGAATCATACTTAGCTTTCTGTGATCCATGTAACATTCTATATGCCATTACACTAACTATACATTTGTACATTCTATATGCCATTACACTAACTACACATTTGTGTATATTTGAGTATATGTGTTTTGTTGATTATTTGGATGTCAGATTAAGTACATGCTGTATATTTTATTTGGTAACATTATGAAGTAAATGAGACTTTTGACAAAGTTTTAAGATATGCTTGATTTGCAGAAGAGAGATTGAGAGGTATGGCAATGCTAGAGACTCAAATTTTACAATACATAAAACAGACTCTCCTTAATAGGTAACTGCTCAATCCCAAAGGCTGAAAGTGGAGAGCTTGAGGAATTTTGCCTGGATTGCCATGGCAAATTACACATTTTCTTTGACTAGTTCTTCATTTTGGACTTCCATTGTTCTGCTCTTACAGTAGCTTCTTGCTACTCCTGAGAAGCAAATGTGAATACATGGTTAGTAGTTATAAGAAGTTTTCCTAGGATGGTTATTCAGACAGCGATTGAGTGTGGCCATATGAAAAAAATAAAAGAGCATCTCCTGAAAGTGTCCCACAGTACAGTAGAGTGACTTAACCCCAGAAGGACTTCTTTTTTAAAAAATAATGTGTTTTTGAGAACTTCATACATGAGTATTGTCTTTGCATTGTTTCCATCCCTCCCATGCTTAGCATTATATTTGTATTTGGAACCTGGACATTAAACTTAAATACTAGTCATAGTAAAGAAAAAAGAATACATTATTAAAATCTATTGTGCATCAAGAGATTGATTGTTATCAAAGTTAATTTTTTAAAACTGTGAACTAAATTTTGATTGATGGTAAAAAGAAAAAGAAAACTCATATTTATCTATGCACATGCTTAAATCTATAATCTATGTATAGAAAACTTAATGTCCTTCACAATCAAATGAATCCGATATCCAAGATAAAGACCCAGAAGTGTCATGGAGCTTGAATTTTGGACATAATCTTTTAAATAAATCAAACAAAGACAATAACAATAGTGAATGATGGTTTGGATATTAAGTACCATCCAACAGGCACATATGTTGAATGCTGGTCCCAACCTCATGTGATCAACCTTCGTGGTGACTGGATCATTGGACTCTGGACAAATCAATTGATTAATGTTTCAATGGATTCTAAGCAGCATCATGGCATCAATGGAATATGGAGCCTAGCTGGAAGAAAAAGATCATTGTGTATGTGCCCTGAAAGCATATATCATGTCCTTAGTTCATTCTCTGTCACTTTTTACTTTCTGCCTGTCATGATCTGATCAGATGGGCTCCAACACATGCTCACTCTGATACCACAGCTTTTCCATGACTCAGTAACCAAGGCTAGTCACTACGGAATCAAACTTCTGAAAATGTAAGCCAAAATCAAAGTTTCCACTTTTAGCTAACTTTCTCAGGTGTTCTAGTCATGATATAGAAAATTGGTTAGTAAAAGTACTAATATTATTTATATGGAAAAAGTAACCTTTACACATATTTTATAACATTTTAAATAGCAAGCCCTCTCTGAACTCTCTCTTGATACTTCTCACTATGTGTTTAATAATCATTTTTATATATCTTTTCATGTACATACAGCTCTATATGAATTGTACTGCTTCAAATTTAGGATGCTCAGCAAAGTGTCTAGCACAGAGTAAGGCTTTATTCATTTTATATTCTTAATTAATGCTTATATTTATTAATGAACTTCTTTTATTCTATTTATGTTTTAATATATCTATCTCTCAAAGCAACACTTCTTCAGAGTAACATTAATAGTATTAACTGTGGTCAGTCTAACTTGCAGGTTATAGGAGATACCTAATAAATAAATAAATAGATAAATAATTTTCAAAGAAAACAATTTCTATGAAGATGTTTCATTCTACAATAGGAGTATTAATTATAATGAATAAAGATCTACCATTAAGCTCAGGAAGAGTGAAAGTTCTTTTATGCAACGTTTGTGACTTTCATGCATAAAACTTAAGAAAAGGTCTCAAAAAATCAGGGGCAGGCAAGGTGGCACATGCCTTTAATTTCAGCACTCTGAAGGAAGAGGTAGGCGGATAAAGACCATTCTTGTCTATACACTGAGTTCCAGAACAGCTAGGGCTGCAGGGAGACCCTGTGTAAAATGACCGAGAAAAAAAAACAAGCAAAAACAAAAGAAACAAGCAATATAGTCCTAGATGGATTCACTGCTGAATGCTACCAAACATTTAAATAATTAACTACAATGCCTCTCAAACTATTCCATAAAATTGAATGGTTAGGCACAATACCAAGCCCATTTTAGAAGGCACATATTACTAAAATACCAAAACAGCATTAGAATAAAACAGAGAAAGAAAATTATGGACATTGCAGCAGGCCCCAATTTTGGCTGAAGAATTATTGGCAGCTGATTGCTGCTGGGTGAAGCAGACAGGCTAACTAGACCTTGGTGGAAGAACTTGCAATAAAGATGTCTGGGGACACTGACTTGACTCTATTAGGCCTTAACATAAATGACAGAATGTAGGAAATCTGGTTGGGGCGCTATGGAAGGGTGTGGATGGCAGAGGGTTAGAAAGATGACTATGGCATTCTGTATGAAATACACAAAAAGCTCCATAAAACAGTTACAAAAACAAACAAACAACAACAAAAAAACACCAAAACCCTGGGATATGGCCACAGGCCAATCAGATGGAGGAAATGCCACAACCGAGGTTCCATCTCTCCAGGTTTGTTAAGTTGATAACTCCAGCTACCTTGAACAGTGCTACTAGGAGAGTGGGAGTGGAATGGTAAATGAGAAACTAGTGAGACGAGTAACAGCAAGTAAATATGATCAAAGCATATTCATGTCTGGAAATACTATAGTAAACTTGTTCTTTTAAACAAGTTTGTTTTAATTAAAAAAATCTCAATTTTTAAACTTTATATCTTACATCATACATAATATTTCTTCTATTTCGTCAAACCCATTTAGAAGACACTTAATTCTTCTATTTCTTCAACCAAAATCTTCAAGTCACTGGTATTCCACACCTCAAAAAAGTTTGCCTGTGATTTAAAAGTGTTTGCAAAGTTGAACAACTTTTATCACCTCTGCTTTTACTACGACTGTCCAAACCAAAATAATCTTTTGGATAAATTTCTGTGAATAGTTCAAAATGTGTCTCTTTGCTTCTATTATGTTTTCCTTCTGTTAAAATAGATGCAAAACTATCAAACAATGGAATAACGAACAATGTCGTATCTGAGCATGGTTTTATTCAGTTCTGATGATGTCTCTTCTCAGAATCAGAGTAGGCCATGAAGCTTTGATGGTCTTCAATGAGTTTGGGTCTTGCTCAGTTGACTGCACTTATATTAGCTTCCCTCAGGACCAACCAGCATGTTATGTGTACTCTCTTAGCTGGGCATTTAATTGGGTGCCCTTTCAACTAAGAGACTTACCTCCACTCCTAGATCAAGAGCGTCACAGTTGTCATAATAAAATGTATCTTAAATAATGTAGATGATGAATTTCTATTGAATATTAGCTAACTTTAGTCATCATCTTCTTGCCATATATGCCTTTTGTTTTTTTACTTTAAAAAAATTTAAATTATTTATTTCATAACCAAATGATTAGAAGAGGCATTTCATTACAACAGCATTGACATATTCAATAACAATTTCCAGAGCTAAGATGTTTCTTTTTCAAAATTGGCTGTAAATTATTAGGTTTAGAGTTGAATTAATACAGTTACACAATATTATACTCCGTATAAACACTATAAGACATAAAATTAAATGAGGTTTTAAACTTTTATTTCATAACCAAATGATTAGAAGAGGCATTTCATTACAACAGCATTGACATATTCAATAACAATTTCCAGAGCTAAGATGTTTCTTTTTCAAAATTGGCTGTAAATTATTAGGTTTAGAGTTGAATTAATACAGTTACACAATATTATACTCCGTATAAACACTATAAGACATAAAATTAAATGAGGTTTTAAACTTTACACATCTACTAGTTATTAAGGAGCAAATTTTTATGCTTTGAAGAATTTTCTGAGGAAACTTGGGTATAGGAGCTCAAGAGAGGTAGGACCACAGGAGAAGGTATTAGTACGGGAGAGGGGGGGAAATGGGGCACCTTAAGTGGGAAAACCATGAAGGAGGGGTGAGACAATGTGAGAGATAAACAATGCCTAGTTAGCTTTGAAAACCAGTGAGAACCATATCACTACTACAACCTACTGACAAATTATACACAGCAGATCAAGAAATATATGTCTAGGTACAGTTTATCTGAGAACAACTGGTCTTTGCCCAAGATTTATCTACATGGCACACAGTAATTAAAAATACAAGACTGGTGGAACTAACTTTCTTGCTTGTTTAACACATACTTTGAGGTCAGTAATAATTTGGTCAGAGGGACATAAAGGATGCTTTTTGCTCCTTGCCCTCCTAGGTCAACTAGTTCCAGGGGACTATGAACATCTCTCAAAATGTCCTATATGGTGGTGAGTCACCTGTCCTCTTGATCAAGGAGGACCAGGAGACCCGACCAGATGGACTTGAACCAGTGTCCAGTCTACAAAGAGGAGGGTTAATACAGAGGATCATTTCCTCCATGCTTCCAAGTGAAGCCAACCATGGTCGAGTAGGACCTTTGACTTATCTTCATATAGGTGGAACTGGTAAAAGAAAGGAGCCAGCGGCTCCTCCCAAGCCCATGTGACCCTTGAGGAACAGATCCTCAAATGACCTTAAGAGTAAAAATAAATTGGTTTATCTGGACCAACTGTATGGCCTTAAACACCCAAAAGGAAAGTATAACCAAAGAATAAAGTGGCCAATTTAATTTTATAAGAGACCATATGTATAGCTAAAGGCTACATAACAAGCAACAATGTCAGATAGGAGATACCTTTCTTTGAGTTGTTGGCCAGGCTGGCCAAAGGAACTCCCAGATAGTAACCCAACATAGAACTGGGACAATGAAGAGCAGACCCCAATCTTACCTAAAGGAATATTGAGAACTGATTGTTGCTAGATGAGGAACAGCTGACCTTCCTAAAACAAAGACCTCTAGATAGGCTGACTAGATTCACCAGACAGACCAAGTAGAGGGGAATGGCTGGGGGTGCCGACACACAGCAGACAGTAGCAGGGATATCAAAGTATAAGGGCTCTATTGGGGGGGGCTATGGGAGGGTGCTACCTGGGAAGTGGGTCTATTTTTTTACTTTTTTATTATTCACTAAGAGAGATTCCACATGGAACACACCTCAGAAAATTCTACCCTCCCCTCAATCTCATGCCTTCAGCTGATCATGAAGCGATTTCAATTTGAGGTCTGATTTTTTTTCATATCTTCTCTGTCCTTTCTTTGATCATATTCACTGTGTGTGCAGATGAAATAAAATTCACTTCTTGTAGAAATGGAGATTTCTCTGTTTCTAGCCTACACTAGCCTCAAGCACGTCTACAAATCACCCACCAGAATAGATGGTTTGGGTACTCATTGGTTAAAATCCATCTCCGTTTGTCTTTCTTTAAAATGACATTGAAGCAATTTTACTTTATGGTCTCTGGTTATCTCACTGCCTTAACCTGCTGATACTGACCCAGACATGGTAAATGATCTGCATCGTACTACAAAGCATTGATTGCATTCTCTTGGTGATCACACCTGTTATTTTCTGGCTACTCAGTGTGAATTCACCCTTTTCACCTGATAAAATTTTATGTGTTCCAATAATCAGCTTATTAACCCTATAGGCAGAAACTTCTTCAAACATGATTACATAAATAATATTTTATTTAATTTCCCAGACTTTTCAGGTGATCTTGTAATGTATCCTCTTAACACTTAGTGCTGGCATTTCTATTACCCCAAATTTGTTATAATATATGTGCAAGTTTCCTTTTTTGGTCTCTGAAAAAAATCTAATCTGAATTTTGTGAACAAAGAAACTGACTTTCGTCTACATATTCATAATGCCTAGCTCAGTATCTGATGTTCAGAATATATTTGTTGATAGAATAATATAAATGTATAGAAGCTGCTATGATCAAAAGGAGGGAAAAAATAGAAAAATGCGGGTGATAGGTTCTTCCCATCTGGAAGGATCACCTTGATAACCATGGTTACAATTATGTAAACCATGAAGAGAAATATCTGCTTGCAGGTGTTCTACTATAAAATAAACCTGTTTTAGTGCCAGAGCTAGCTTAGAGATGCAGGAAACCAAAAAGCCTGGTCCACAGAGGATGACTCGTGATTTACAGAATGTATCTTTTGGGATAAAATTCCCAAAGGCTGTTTTATCTTTTTGTAAATGTAAGATAAAGACAACTAAACAAACAAAAAGAAGAATAAATAAGTTCTCATTTTTGCTTTCTGTGCCTCATACAAGTTTTATTTCTCCATAAATTTATGCTGACTAACATTCAGATTTGGACGTGTATTTCTGTGTTTATTGTAGAGACAAGAATCTGTTATGTTGTCTAAGCTTACTTCAAACTCAGGCTGGTCAAAAACTGGTGATGCACCTGCTTCATTTTTTCAATGCTGGGATGACAGATGAGTACAGCCAGATAGGGTAATATATTTCTTTAGTTTACACAACTGAAATTATTGATTTTCTGGGTTATTGTATTTTCTTACTATATTGTGTTATTCTTAAACTCATAACCAAAAGAAGAATTATTGTTTTTTTTTAATTCAAAGAAAGAAAACTAAGCTTTTGTCTTTATTCCTTTATTTTCTCTTAAATTAATTTCTACATAGGAATTGAATCTCTCATTTTTATTTTTTATTTATTTATTTTTATTTTATGTGTACAATTATTATGCCTGCCTGTGTGCACCCTTCTCCTGCAATACCCGCAGAGGACAGAAGAGGGTGTCTGATCCCCTGGAAACAGAATTAGAAATGGTTGTTAGCAGTCTTGTTGGTGCTGGGATTAGAACCTGGGTCTTCTGAAAGAAAAAGCCAGTGCTCTTAACTGCTGAGCCATCTCTCCAGCCCTGAATCATTCTTATACATATAATCATATTTTTATTTCAAAGCCTTCCTGTTAAAATTCTGGGCTAGTAACAGTGAGAAAAAATAATATCTCCTCACATAAACAACTCTTCTGATTGAATAGCTCAAATTCTAAGCTTTGCCTCAGAGTCAAAGAAATCCTATCAGTGGCCTTTGTGCCTCCCACATGCTTGTCTTTTCCCACCACTCCCCCTAAAGTCTTCTTCACTCAGGTGCAGTTCAGGGATCATTCATGAATTTGAAAGTAATTTATATACAGACACGGGGCTGTCCACCTCTGAGATGCCCTTCCTGTGTTATTTCTCACACTTTAATTTCCCACCAAGAAAACAATTTCAAAGTTTATCCCATGATATTTCAGTCCAAAGGATTATTCTTTCCTGAATAAGTCCTAGCTGCTCAGTGGCTTCTCTACTAGAAAGTACTCTCAGGAAGAATACTGCATAAAGAAATAATTTATGTTATGGCTACTTTTATATGAGTGGATCATCTCCATTTTTGCTGCCTACAAATGACATTTTCCAGATATTGCAATTTTTATTCATGGAAAAATTAGAATAATAAAAATTATTTCTTTATTGCCAGGAGTGGTTCTACATAGAATGTATTTTTGTTTGTATTCAAACATAGTACTACATGAACTTGTATTCACCTTGGTTATCAATTAGATTAGCATTTATATGTGGAATTTTAAAAATTATTATTCAGATATTCAGTGGAGTTGAACTGATCCTTCTTAAAAATCACACAGTATGCTGAATTAATTACATTTGAAGAATTCTATATTAATAAATTTCCCTGATGTTCAAAATTATTTCTACTAACTGAAGACATTAATACCTAATATTTGAAATTAAAATATCTCATAATTCTCTTTATTCTTGATAATGCAGTTCAATAAACTCAGAGCTTCACTATTTAAATATTCACTGAAAATAACCGCGTACCATTGATACAACTACAAAGTGAAAATGTTATCTATCTGAAAATCAGCTTCATTTTCTTTGGTGTTTAACTGAAACTCCTAATATAATTGCTTTTCGGCAGCAGAACTAAACATATTGGATGTTGTAGAAACAAACTATTCAAAACTCACAAGGCATTCAATCATTTGCAGAACAAAGTCTTATTAAAAGTTCCTGGCTTAATACATGGTATTTAATTGATGATATAAGATATTCCACTTTTTCTTCTGTTGAAGTCATCACGTATAGGGAATATTAACATAGAGTTTAAGTCTTTTCATGGTAGTCAAAATTACACTGTTGCATCTGTTCACTGTTTTGAATCTTTCATACTCAGCAGAAAATCAGGACAATCTTTCTCTCTCTGCTATTAAAGTACATAAACCCCGCAGGCTTGTAATTTCCAGACAACACAAAGGTCATTCAGCTTTAATGCGGCCAATAATCTACATCAAATAATTTGGTTTATAGCAACATGTTTCCCTTCATTCTCATCAAATTTAATTTTCCCCACACTATGTTACATGTTCCATAAGCAACCAGATAGTCTCTGCCTAGTCTTTGACACAAATGACAGATTCCAAAATGAATTGCTGTCAATCCTTTAGTGCTTTCTTTTACTCTTCATAGTTAGTAAGAAAATCAATCTGTTAACTACTGTCTTGGTCCATCCAGAACCAAAAGTGTGGAAAAATCCTATGTTGAGAAGGGGTTAATAAGACCTAGTAATGATTTGTGCTGTAAGCCCAAGTATGAAAATAGGCCCACCAATCTTTCATGAGTCAAGAAGCAAGTAAATTTTCCAAACCTCTCATGACAGGAAACCAAGACCAAGCTTAATAACTGTGAATAACATCATTCTTACTCTATTTACATACTGCATTGGCGTCCTATAACTCAATTCCTATGCATGCAAGAGTCCCTGCTCCTACTTAGTACATAAAAGTGCTATTTTCTTTGTCTAGTGGTCCTGTGAACAGTCTCTTTTTAACAAGAGCAACAGTGAACTGAAGATCTAAATCATTAGAATTCATTCTCCCTGAAATGCTCATCCCCTGGAGTCTACTTAGGCCATTTGCGTGATAATTCTACTTCTCTAAGGACTTCAACATACTGTTTTCTAAGATGGATCTTCTCTGGTCATTAGCCATACTTTTCTAGTTAGCTGTCAGTCCTGATAGCAACCTCTCACTGACTGCTTTCTGTTTCTTGTGAGTTATTTTATGCTTTCTTAGAAACAGTACTCCAGCAGCTGTTCTAGGAACCCTATTTGTCACCTCATTCAATATATAAACAATATAATAAGTACTATTTTATTCTCAATATACAGACGAGCGTATTGGCTTTCAGAGAGTAAATTTGTGTTTACTAAGTGTGCTGAGTATCATAGTCTATGGGCTTGTATTCTCCACAGCACAAATGCAGCTAAATCTTCAAAGTCATGTGCTAATTTCATTTGAACATGAATGCTTTTGGGTTAATTAGAATTAAGAAAGGGTATGAGAATGAGGCCCTCATGATTATATTTATTCTCTTTGTAACAAGAAGAAGAGTGATTCACTGTGCATGCTGGCTCTGATTTGCCATTTGATGTATGTCATGTGCCATGTTCCAAGAGGAAGACCCCTAGTAGAGCCTAGCAGATGCTGGTATCCTGTCCTTGAATTTCACAGCTTCCACAACCACAAGCTACATAAAGGTCTTAATGAAACACAAAGTCTGGTACTCTGTTACAGGATTTTTATGAACTGAAAGTTCAAGTTTAAGTAACATAGAACAGTTAGCAGAATACTCTGACAATAGTTTAGAAGGAAATGAGGAATTGTTTAAAGAGTTCAAATAAGGTACAGACCTAGTGTTTTAGGTACTAAAATAAGTATTAGAAATCCAGTTTAAAGAGAGATTAAAGATCATACATATGTAATAGAAGAAATAACATAAAGCTATCATAAGTTCTTTATCCCTTGTGAGAGAAAGATAATAAATCAATATCGACATCTTTGGTAAATTGTTGTTAGGTAACAAACTGCTATACAATCACCAAGGCCAAAGGTAAATACTTTCCTCAGGAAACTTTAACTTGAAGCCTGTCAGCATGTTTTTCATCTTACATAGGGGGAAATGTACGAAGTATCAAATATACTAATCACTGGTTTCTAGGCATTTGGAGGATGTCAGTCAAAGCGCTGGGCTATCTATAGAAAGAGGTATGATGAGTTGTGCTTGATCTTAATTCCTACCTTTCTTGGCTTAGGAGTTTCCTCTGGCATGTCTCTTCACTCTCCTTGAATCTTGGCTTTCAGGAGACCCCAGATTCCCATTTTCACTCTCTACATCTCAGGCTTGTTTCTGAGTCTCCCTCTGGTACTTCTTTATCTCTGAAATGTTTCAGCATTAATTTCCCTGGTTTCACTCTTGATACCTTTTCCCTCTCCCTCTCACCGGGTTTTTGGCAATTTTCCTTAGAACCATTAAGGACGACCTATGTGCTAAAGACTTCCCAAAATAAATACCATTTCTGAGCCTGCTTTCTGAACTTGAAGTTTATGTCTCCTGCTTACTGATGGCAGCCACCTGCACAATTAACAAGTACTCACCTTTATCATGAATGGTATAGGACTTGATCTCTACCCAAAGTTCAATCAGTATGCTTCTCGTTCAAATAGCAGACAAATCTATTCTTCCTCTTCCCCAGGCCCCAAGTCTAGGACTCCCTCCCTGCCTCTCTTTGTTGTTATCCTTACTATATTCACTTCTACATCAAACTCCCTTGACTCCTGACTCACATGTACTTAGTCTGTAATCATCTCACACCAATACAGGACCCTTGTCTAAGACACCATAGATTTTTTTCTTTGTCTTGGATAAATTCAGAATTTCTAACATTGCCGCTGCAGGTTTCTGCTTTTTACTGACTGTAGTTAGTAAATGGTCCTGAGGTAACGCAGGTCATTGCTCAACACTGTATGTACAGGACTTGTCCATCTCACATGGGAAAGAACCAGTCCGTTCTCACACTGCCTTGCCGTGCTGGTCCTCATTTTCCATGGGAAGTGCGAAGAAGACAGTCTCCTGTTACCACCCAGAGATGAATTTTAGGGTCTGTGAATGGCAAATACAAAAGACTTATTTTGCTTTGCAAATATAAATTAAAAGTTAAAATAAATAAGACCAGCATAGAATGTAGACCCATATAAATCTAGTTCTGCAGTTTACTGACTTCATAACCTTAAACAAAATTATACATGGGTAAGTGAACAAGGAGTTAAGTGTCACTGGGATATCATTTCATAATTCCCTCATAAATAATTATTTTTGAAGACTTTCTTGAGCCTACTTTAATGAAATGGTTTGAATGATGGGGATGAAACACTGGACAAAATTGTGAAAAAGTTCTTGTTTCCATGGATCCCACATTTCAGTGACTGGAAAACAAACCCAAATCAAACTCAATGGGTAATGCTGGACAGAGACTGTAAAGGTTATGACTGGTATTTTTGGTTCACTTGGAGACAGAGGGAACACTTGAACCTAGGTTTCTATGAGCCCCAACTCCATGGTATTCATAACCTTCTGATACTGTCTTCAGTTCTCTGACATCCTCCCAATTGTCCTGAAAATAGGAAAGCAGCAGTCGGTCAAACACTTGTTCATTAAATTGCACCCTAAGAATCAGAATGCTTCAGTATAAAGAAGAGAGGAACTGGAGGGCAGAGAGCTTAATGAGCAGCCATGAGAGCTGCACTGGCAGTTCTTAAAGAGAAGCAGAGGAAATCTGACTGTCCTTTGTGTGAGAAAATGAGAACATTCCCTACAGAGAGTACTGTGAGTTTTGCTTCCTTTCCAAGGATAAGGTTGCTAAGAGGCTCTGATCAAAAGGCAAATGCAGGTATGTCTCATACTGGTAAGCCAATTCTTATTTTTTAAAATAATGTATCAAATATTATTTTAAAAGATATATTGATTAAAGCACAACTGGGGGTTACATTGAAGAAAATAAAATTCCCTGTCTAAAATTCTACCACCTTACTTACAAAACTATTTCTGAACTTGCATGGTGAAGTTAATTAATATACATTTCTATTTTAATCAGTATGTATCTACAGTTACATGGTTACAATACTATTACAAGATTACATATACTATTAAGTATATGAAACATTTTGTGAACCATGTTATTATCCCATATTCTTAGCAGCAAATGCGCATATATTAATGCACTGACTCATTATATCATAGTAACATCCAGAATATTTATTTATATAAGTTTTCACCTTTTACAGTGTCTATTCCCTGCCTCTTTCCATCTCAGCGTTCAGCCAATATTAACATAACTACAATTAAATGAGATGGGTCCACTTAAGAAAGAAGCAAATGAAATTGACTTGATTTCAACTACAGCTTGATGTTTTTAAGAGTTCTCTGGATATTTTTCACCTACAGGTTAGACTGAGACTCACTCTCATTGCAGAACCACTTTCTGCACTAAGTTTACTGCCCTTTGATAACCTCCTCTCCCTCCTGACCCAGACTGCCCATTAACATATGTTAACTCTATACTCCTTCCCTCTTTTTGTAGCCCTATCCCACTTCTCTCCACATAGCTGTTAAAGCTTACTTAGAGAATCTCTGTGGTCCATTGATTCTGCATTAAGGGAAGAACTTGGATCCAAAGCTTTTACCCTCTGAGTCTCTCTCACTTATTTACACCAAATATTAAATGTGTTACAAATTTCTGACACAGCCATTTGCCATTTTAATTAAACAGAGCTGCAAATGCAACATGCATTTCTTAGGTCTTAGAATTTTGTCTTCATCTGTCTCGTATTTAGAACTGTGGCATCAGCATGGATACTGTGTTTTTATTCATTTTGCCCTTTAAATTACACAGAAATTTTAGAATACAATATACTATATTGGTAACATGCAATGTATACTTGTTACCTAGATTTCGTTTTGTAAATTTGCATCTCCGATACTTAAAGGAGTCAAAATTATCTTTCTAGTTATAGAAGCATAAATTAATTGCAAAGTTTACTATAAATGAATGCAGTCTCACCCCTTTCCTTTCGTTGAGACATTCCTACTTTATAACATATAAATTGACTTCTGCCAGCTGTTTCTTTGTAATATTAAGGCAATGACAAACCATCTTTTTTTTTAAATTACACTTTAATGTCTACATATTTAGAGAATTTACTAAATACTAACTTAACAGTAATATAATTATACTGGGTAAAACCACATGAATCCAACTTAGAGCAAAGACATCAGTCACTAGGTGGAACAGGAAGATGCAGTCAATCATTTATATTTTTTGAATGCTTTAGTCAATCTTATTAAATCAAAACAAATATTGTACTATCAAGAAAAAGTCCTCCATTCAACCACAAGCACAACCACAACCACATCAGTCTGGAGCAGTGGCACATACCTGTGATCCCAGCACTGGGGACGGAGACACAGGAGGATCAGAAGCTCAAGATCAATCTCAGCTACATAGAGGGTTAGAGGCCAGCTGGAGCTGCATAAAACCAGGTCTCAAAGGCAAAGTAAAACAAAGCTTTCAATGAGTCTCAATGACATGAAGTCTATATTTAGATTATATGCATCCAACATTGAGGTTATGTAATTTAAACGATATTTCAAACATCTTCCTCTCAAAGCTGTTATTTGCAGATATAACAAATGAGAGTGACATGAAAACAAATTCCTTGTTTTCCTCTAAGCCTAGCTTGTACAAATGCCCTTAGATTTTCTATTATGGACAGTAATCAAAATCAGCCATTGTCTAGGAAAGGACCTATATTTGTCTCTCTAGAAACTATCATTGTTGCTTTAATAGTTGAAAAAATTTGTTAGATTATTTTGCTTTTGAATGCAGATAAATGTCTCATTTCATGAAATTCCTGTTAGAATCTATATATTTGGAGGAGAATGTTTAACACATATAAAAAAATAGATAAAAGGGGTAACAGTCAAGAGGTACAAAATCATCTTTATCTTATATATTAATGTTTTATTATTTTGTATTCATTTATTTATGATGTGTCTGTTTGCATATTTATATGTATACAGGAAGATATATATAGATGGATACATATGCAGATTGGTATATATGTGGGCTGAAAAATTGACACTATATGTCTTCTTCCATCACCCTCCCCTTTAGTTATTGATGTGTGGTTTCTTACTATATCTAGAACTTGTGAGTTTGGTAGTCTAGCTAGCCACTTTGTGTACCTTCAAGCACTTGTACTGAAAGTGGGCCACCACACCTGCTTAGCTTTTCTATGAGTACTAGAGATGCAAACTCAAGTTCTCATGCTTATGCAGTATGTGCTTGACTCACTGAGCCCTCTCCCCAGCTCTCTCTATATTAATCTTATATATAATACATGATGTACATATTATGCTAGAGAGTTTTGTGTATGTTAAGACACATAGGTTTATAAAATGCCAGGGCTGGCCTGGTGAGATGGCTCAGTGGGTAAAGGTGCTTGCCACTATGCCTGGCAACCTGAGTTGGATCCTCAAATGGCACATGGTAGGTGGAGAGAAAAGTCTCCCAAGTTGTCCTCTGATGTAAACATGATCAACCTGGCATGTGTTGGTATGGGCACACACACACACACACAAATAAATTATGCAAAAATTTTAAACAACAAGTAGAAATAAACATTTTAATATATTGAGGCAATTAATCACAATGGTAATCATAATTCCCTAGCAGACCCTAGAGAGCAGTGCAATACTGTGCTTTAAAAATACTTAGAAGTGAGTTGGTCTGGATGCAAAGGATCAGGAAGCAGTTGTGGTTCCCCAGGTGTCTGAGGCACCAAGAGAAGGAATGGGACAGGACCCAGTCTAGAAGGAGAGACCAGCGGGGAAGATGGGAGAGTGAATGAGGGTGGGGGAGTCAAGGTGTGGAGGGCAAAATCGACTTACCCCAGAGAGGGGCCTGCGTGTCATGCAGGCCCAGGGATGCAGAGGTTCAGAGTTTACAATTTAATGCAATTTCATTTCCGGTGTTTTATTCCTGTTAATGAGACAAGAAATGAGATCTTTTTAGTTTAGAAATGGCTTCAAACAATACCTAGACTCTCATCCATATACCTGGGTAGAGTTCCCAGCTACCTGCACTGGCCCTCCACTGAAAACTTTATGTCCCTGGAATGACGTATCTCTGGAGTTGAGGTCTACCTATATCTCAAGACTCCTCCATCTAGAACTGGTCCTAGATATTTGACATCATAAAATTTCAGCTCCATTGTTCTCAAACATATTTTGGGGGTTTTCCAGTTTGCATGTCCAAAGTGCTGAGTCTAAAGTCAGACTAAGACCAGGTAACTCCTTGAGTACTGACAGAGCTTGATATGTACAAACAAAGTTGCAACATTGTAGCATATAAAAATGGATTTGCACATGTTGGTGGAAATAAAGTGTGCATCTGAAAGAGGAGAGGCTATGGGATGGGACCTGGTTCCACTGCAATGTCATGTTTCAGTGGGAAAATTAAGTCTGAAATGGTGCATGTTAGCAGGTCCTTTTTGGTGCTATAAAGATTTATCTGATGAGTTTAGAATATTAGATGAAATAAATAGATGTGCTAAAAATAGATTGAGCAGTGCAGCAAACTGCATTTCATATGGTGATTGAAATGCTGCAGCATTGTCACTGTGCAGAAATATAAGCTTGTGAAGATTTGATTTTGAAATTTTTCTTGTGCTTATTTATTTGAAAGGTGCCTATCCTTATTAAAATGCACAGTTTATATCTATAAACACTGGATGATAACGCTGTAACAATGGCAGGGGAAACAGACTTGGGATTTTGCCAATGTTCTCTAAATTCATGTGGTCATTAACTGACTTCTAAATAATAATAATTTAATATATACAGACTTAAAATATGAAAAATAGAAGTTTTCTTTCCCTTAATACAAATGAAGTGTCCCCATATTGCCAGCTTGTGTATAGTTCTCTCTGTCTGTGACTCACAGCTCTCTTGGTGACTGGGAATATTCCTCTGGCCCCAATGGCACCTTATACCTGCTGAAGCATCTCGTCTCCATGTACATTTAAAAACTTTCATGCTGATAGAAGAATATAGACCTTAGTACTGTCATACAATGCAAAGACTTTAACAATGTTAACAGTCTATAAATCTACACACCAGTGTGAAACTCGAATTACCTTGTCTAAGCAACCTAGGGCATCAAGCATTAGCTGACATTCAGAGGAAAACTTGGGATAGAGTCTGCAGTTCTCAACGTCAAACCCACAGAGAGAAACACCTCAACTCTAGAATAATTTGTCCCCTTCTGAACATTGTAACAACTCCACTGAAACAAAGAAAAGTAAGTTGAACAAAAAAGAAAGAAAAAGAAATCAACAAACTACAAACCTCGGCATAGCAAAAAAAAATTTTTTTAATAAGAAAGATGACATGTCTTTTCTTAAATTAATCATCCTATAGTAGCACAGGGTTCCTAACAAAAAGAACCTGGAATAATACCCAGACACAAATTTTAAAAATATTTTATGATTTTTATTTTATGGCTATGCTTGTCATGACTGCATGTATGTAAATGCACCTGTATCATGCAATGCCCTCAGAAGAAAGAAAAGGGGGATGGGGCCCCTGTAACTGGATTTATGGACAGTTGTTACCTGCCACATGGGTGCTGGGATCTTTTTCAAGAACAGCCAGTCTTCGTAACCATTGAGTCATCTCTCTAGATCCCCAGAAATAAAATTTTAAAAAATTATTACAAATATATCCAGACCAGTCAAAAATACATGAATATACTACAAAAGAGCAAAAGCACAAAAATGAATGGAATGTGTAAGTCAATCCAAGTTATGGAAATTGAAATAAAAATATAATTGCTGAAGAAAAGCCAAATTGAAATGATGCTGGAAATGAAAAGCTCAGTATGTCTGATAAAACCTTCACTGCCTTATAAGGATCATGTGAAAAACAGAGTATCAGGACTGGAAGATGGTGTAGAAGAACTGGAACACTGTAAAGAACAGTGACAACGTTTTTTAAAATCATGAACAAAAAATGAAAATAAAGTAACAGAACACTGAATAAGGAAAAGTATCAAAAGTCATAAGAGAGAAAGGTCAAATCACTTATAAACCCAGACCCATAAGAATACCATCTAATTACCTGACAGAAAATTTTAAATCCAGAAGGGCCTGGAAAGATGTATTTAAAGTTCTGAAAGATCACAGGTGTCAATCCAGACTGTTACACCCAGACAAACTATCTATTAAAATAAAAGGAGAAATAAAGTCATTTCACGATAAAAACAGATTAATATGATTTGTGACCACTAAGGCAGCTCTCTATGAAGAACAGGAGAAGTACTTCACTCTGAAGACAAGGATAAACACAACCAAGAAGTCATAGAGAATAAATATGCAATGCCAGGACAATTAATCAAAAGTTCTAAAATACACAAGAAAATCAGCAAAATGACAAGAGTTAATACACATCTTAAATAATAACTCTGAGTATTACCAGTCTCAATTCCTCAATTAAAAAAAAAACCCACAGACTAGCAAATTGGATTAGAAAATGGTATTTTTCTTTCTGCTGGTATCCAGAAACTCATCTCACCACCAGTGATAGACAACACTTAAGGGTAAGAAAATGATGAAAGGTATTTCAAGCAAGGAACTAACCAGGGGTATCAATCCTAATAGCCAAAAAAATAGAAGAGATAAGAAATATTTTGTACTCATTAAACAACAACGCGTCAAGATAATATTGCAATACTAAACATATATAAACCAGTCACAGGATTACTCAATTTCATAAAATAAATACTACTAGCTTTAAACCCACAGATCAACCCCAAAACACTGACAGTGGTTGACCTCAAGACCTCACTCTTACCAGTAGGTTATTTGAAGAAGGAGTAACAGGAAGATTGGAGTCATACACCAAATGGACCTAACATTTCACAAAGACAATAAGGAACACATGTTTTTCTCAGTAGCCTATGAATATTCTCCAACATTATCACATCTGAAAACACAAAGCAAGTCTCAACAAATAAAAGAAAATCTAAATAATAAATGGATAAAAATGCAGAGGTCATTAACTAGATAATATGTGAACTCTGCTCCCTTCTCCTCTGTTCAGTTCTTTTTTTCCTCAAATTTTCTAATTTGCAAGAGAAGCAGGAATACCTTGTGGTGCAGTATTGTGTCCCTCCTGCCTAGCTTGTGCCATAGATGATAGGATTCTTCTGTGAAACCTCCCTCAGCTACTGCAGAATTTCAAATTCCTTCAAAAATGTCAAAACAACAGAAGAAAGCAGATCATTTACCAATATCCTCCATTCATACACCTGTGATATTTACTCTAATTACACACCTATGAATATTTTTCTTAAAGAGCAAATCAAAATACTGCATTGTTGAAACTGTTTGAATAATGTTCCAGAATCTTTCATTGCCACTTGTATTTAAAAGCATTGTCTTTAGGCTTAGACTATTTTAGCAATCTGTTCATTTCAGTTCCTTCCTTTCTTTCTTATGCCCCATAACCAGTGTGTTCAGAAATGTATCAGGAGAATTACACAAGATCATCACCAACACAATATATGTAACATACTCATTTTCTTCTAGCAATTGTTACTAAATCAACATGTGTCTAGTTTTTCTTGCTATGTTCTTCCTCCCTTCATGCCTGTTGACTCTCTTTAGATACACCACAGCACAGAATATGAAGGGTGTAATACCCTAACGTCACAAATGGCAAAATGTGATTCAGAAGACATTTTTGCACTGATGAACGGCGGTGAGAATCATGGATTTCAGGTATATGTGCTGATTCCCAACACCTGGAATTCTTCATGAAATGCATGCCATTTATCACTAAACAATATTCTTGCAATATGTACAATTTACAGTAATTTAATATTTCACTGATGTTTCCAACCTTGTATTTAGTGATCCTATTTAATTAAAACCAGGATTAATGATTAAGGAATATAAACTAAATTCAAATAATCTGTGTTCTGTGATAACTAACCATTTTAGAAACACTGAACTTATAAAATGGTGTTTATTATAAAAATATATAGCTATGAAATATAATTAGGCATCTGAAATTAGAGAGACACAGAATTTTATATTAACAAATATAAAATTTATTTCATTTTCACTTTCCCATTGCTTATTTAGTACTGCATGATTGTCAAAATGCAAACCAAGATGTTACCTTTCATAAAAACTATTTAAAATTAGCCTCCATACAAAAAATGTCTATGTGTGCATGATGGCACTTAGTTACTGTCTATGAAACACTTTATTGAAGTTTGATTTAGTGTTTTTAAAAGGTTAAGAGCATCCTTACTTGGAGTATTTCCAACTGTTTTCAGAGACACTGGCTTAAATTAAAAATAGATAAATGCCATTTCTTACAAAAATATTAAAAACAAACATGTGCCATATTCTTAGAACTCTTAATTTATCAGATGAAGTCTCTTAGGAATTGAGTATTTCTCTAATCATTATTTCTAAAATGCATGAGAAGACATTCTAACCTTTTTCTACATAACAAATTTTGTTCCAAAGAGTTGCATCGGTTTTAATACACTCTTAAAACTTGTAAAATAAGCATCTATGGAACAACTGGAAGCCAGAATATTAAATATTCCTGATAAGTAATACTCAAGAAAGCATAATTACATTTTCTTTACTACCAATAGTTTGGTGATTTTCTCATGCTGAATTTTACACCCACGTGTTATTTATCAAACCAGTTAATGCAGCCTAATCTATTATAAAGGTGTTTAAGACTAATGGTTAGCAACACTATAGGTTATGAGATAGAATGAAAGAAAAAGGGTCTGAAATAATTTGATGGATGTTGGAATACAAATTTCTTTAAAATCTGAAAAGTGCAGTGACTTAATGGTTAAAGAGAATAGGCTTTATAAATGAGCCTGGGAATGTGACTGAGCACAGTGTAAGAAGACTTGTATTCTTTTATTATGGTCTTTATTAAAAGGAAAATAGCAAGGGTTGTTACCTGGTGAAATTATCAAAATCATGTGTCTCTGTAAGTTTTTAAATGATAAGAGAGAAAGAAAAGAGTATGTCAGTAATAAAATGAATTTTGAACTTTGGAAATGGAGGTAATTTGAGGCTTTGAATGAACAGACATCTTGTTTGACTAGCAATGATCATGGGCCCAATTTCTTGTCAAACACGTTAGCTTCTTGCTGTCAGAGAATCCTGTTCCTTTCCGGCTATTTCAGCATCGCTCTTTGCTATTACAAAACCAATGCCGTTGGCTGTCAGGACTTTACAGTTTCAATTGGCAGACTTATCTGTCTTCAGCAGGATTAGAAATATTTCTCATTCACAGACTGCTCCTGTGGAAGATGGCAGCAGCCCCAGGAAATTTGAGTACATTAGCTTCAAAGGACCTGCCTGCCACCCCTTCTGACAGTGTACTCTGCCAAGTGCCTTCCAATCTCCTGCTCCCTGGGCAGTTTCTGCATCTTAAATGTATATTCCTAACACTGCATACAAATGCTAGTGATGTCCGTGTGTTAATACCAATTTTCCATAAGTACAAATGTAAATGATTTTCATTAAATGAACATTAATCTTTTCTAGTAAATAATGTACAAGTAATGGAGATGATAGACAATGATTCTAAAGTATAACTAATATTTTAGTAGAGCAGACGAAAATGATGCCATGTAGGAATTTTTGCCAATGGCTTATAACTTTAAAATAATTTCACTTACCATTTTTATTTACAATGGAGTTGCTTTGTCAGAGGAAATAGTGCCTTAGTTATTTACCAAAATAATGTTGATTATTTTTGTACTGCTTAAAGATTCCACATGCATTTTCCCTTTTGGGATCCCCTGATAAAACACCAAAATCCCCCTGAAGATCTGCTTGCAAGTGTACATATGTGTACAAGTCTCTGTGAATATGTGTGTTTCCTTTCCCCATAGGACTGCATCTCTTGGTAGTTATGTGCTTCTTAAACCTTATCAAGTGCTTTGTAATCTACGTATTGAATATTTTATTACTTCATAAAGTCTGCAAACAGTTTTCCTAAGAAAACGCCAACTCCTGTTTTACCATAAGCAAATAGCCTGCAACATTGAAAAATGTCAGTGACCACAGCTGAGTCTGACTGTTTGTTTTTGTGGGGAAATAAAATCTTCAGAGACTATTCCTTTAATCCTTATTTTTAATAAGCTATGCAAGTAAATCATAGAGTTTGTTTGGTTTATTCCATTCTTTGTGCCGTTGGGAGGATTATTTGTTTATTTATTGCCACCACACTTGCGGAAAATGCCAAATGATGAAAAAGTAGTTGAGTCACTGTGTTATTCAGTGTCTTCTCATGAAACATTAAAGTGTATTGTTTCCTTATTTTTATTAAGTGTAAATAGCTTTGAAAGAAATAGCCACAAAATGCAGTTAATAGACTTTTTTTTATCATCAGAGGCCTCTATGTTGAAAAAAATAGATCTTTTTATACCTTAAATAGCTGTACTGCAAAGAAAGGTAAAAGGTAATATATTTAAATGAACTCATGGTTTTAAATGCATGAAAGGTATCATAATTTATCCGCGGCTTTATAGAGCAAAGTAAACAGGAATGTAACAAACAACTGCTTAATTGATCAATAAAAATAACTATACTGTATAATTGTTATTTAATGCTGATTTATTTCTCGCATGAGTCCCAGAAAATGCACCATGTAACCGTGTGGCCCTGTCTCCTGGGGCTTACTTCATGTTCACAGATTGGATTGTTATTAAATGCCTTGCCCTCATACATATTTGCAGTTATCTTCACTAAAACACAGTTGACTAATTACATTAGTATTTTCTCACAGGAATTTTACCTCCAATTGCATAGTTATCTTTATTGCTTTTCTCTGGCAGAAGCTGCAGAGCAGAAATTAAAAACAGCACCGTGATGCTATGAGCTTCTATAGGGCCCACTGTGAAGTCTGAGCATTTCTCCGTGGCATAACTATGTGCATTATGGAAGCACATAGAAAGACAAATTTATTCCCCAAAGTATTTCCCAAGATGAGAGAAAAAGTAATGTATTACCAAAATATGAGAACTGATTAAACAGAAAGTCCTACCTAAACATTAGCCTATTTGAAGGAGCATTTCATTTGTTTGCATGCCTAAAACTCCAAAATTCCTTTACTGCTGAGTATGCATTATTAGTGTGCACATGCCCATTTGTGCACATAATCAATGAATGATAATCTGGGTAAATTATAGAGATTATAAATGGCAGCTTAATGTATTGATTAATAATTAATTAATAAGATTATTTTAGACTGAAACTTTGATTCAACCTTTTGCATCATAGATCAATAATCAAGAAATCAGTTGCCTAAACAGTACATGGGACAGTAAGAATTAACACTTCATTGAATGTTCAGAAAATTTCGTGAAGCTGATTATTTCATTTGTGTGTTCCTGACCCCACTAGAAATGTATTTACTCATAGATATCAAGAAGGACTCACAAATAAATTAGCTGTGATCAGTTGATCTAAAAGTTCTATTTCTTGAATATAGACAATTTTATTCAAATAATTTTAATATTTATCAGCCTGTAATAGCAGTATGTATGTAGCTTAGTTTGATACCTTTGTGCCCATTTGTGCTCATTTCCTTTGGTTCACATACCTACAATTTGTCTGTTTTAGAACTCAGTATTACACAAGAATTCAATCTTTAGATGAAGGAGAGAAAAAGCTGAAAAGGAAGCATGGATCCAATATTTTGACAGAATATTATCTCATTATGATGTAACTATCCATTCTTCTTCTAAGTGTGATTGTCTAAAAACAGAAGCAACCTATTTTCTAATATTTAATGTCTTTCTACGTTGCTCTTTTTAAGAAGTCATATTACTTCAAACTGACATAGTTTCAATATAATGATGATTTTGATTTTTCTTACATTTCACATTATTAACAATTATGTATGCCTGAACAACAGTATATCCCAACTGAGTCGTATCAATGTAAATAAAAATGCAAAGAGGCAAAGTCGATAATAGTACCAAAAAATTGGTGTTTAGGGTATAATATGGAGAGTCATACTGCACAGATGTTCAGCAGAAATGAGATGTGTGCCTCAATTGAGTGCGAGCATTACCTGCTTTATTGCTCTGCCTCAGTACAGCATGCGAGGGTAGAGACTGTGACCTTGAATGTTTCACCACAGCACAAGCTGCTTTAGAAAAAAGAAAGAAAATCACTGCCAAAGGCGGTAACACTGAAAAGGTAAAATATTCTAAAATCTGTAATAAGTGTGACAATATCTGGTGTTCAGATCTAAGATAAAGTCTGTGAACTCATAATTTTAGTCAAGATGAAAGAAGTAAAGAGAAGACATTTCATTTCTTCAGTAACGGGAGGTTCAAAGAGTGACTCAAGACTCCAATTTCAGCATTGTATCTTAACAGAAAATAAGGAGCTGCTATCTGCAATGTGATTATTGTTATTTTATATTTTATCAGGAAGCACGCACAAAGGTACTTGTGATCTTGAGAAGTTTGCAGTCAACACGGTTTCTTCTTAATGCATGTGAATGGGATGATTTATTGTATATAGATTTCTAATTATTCAAGTTCAGTCTTCCTATTATCAACACTCTGAAATTAGTGGAAACAATATGGTGAGTTAAGTTCATAAGGCACAAATCTCATTTCTAATTAAATTTGAGGATTTCCATGAAAAATATAAAAACTTTTAAAGATAAAGAAATGTGACATCTGTCGCATTTTCTTAAGTCTCCTGCTTTAATTCAACCTTTCATTAAAGACTTTTTTGTAGAGGAATTTGGCATTGATTAAATCTTAAGTATCAGTAATTTTATTTAACAAATCACAAACTAGAACTCATGTCTTCTTAGAAAGAAACCAGATATTTATCATTACATTAAAGAATATAGCAGTTTATCTTCCATACTGGTGAACATATATGACTGAGGGAATTTGTGATGTTTTCAGAGTAGAGGAAGCAGAGCTTACCATGGAAGCAAAATGTGGCCGAGAGAAACCCCTCCTAGCAAAGCCCATTGTCCTTTAAGCTCTGTGCTTGGCCTATGTGTCCTTTTTCTTCCCATTCTGGCCCCATGAAGTCCCTACCTACATATCCCTCCTCCAGAATAATTCAATTTTCTTCTGCTATCAGGAAGAGAATCAACATTTTCCCAGAAGTTAGGTCTGGGTTTATTAATTTTCTGAGCCTGAGGATTCAGTAAGATAAAACCATTAAAGTAGTTTATTTTCCTTAAACATTTATTACTGTTAAATTTTTTTTAAAAAAAATTAGGCTATCAGTATTATTTTACAAAGATTGAGGTACTATGTTTATAAAACATTTACAGAATTTGATATGCAAATAATCAACTTAGGAAAGAGAGTGAATTAAAACACTAGTAATAGAGGGGAGAATGACAGTCCTGGAAAAGTTTCCTAGATAAGCATATATACTACCTTCCAAGGAGGTTCTTTTATCTTTCTCCTTAAATCTATTAAAAGTTTGTATAAGCATCTTTCTTTATAAAATTAGTCACTCGGTGCACATAACATGTAAAATTAATCATGATATTTTTTGTAGAGTCAGCAAAGGGGTTAGACTTTAAGAATAATTTCATAAAAGCATATGTAAATCTACTGTTTTATGATTTACATAAAGTTATAACATAAAAAACCTAGTACCAGGTATGGGATTCCTTGCTATGAGCTATTGGTCTGTGAGGTCCCAAAGTACTGTCAAATAATACAAAACAGTACAGTCTCTTGTTACTCTTCTTGGTTACATACCATAACTTGATGGTAAGACCCTGTTGCTGAAGGCACTGCACACTTAGGTCATAGGACATTTGAGACAGAAATCATCAACAGTCTTACCCACACACAAGTGCTATGAACTACAATAATGACTGACCTGACAAGATATCCCCATTATCGCAATAACGTCACGAATGTTATGGGGGTAAGAAACTTCTTCCTTATTGAATTTGAGGCATGCTCCACAGGAAGGAACAATGATTGGATATTGTAAACCTGGCCAAGAGTTGGTAACTGGGGAACATGACGGGCCTTAGAAGGAACCTACTATTATCATCATGTTAAATGGTCATATAGTCGAAATGGCTTCTAAATATTCAGATTTGTATTCCTAGATTAGTGCTGTACTTAGCCATTATCAGAGAAATTTCGTATTGCAACAGTAAAAAGTTAAATCAGACTCACAACTGGCCAAAGTGCTGATATTAAGAGCTGGCAGAGTGCTTGGCCCTAAATAAGTCATTACTATCATCTACTCCAAGGCTTAGGAAACATAGTGGAAGAAGGAGAAGAAAGTATGGAGGACCTGGGGATGGAGAGTGTCTAGAAAAAAGTTGTCTTCAGGGTTTGATATGGTGGCTGCATTCCTAGACACACTGCAACTATGTTTACCCACACAAGTTTGTACGAGACTGAACTTGTCAATAGTTCATAGTGGAAAGAGTAAGGGCTCATGTGGTCCCACTATTCACAGGACTCCTGACAGTAAAAGAAGGGGTATCACTTTCTCCAGGGGTATAACCACTAAGAAGTTGTTCAGGCTCCAGCAAGTAACCTTTCACACAGGCTTATGCAGGTAATCCTAATTAAACTCAGTGGATCACATACACAAAGACCTGAAAGTTGGAGGTGGGCTTGTTGGAAATAAGAAGGGTTTTAGTGAGAGGAAAGGGAATGAGGGAGAGAGAGAGAGTAACAGAGTGTGAAACGACTAAAACTCACTGTAAGAATATATGAAAGTGTACAATACTTTTTGAACACATTTATTCAAATAATAAAAACTAAGTTAAAAAAGAACTTTAATGTTTGGTAATACAGTATCAAAAATATGCAGTCCATCCAGGAGAGAATTTATATATAAGATTTTAAAGAATTATGACAAAACAGAATGGTAGGTTTTGGAGACAAAGTTAAACAAACAAAACTAAAGTCATAGGATAGTCAGAGAAAATATAACACCATTAAAATAAATCATCTATTCTTCTTGTATATTATTTATTAATTTAAAGTATAGCAAGGGTCTAGAGAGAAAAGATGACTCTGCAGTTAAAAGCATGGACTGTTCTTCCAGAGAATGTTAGTTCAGTTCCAAGCACCCATGCGTAGTGGCTCTAACTGTATGTAACTCCAACTCTAAGGGATCCAATGCTTCTGGCCTCCTTGGGCAACTGTACTCATTCACACATGCAAATCCAGACATCCAGACATACACATAATTAAAAATAATAAAAATAAATATTTAAGAAAGCAATATTAGTAATTAATACCCAGGAAGGTCTCTCTGATATGGCTGAGAAAATCTAGATAGGAGAGAGGGCCTAAATCTTCCATCTGGTGAATTTCTTCTTCCAAGACTCTGAACACCAATGCTAAAATGATCCTAGGTACTAAACATAGTAAATATACTTAGAACGCCAATTTGAAGCCATGTGGTTGTACTCTAGTATTCTTGCAAAATGAACAAATACCTGAAACTGCATCTTTACTTTCATGATATGCAGAGAACAAACACATTTGGAGAAACAGAAGTTTAGGAGTTAAAAATGAGACACTGAGGTGGCATTGAAAGGAGAGAGAGAGAGAGCAACAGAGAGAGAGATACAGAGCCAGAGACACAGAGAGAGACAGAGACAAAGAGACAGACAAAGACACAGACAGAGACAAAGAGACAGACAAAGAGACAGAGAGACAGAGACAGACAAAGAGACAAAGACAGAGGGAGACAAAGGGACAGAGACAGCAACAAAGAAGTAAATAGTGAAGACTTTCTGCTTTGGATCAAAATAGAAAAACCAGGACAAAATTCACTCTCTCACTTGGAAAAGATCAAAACCCAGGGCATATGAAACAATGATTTTTTAACTTCGTGAAAGAAAGCAGTGGCTTAATGAGCGAATAATGTTGATGAAACCTATAGTTACAGCAGCTCATGACCTTGAAAGTGTATTCCAATCTCTTTAGAGGGAGGAGGAACCCAGTCAGCTCTCAGTGAATTCTTCAAGGAAATACTGAGGAACTGTGGGTCTGAAGAGAACATCAGTTATGCAGAGCTGACAAAGGTTACCAAGAGGAAAACAATAGTGGTAGAATTCTGTGAAGGGAACTAAGATCCCCTCCAATATTCAGCAGAGTACTGATAAGTTCAGACACTAGTAAAAGATAGTCTGGACCAAAAAAGCCCTTCAAACTGAAGTTAGGTAGTTAGAGTCTATTAAAATCAAGATGAGGGCTTTGAAAGTATTAGCAGTACTTATATGAAACAAAAGATCTATACCCAGAATGCAGTATCCTTTCTACATGTCACTGGGAAGAACTCCCATAATTCACTCTGAAACTAAGCTCAGTTTCTTAATAGGTACTTAACAAAAGAGTATTTAAATGCCTCCTCAAGTGCAAATCAGAACCACAAATAGAAAACTGTAAGAAAAAGATGGTTACTATCAGAACTGACTTAACCATAGGGCAGAAAATAGAGAGCTCATGCAGATCGGCCTTGCCTTACAATGTGGCTATATCTCAAAAACCTGTTTAAATTCAATATGCCTCAAGTCAAAAATGATTAATGCACGGACTATCTTAATATACTTAATATACCTACTATCATAGTTGTACAACAACCACACCATGGGTACCTGTAGGAGGGAGCGCTGGGATTCCCCATAAATTAAGAGATTATCAGATTGATTTTGATAGTCATAAAGACTCAAGATGTGAATTATAATTTTTACTAAATTTTAAAATTTAAAAGCTCATTAAACCAAACCATCTAAGTTTTGAATTGTACATATTGCTGTTTAAAGTATAAATTGGTACAATGACAAAGAAAATGTTTGGTAGCATCAACTAAAACTCAGTATGCCCTAACCAAGGACTGTTTCAACCCAGAAGAATACTTAAATCTGACACAGACACATATACACTGTGCATAACATCTTTAATGTTCCCATACTGAGAAAAATCTGACATTCAAACCGTGTTTCTGAAATGCCTCTAAATATCAGGCTTATATTGCAATTAAACATTAGCTAATATAAAAGCAATGATCCTCAACTCATTCAACAACATAGAGGCTATGTGTGATTCCATTCACATGAGGATCAAGATATAGTTGTTTTAAATTTAAGATTAAATTGCTGAATCAATGTTAATACATAGCTATCAAAGAAAATTTATGAGCATTTTTCTGCTAGAGCAAGGAGTGCTGAATAATAATAATAATAAAAATAATAAATAAACTTCGGATGATGAAAAAGAATGGAGACCTAGATTTTTTAAAAGTGGCGGGAAGGAAGGGGGAAGAGAGAAGAGGGAGAAAAAAGAGGGAGGGGAAGGGAGGGAGGCAATGGAAAGGAAAGGAAAGGAGAGGGAGAAAAGGAAGGGAGGGAATCTTGCAGAAAGACAGGGATGAAAGCCATTAGAAATGGAAACAGGAAGCTGGGTGTGGTGGCACAGGCCTTTAATCCCAGCATTCAGGAGGCAGAGGCAGGGGGGCCAGCCTGGTCTACATAGTGAGTTCCAGGACAGCTGGGGCTACAGGGAGACCTGTCTCAAAAAGAC